>NC_089229.1:66683848-67034348 GCF_963924675.1 Phocoena phocoena | reverse complement strand
GAGACAAATGTTGGTAGAAAGGAAAGTCACTTTTAATCAGAATGCTGGCAATCCAGGGAGACAGTGGACTCAGTGTCACCCCAAAACTACCTCTGAAGCTTGGCCATGAAAGCTTTTAAAGGGAAAAAGGGAAGTAATCTCAGTTAATCATTGAGAAGGGGGGCAGAGTCATCGCCATTCCCCACTGTGTGCAGGCTTGTGTGCAAATTTGTTGACTCCTTGTGATTTTTCTTTAGATGCTACCTTGTTCATACAGTTTGTTCTCGAGATTACTGAAGGGGAAGCTAGGGAAGAGATCTGGTCATCTGTTAATTACTTATTCTTCATTTCTACTTCTTTGATCTATGGAAAGAACCAACAAGTTAGGTAAAGTATTGTGTTATCAAAAGATTTGAAAAAAAAAAAAAAAGATTTGAAAGGTGTGCTAAGGCCAGAGATGAATAGAGCATGGGGGTGCCTGGTTTAAGGTTAGTGACAAGACAGAGGGGCCTCCTGCAGAGAGCTCTTTCCTGCAAAGAGCTCTATCCAGCCAGAAGTTGCTTACAAATCCCCACTTGTCAGAACATCATTCCATTTCTGTGGGATAATGGATGAAGGTGTGTCTTCTGTAACTTCTTCCTGCTGACATAGGGTGCCATATTCTTTTTTTTTTTTTTTTAAACATCTTTATTGGGGTATAATTGCTTTACAATGGTGTGTTAGTTTCTGCTTTATAACAAAGTGAATCAGCTATACGTATACATATGTTCCCATATGTCTTCCCTCTTGCGTCTCCCTCCCTCCCACTCTCCCCATCCCACACTTCCAGGCTGTCACAAAGCACCGAGCTAATATCCCTGTGCCTTGCGGCTGCTTCCCCCCAGCTATCTACCTTACTACGTTTGTTAGTGTGTATATGTCCATGACTCTCTCTCGCCCTGTCAAAACTCACCCTTCCCCCTCCCCATATCCTCAAGTCCGTTCTCCAGTAGGTCTGCGTCTTTATTCCTATCTTACCCCTAGGTTCTTCATGACATTTTTTTCCCTTAAATTCCATATATATGTGTTAGCATACGGTATTTGTCTTTTTCTTTCTGACTTACTTCACTCTGTATGACAGACTCTAGGTCTATCCATCTCATTACAAATAGCTCAATTTCATTTCTTTTTAAGGCTGAGTAATATTCCATTGTGTATATGTGCCACATCTTCTTTATCCATTCATCCGATGATGGGCGCTTAGGTTGTTTCCATGTCCTGGCTATTGTAAATAGAGCTGCAATGAACATTTTGGTACATGACTCTTTTTGAATTTTGGTTTTCTCAGGGTATATGCCAAGTAGTGGGATTGCTGGGTCATATGGTAATTCTATTTGTAGTTTTTTAAGGAACCTCCATACTGTTCTCCACAGTGGCTGAACCAATTCACATTCCCACCAGCAGTGCAAGAGTGTCCCCTTTTCTCCACACCCTCTCCAGCATTTATTGTTTCTAGATTTTTTGATGATGGCCATTCTGACTGGTGTGAGATGATATCTCATTGTAGTTTTGATTTGCATTTCTCTAATGATTAATGATGTAGAGCATTCTTTCATGTGTTTGTTGGCATTCTGTATATCTTCTTTGGAGAAATGTCTGTTTAGGTCTTCTGCCCATTTTTGGATGGGGTTGTTTGTTTTTTTGTTATTGAGCTGCATGAGCTGCTTGTAAATTTTGGAGATTAATCCTTTGTCAGTTGCTTCATTTGCAAATGTTTTCTCCCATTCTGAGGGTTGTCTTTTGGTCTTGGTTTCCTTTGCTGTGCAAAAGCTTTGAAGTTTCATTAGGTCCCATTTGTTTATTTTTGTTTTTATTTCCATTACTCTAGGAGGTGGGTCAGAAAGGATCTTGCTGTGATTTATGTCATAGATTGTTCTTCCTATGTTTTCTTCTAAGAGTTTGATAGTTTCTGGCCTTACATTTAGGTCTTTAATCCATTTTGAGCTTATTTTTGTGTATGGTGTTAGGGAGTGATCTAATCTCATACTTTTACATGTACCTGTCCAGTTTTCCCAGCACCATTTATTGAAGAGGCTGTCCTTTCTCCACTGTACATTCCTGCCTCCTTTATCAAAGATAAGGTGTCCATATGTGCGTGGGTTTATCTCTGGGCTTTCTGTCCTGTTCCACTGATCTATCTTTCTGTTTTTGTGCCAGTACCATACTGTCTTGATTACTGTTGCTTTGTAATATAGTCTAAAGTCAGGGAGCCTTATTCCTCCAGCTCCTTTTTTCGTTCTCAAGATTGCTTTGGCTATTCGGGGTCTTTTGTGTTTCCATACAAATTATGAAATTTTTTGTTCTAGTTCTGTGAAAAATGCCAGTGGTAGTTTGATAGGGATTGCATTGAATCTGTAGATTGCTTTGGGTAGTAGAGTCATTTTCACAATGTTGATTCTTCCCATCCAAGAACATGGTATATCTCTCCATCTATTTGTATCATCTTTAATTTCTTTCATCAGTGTCTTATAATTTTCTGCATACAGGTCTTTCGTATCCTTAGGTAGGTTTATTCCTAGATATTTTATTCTTTTTGTTGCAATGGTAAATGGGAGTGTTTTCTTGATTTCACTTTCAGATTTTTCATCATTAGTATATAGGAATGCCAGAGATTTCTGTGCATTAATTTTGTATCCTGCTACTTTACCAAATTCATTGATTAGCTCTAGTAGTTTTCTGGTAGCATCTTTAGGATTCTCTATGTATAGTATCATGTCATCTGCAAACAGTGACAGCTTTACTTCTTCTTTTCCGATTTGGATTCCTTTTATTTCCTTTTCTTCTCTGATTGCTGTGGCTAAAACTTCCAAAACTATGTTGAATAAGAGTGGTGAGAGTGGGCAACCTTGTCTTGTTCCTGATCTTAGTGGAAATGCTTTCAGTTTTTCACCATTGAGGATGATGTTTGCTGTGGGCTTGTCATATATGGCTTTTATTATGTTGAGGAAAGTTCCCTCTGTGCCTACTTTCTGGAGGGTTTTTATCATAAATGGGTGTTGAATTTTGTCGAAAGCTTTCTCTGCATCTATTGAGATGATCATATGGTTTTTCTCCTTCAATTTGTTAATATGGTTTATCACATTGATAGATTTGCGTATATTGAAGAATCCTTGCATTCCTGGAATAAACCCCACTTGATCATGGTGTATGATCCTTTTAATGTGCTTTTGGATTCTGTTTGCTAGTATTTTGTTGAGGATTTTTGCATCTATGTTCATCAGTGATATTGGCCTGTAGTTTTCTTTCTTTGTGACATCCTTGTCGGGTTTTGGTATCAAGGTGATGGTGGCTTCGTAGAAGGAATTTGGGAGTGTTCCTCCCTCTGCTATATTTTGGAAGAGTTTGAGAAGGATAGGTGTTAGCTCTTCTCTAAACGTTTGATAGAATTCACCTGTGAAGCCATCTGGTCCTGGGCTTTTGTTTGTTGGAAGGTTTTTAATCACAGTTTCAATTTCAGTGCTTGTGATTGGTCTGTTCATATTTTCTATTTCTTCCTGATTCAGTCTTGGCAGGTTGTGCATTTCTAAGAATTTGTCTATTTCTTCCAGATTGTCCATTTTATTGGCATAGAGTTGCTTGTAGTAATCTCTCATGATTTTTTTTATTTCTGCAGTGTCAGTTGTTACTTCTCCTTTTTCATTTCTAATTCTATTGATTTGAGTCTTCTCCCTTTTTTTCTTGATGAGTCTGGCTAGTGGTTTATCTATTTTGTTTATCTTCTCAAAGAACCAGCTTTTAGTTTTATTGATCTTTGCTATCGTTTCCTTCATTTCTTTTTCATTTATTTCTGATCTGATTTTTATGATTTCTTTCCTTCTGCTAGCTTTGGGGTTTTTTTGTTCTTCTTTCTCTAATTGCTTGAGGTGCAAGGTTAGGTTGTTTATTCGAGATGTTTCCTGTTTCTTAAGGTGGGCTTGTATTGCTATAAACTTCCCCCTTAGAACTGCTTTTGCTGCATCCCATAGGTTTTGGGTCATTGTGTCTCCATTGTCATTTGTTTCTAGGTATTTTTTTATTTCCTCTTTGATTTCTTCAGTGATCACTTCATTATTAAGTAGTGTATTGTTTAGCCTCCATGTGTTTGTATTTTTTACAGATCTTTTCCTGTAATTGATATCTAGTCTCATGGCGTTGTGGTCGGAAAAGATACTTGATACAATTTCAGTTTTCTTAAATTTACCAAGGCTTGATTTGTGACCCAAGATATGATCTATCCTGGAGAATGTTCCATGAGCACTTGAGAAAAATGTGTATTCTGTTGTTTTTGGTTGGAGTGTCCTATAAATATCAATTAAGTCCATCTTGTTTAATGTATCATTTAAAGCTTGTGTTTCCTTATTTATTTTCATTTTGGATGATCTGTCCATGGGTGAAAGTGGGGTGTTAAAGTCCCCTACTATGAATGTGTTACTGTTGATCTCCCCTTTTATGGTTGTTAGTATTTGCCTTATGTATTGAGGTGCTCCTATGTTGGGTGCATAAATATTTACAATTGTTATATCTTCTTCTTGGATCGATCCCTTGATCATTATGTAGTGTCCTTCTTTGTCCCTTTTAATAGTCCTTATTTTAAAGTCTATTTTGTCTGATATGAGAATTGCTACTCCAGCTTTCTTTTGGTTTCCATTTGCATGGAATATCTTTTTCCATCCCCTTACTTTCAGTCTGTATGTGTCTCTAGTTCTGAAGTGGGTCTCTTGTAGACAGCATATATAAGGGTCTTGTTTTTGTATCCATTCAGCCAATCTGTGTCTTTTGGTGGGAGCATTTAGTCCATTTACATTTAAGGTAATTATCGATATGTATGTTCCTATTTCCATTTTATATATTGTTTTGGGTTCGCTACTATAGGTCATTTCCTTCTCTTGTGTTTCGTGTCTAGAGAAGTTCCTTTAGCATTTGTTGTAAAGCTGGTTTGGTGGTGCTGAACTCTCTCAGCTTTTGCTTGTCTGTAAAGGTTTTAATTTCTCCATCAAATGTGAATGAGATCCTTGCTGGGTAGAGTAGTCTTGGTTGCAGGCTATTCTCCTTCATCACTTTCAGTATGTCCTGCCACTCCCTTCTGGCTTGTAGGGTTTCTGCTGAGAGATCAGCTGTTAACCTTATGGGGATTCCCTTGTGTGTTATTTGTTGTTTTTCCCTTGCTGCTTTTAATATGCTTTCTTTGTATTTAATTTTTGACAGTTTGATTAATATGTGTCTTGGCGTGTTTCTCCTTGTATTTATCCTGTATGGGACCCTCTGTGCTTCCTGGACTTGATTAACTATTTCCTTTCCCATATTAGGGAAGTTTTCAACTATAATCTCTTCAAATATTTTCTCAGTCCCTTTCTTTCTTTCTTCTTCTTCTGGAACCCCTATAATTCGAATGTTGGTGCGTTTCATGTTGTCCCAGAGGTCTCTGAGACTGTCCTCAGTTCTTTTCATTCTTTTTTCTTTATTCTGCTCTGCAGTAGTTATTTCCACTACTTTATCTTCCAGGTCACTTATCCGTTCTTCTGCCTCAGTTATTCTGCTATTGATCCTATCTAGAGTGATTTTAATTTCATTTATTGCATTGTTCATCGTTGCTTGTTTCATCTTTAGTTCTTGTAGGTCTTTGTTAACTGTTTCTTGCATTTTGTCCATTCTACTTCCAAGATTTCGGATCATCCTTACTATCATTATTCTGAATTCTTTTTCAGGTAGATTGCCTATTTCCTCTTCATTTGTTAGGTTTGGTGGGTTTTTATCTTGCTCCTTCATTTGCTGTGTGTTTTTCTGTCTTCTCATTTTGCTTATCTTACTGTGTTTGGGGTCTCCTTTTTGCAGGCTGCACTTTCGTAGTTCCCGTTGTTTTTGATGTCTGTCTCCAGTGGCTAAGGTTGTTTCAGTGGGTTGTGTAGGCTTCCTGGTGGAGGGGACTAGTGCCTGTGTTGTGCTGGATGAGGCTGGATCTTGTCTCTCTAGTGGGCAGGTTCACGTCTGGTGGTGTGTTTTGGGGTGTCTGTGGCCTTATTATGATTTTAGGCAGCCTCTCTGCTAATGGGTGGGGTTGTGTTCCTGTTTTGCTAGTTGTTTGGCATAGGTTGTCCAGCACTGTGGCTTGCTGGTCGTTGAGTGAAGCTGGGTGCTGGTGTTAAGATGGAGGTCTCTGGGATATTTCCACCGTTTAATATTATGTGGAGCTGGGAGGTCTCTTGTTGACCAGTGTCCTGAAGTTGGCTCTCCTACCTCAGAGGCAGAGCCCTGACTCCTGGCTGGAGCACCAAGAGCCTTTCATCCACACAGCTCAGAATAAAAGGGAGAAAAAGTAGGGAGAATTAGTAGAAGTATGAGTAAAGAAAGAAGGAAAGGAGGAAAGGAAGGAAGGAAGAAAGAAGCAAAGAAGGAAAGAAAGGAGGGAGGGAGGGAGGGAGGAAGGAAGGAAGGAGGGAAAGAAGGAAAAAAGACAGAAAGAAAGATGATACAGTAAAAATAAAATAAAGTATAATATAGTTATTGAATTAAAAAATATTTAGAAAAAAAAAAGGGACGGATAGAACCTTAGGACAAATGTTGGAAGCAAAGCTATACAGAGAAAATATTACACAGAAGCATACACATACACCCTCACAAAAAGAGGTAAAGGGGGAAAAATCATAAATCCTGCTCCCTGAGACCACCTCCTCAATTTGGGGTGATTCGTTGTCTAAAGGAGGGAAGGAAGGAAGGAAAGAAAGAACGAAGGTAAAGTATAATAAAGTTATTACAATTAAACTTAATTATTAAGAAAAAGAATTTTAAAAAAAAAGTCATGGACGGATAGAGCCCTAGGACAAATGGTGGAAGCAAGAGTATACAGACAAGATCTCACACAGAAGCATACACGTACACATTCACAAAAAGAGGAAAAGGGAAAAAAATCATAGATCTCGCTCCTAAATTCCACCTCTTAAATTTGGGATCATTCCTTGTCTATTCAGGTATTCCACAGATGCAGGGTATATCAAGTTGATTGTGGAGCTTTAATCCGCTGCTTCTGTGGCTGCTGGGAGAGATTTCCCTTTCTCTTCTTTGTTCTCACAGCTCACAGGAGCTCAGCTTTGGATTTGGCCCTGCCTCTGCGTGTAGGTCGCTGGAGGGCGTCTGTTTTTTCGCTCAGACAGGACGGGGTTAAAGGAGCCGCTGATTCGGGGCCTCCGGCTCACTCAGGCCGGGGGTTGGGGGATGGGGGAAGGAGGGGCACTGCGTGCGGGGCGGGCCTGCGGCGGCAGAGGCAGCGTGACGTTGCGGCAGAGGCCGGCGTGACGTTGCACCAGCCTGAGGCCCGCCGTGCGCTGTCCCGGGGAAGTTGTCCCTGGATCCCGGGAACCTGGCAGTGGCGGGCTGCACAGACTCCGCGGAAGAGGGGTGTGGAGAGTGACCTGTGCTCGCACACAGGCCCCTTGGTGGCGGCAGCAGCAGCCTTAGCGTCTCCCGCCCGGCTCTTGGGTCCGCGGTTTTAGCCGCGGCTCGCGCCCGTCTCTGGGGTTTGTGCTTTCAGCCGCGGCTCGCGCCCGTCTCGGGGGCTCGCGCCCTCAGCCGCGGCTCGCGCCCGTCTCTGGGGTTCGCGCTTTTAGCCGCGGCTCGCGCCCGTCTCTGGAGTTCCTTTAAGCAGCGCTCTTAAACCCCTCTCCTCGCGCACCAGGAAACAAACAGGGAAGAAAAAGCCTCTTGCCTCTTCGGCCGGTGCAGGCTTTTCCCCGAACTCCCTCCCGGCTAGTCGTGGTGCACTAACCCCTTCAGGCTATGTTCAAGCCGCCAACCCCAGTCCTCTCCCTGAGCTTCGTCCAAAACCAAAACCCGAGCCTCAGCTCGCAGCCCCGCCCGCCCCGGCGGGTGAGCAGACAAGCCTCTCGGGTTGGTGAGTGCTGGTCGGCACCGATCGTCTGTGCAGGAATCTCCCCGCTTTGCCCTCCGCACCCGTCGCTGTGCACTACTCCGCGGTCCCGAAACTCCCCCCTCTGCCTCCCGCAGTCTCCGCCCGCGGAGGGGCTTCCTAGTGTGTGGAAACTTTTCCTCCTTCACAGCTCCCTCCCGCTGGTGCAGGTGCCGTCCTTATTCTTTTGTCTCTGTTTTTTCTTTTGCCCTACCCAGTTACGTGGGGAGTTTCTTGCCTTTTGGGAGGTCTGAGGTCTTCTGCCAGCCTTCAGTAGGAGTTCTGTAGGAGTTGTTCCACGTGTGGATGTATTTCTGGTGTATCCGTGGGGAGGAAGGCGATCTCCGCGTCTTACTCTTCCGCCATCTTCAAGGTCCCCCCGGGTGCCATATTCTTAGAGTGGGAGATGTCGACACGGGTCTGTAGCATCACTTTGCTGACAATTGTACCTGCCCGTATAAATATACAGGTAGAACAAGCTACAATGATTTTGATGCCCACAAAGATATAGATTATTATGAGCAATAGTGTTAATTCCATTCTCTTAAGGCCAGTTCTTGGAATTGTGCTAGTCACAGACTCAGTATTGCTCAAGGTGGAGCAGCTTCTGTCATGGCTGCAGTCTGGTCATCATGCAGTCAGCCTTCTTCCTCTGGTGACAGTTACAGTGTTTGTAAAACAACTCAGGAATGTGCATTAGACACTGAATGTGTGACTCTATTGTCTTAATCATTAGCTGCTTGAGCCTCTGCTCCTTTGTGACTCAGGGAAGCCTGGGAGACTTCAGCTTCTCTGCAAACGAGGCAGGAGACATGAAGGGGCCTTTGTACTTGGGGGTGGGGAGCTCACAGAGTTCTGCTCGGTTCCTCTATTAGGTAGGTGCTATTATTATAATACCCTTTTTATGGATGATACAATTGAGGGTCAGGAAAGTCAAGTAATTCACTAAGGCCACACAGCAAGTAAAATAGTAAAAGCAGGATTGGAACTTAGGCTCAATCATTATACCGATTCCTGGACAGTCTAGTTATGGATACAAGAATGCAAAATAAAATAAGAACAGTATAATTATTTGATTAGCTAATGTACTGCAGGATTATGGATCTTATTTCATAAGAATCTCATTGCCATTAATTTTGTTTCATCTACATGAAAACCCTGCTAATTTCTCCCTAGGTGGAAGGCTGATCTGGATATGAGAGTGAGTCCTTAGAGTTAATGAAGGAAAGAGTTTGATAAATACTGCTGTAAAGTTACTTTTTTTCCCCCTCCTGGCAAGCATATATAATGGTAATAACTTCATTTTGTGTAGCTGTGGCACTTACAGTTAACAAAGCACTTGAGTCTCGCTTGATTCTTACAACAATCATGTAGGGTTGGCAGGACATCCATTTTATAGATGAGGAAACTGACCTGCTATGTCACCCTGAACTTTTGCCACTACACTGTTCTGTTTTTCAGTTTAGAAACCTTTTGCCAAATAGGATGGCTGTATTTTCTTTTGTGTTTATAGAGAATATACGCGAGGTAGTAAAGAAAATGTGTTTTGTGATAAGTTAACTTTTTAGAAAAAACAAACCAAAGAATTTGGAATCAATTGACCTGAAGGAATATAGAGGAAGACACTGGCAAAAGGCATTTAAATAAAGGGTTGTGTTGGGCTTTCCTGGTGGCGCAGTGGTTGAGAGTCCGCCTGCTGATGCAGGGGACACGGGTTCGTGCCCCGATCCGGGAAGATCCCACATGCCGCAGAGCGGCTGGGCCCGTGAGCCATGGCCGCTGAGCCTGCGCATCCGGAGCCTGTGCTCCGCAACGGGAGAGGCCACAACAGTGAGAGGCCCATGTACCGCAAAAAAAGAAAGAAAGAAAGGGTTGTGGCACTAACTAGTATGTGTGGGTCCCCACTGAGTCAGTCTTAGAATGTGTTGACTGAGAAAAAATGCACAGCCTAAAAGTTGAAAATTATGTTTTATTTGGCAGACAAAACTTTACTTAAGCCTGGGACGCAGCCTCTCAGATAGCTCTGAGGGACTGCTCCAAAGAGGTAAGGGGGAAGCCAGGGTATAGAGGAGTTTTTGCAACAAAAACCAGGTAGTTGGAACGTCAAAAGATTACTGTTAATTAAAGAAAACTAGACAACTCAAGTTAATGAATTTAGCACTTTTCTATGTACAGGAAGATGCAAAAGTCTGGGCTCACTGAAATCATTCCTTTGATATGCACCTCAGCCATCTGAGCACAGAGTATCCTGTGCTTTCTCATCCTGTGTCTCCTCAGGGTACATCGTTGTGGGGTGGCTAGAGCGGCTGATGGCTTGATGGCAGGCATCCTGTTTCCATCCTGAGTTCGCTTAGGGCTCACCATGGGTCAGCTGTAATGTGATGGCTTAATGGCTGCAACATCCTTTGTTTACTGATATGGCAGGCAACATTCTTTCATTGCCAAATACTACTCCAATTCAAGGATATCTGGTCTGGGCTCATTGGGCCAGCCTTAGCCAAAAGTAAGGCCTGCCATTTAAATACTTCTTTTTTTGAGGATGAGTCTGCTGTGGAAATGGAAGCTGGTACTCTGAGGTCAAGATTGTGAGTCCAGTGATGTAGCTTAACCTCACTGGTCTTCAAGTTGTCTTAAAGCTATAATAATACTTATTGGTGGTACCACATAGGACTTTTTTGTAGGAATGAAATGATAGAGTAGACGTTAAACTGCTTTGAAAAATTTTGAATTGCAAGCTAATAGAGAGCATTATCCCAACTGCTATAATATCCTGGACCTAGAGTGCCTTGTAAATAACCGAAGCTGCGATTTCCACATCCAAGAAGCAGAATCACAAAACGCGTGATTAAGAAACTATTATCTGATAATAGGAAAGAGTATATTACACAGGAAATTTATATCATGTTCATGAAATGTTCACAGTTATTTTTTAAGTTGTGATCAGCATTTCCTCTTGAGTAATTCTTCCAAGATGTTTATTCCTTTGGATTACAGTCTGCCATTTTGAATTTGGTTTATTAAATATTCTGCAAGTTTATAAAGGTTTGCAAAATCAGAAAATTTGTGGGGTTTTCCTCAGGGCAAATTCATTGTCAGGTCGAGGCATTCCCATTTTAAGGCATTTTAGTGGTCTCTTTTTTTGTGTTGAGGATAGGATGTGGAGGATATAGATTTGTTAAGGGAAGAAGAGGCTATCCATCAGATAATAAACTTGATTTTCAAAAATCTGGATAATATTTCATGTAAATTTCTTCTGAAGGAAAATGTTAGACACTGAGGATTCTCCAAATCATACAGCCATTTATGACCATCTGACTCTTAGATACTTACAATGTGCCAGTTACCTACACGCCAGTATCTTATCTACTTTTCCTTTTAAATGGTTGCCAGAACTTTTCTTTATCTTTGGAATTGTCTTCTTTTCTTTACTAATTAACAGTTTAATGAACACAGCATCCGAAAGACTAAAGTACTTAATGAGCGAGCTTCTGACTGAGCAGATCATTAAGCTGTACTTTCAGGTTCATATGGAGCCTGAAGAACTCATGAAAATGCTTCCTGTGAAGTGTTCACACAAAAGGCCAACCTTGGGAAGCTCAGTGTTGCCTTTTAACATATAGTTCAGCTAACTGAAAAGAAATAAGAAGTAAAGCTCAAGAACTGTTACTAGATCTAATCAAAGGTCATTGATTATCTTAAGTTGGAGCAAAACATTGACTGTATAAATATTGAATACTAGAAGAAAGTGTCGACAAAAATAATCAGTCCGTAATAGGAATAGAAAAGATTTTTATTGGAGCCAAACTGAGGACTACAGGCTGGAAGACAGCTTCTCAGATAACTCTGAGGAGCTGCTCTGAAGTTGCATGGTTTTCAGCACCGTTTTATATCTTGTCAGAACAAAGAACCTCAAACAAGTCAGGGATACCTTCCTTCAAGGTTTCAAAGAAAAACCAGATCAGCACGTACACAGTGCATCATTATGGCCTTGGCACCTGGGAAGGAAGTCTTACCATCGAAGGGGTACCAGCTTTGGCGTCCCAGGAAGAGAGGCATTTAATCTTTATTTTTCATGTGGACATTCTTTACTTCTGGTCAGTGCACCCTTTAATAATTAGAGCAGGGATTCCCTGGTGGCGCAGTGGTCGAGAGTCCGCCTGCCGATGCGGGGAACACGAGTTCGTGCCCCGGTCCAGGAAGATCCTACATGCCGCGGAGTGCCTGGGCCTGTGAGCCATGGCCACTGAGCCTGCGCGTCCGGAGCCTGTGCTCCGCAATGAGAGAGGCCACAACAGTGAAAGGCCCGCGTACCACAAAAAAAAGAAAAAAAAAAAATTAGAGCAGATGTACAATGTGTTTGATAGGCCACAAACAGGCTGTTCTAGTTAGCATAAAATTCAAGTTCACTCATAATAAGCCAGAATGTTTTCCCTGTACCTCAGTATGTGAAAATTTCTTTTATCAAAAGTAACACCAAGGTTTACCTTGAAGATATTTCATGTGAAATGGGAATAAAGAGGTGAAACCTTAGGCATACTTTTCGAAGCTGATACTACTGTCCATATTACTGAAGCAAATTTTGGTCAGAAGTTTTATTCCATACTCTCCAAGTAGTAATTCTTCCCAATTTCACCCAAGGAGAATGTTTAAGATAAAGGCGTGAGAAAGAAAATAGGTCAGATTGTCCTTAACTTTTAATAGAAGATACAACTTCTGAGAATATGCCCAAGTACTAGTTTTTGAGTTCCCACAATAACAGAATAAAAATGTGGAGATGGGATGTGATGAAACCAAGGTGGGTCCTTTGAAAGGACAGACCTGGGAGCCCAAAGGCCTGCTTTCTATTTTTAACCCGATTGCTAACTAGTGACCTTGGACACTTGTCTGGATCTGTTTCCTCAAAAGCCAACAGAATGTTTCACCTGGAGATCTTCAAAGCCCCTTGCAAATTCTGTGATGCTCTACATAGTTGCTACATAAGAAACTATCCTAAAGCTTGGTGACTTAGAGCAACAAACAGTTTACTACGTCTTGTGATTTTACGGAGATTCAGCCACGGCTCAGTGAGTAGCGCTCAGCTGGTAGACAGTCATGTCCAAGACAGCTTCACTCATGTTTCTGTGACCTTGGCAGGGGGCCTGGAAGGCTGGGCCCAGCTGGAGCTGTCCATCAGCCTGGCAGCCTCAGGGTAATGGGACTTATGACAGGGCCACTCAGGACTCAGAGACCAGTGTTCCCGTGGACAAGACAAGAGCTGCATGGCCTCTCACGGCCTGGCCTTTGAAGTCACAAACACCATTTCTATCAGACTCTGTTGGAGGAAGCAGTCACAAGCCTGCCCAGATTCAAGGGGAGGGGACATAGCTTCCACCATCTAATGAGAAGAGGTTCAAAGAATTAATGGCCATATTTTAAAGTTGCTATAGTCCCATTCACTGTGGATGGTAAAGTTTGTTCAACTGTGGTACAACTTGCTGTTTTAAATTTAGCCTTCTCGAAATCTTGGCAAGATGGAAAATTCATCCTTACGCCCTAGGAGAGAATGCATATGACCAAAATTAACACCCTGTTCTCCACTCCTTTTTTCTTGCCCATTCTCTCGTAGTGTTTGCTTATTCATTTAATTTTTTAAAAACTTTTATTTGTTCAGCCTCCATCTCAAAGTCCTCAACCACCGCTTAAGCTTTATTGTTTATTATTATTGTTATGCAATATAAAGAATACTAAGATCTTGGAAAGTGGAGCTTGAGAGTATATTCCAAGGGCTTGACATGGGGTGAAGAGCATGGGGTGTTTCCCAACCTTCTCATTTCTTTTCTTTTTTAAAAAAAATTATTTTGTTGAAGTATAGTTGATTTACAATATTGTGTTAATTTCTGCTGTACAGCAAAGTGATTCAGTTATACATATATACATTATTTTTCATATTCTTTTCCATTCTGGTTTATTACAGGAGATTGAATATAGCTCCCTGTGCTATACGGTAGGACCTTGTTGTTTATCCAACAATCTATCTATGTAATCCCAAACTCTCAATCCATCCCTCCCCCATCCCGCCTCCCCTTTGGCAACTACAAGCCTGTTCTCTATGCCTGTGAGTCTGTTTCTGTTTCGTAGATAAGTTCATTTGTGTCACATTAGATTCCATATGTAAGTGATATCTATCGTATGCTATTTGTCTTTCTCTTTCTAACTTAGTACACCTAGTATGACAATCTCTAGATTCATCCATGTAGCTGAAAATGGCATTATTTCATTCTTTTTTATGGCTGAGTAATATTCCATTGTATATATGTGCCACATCTTCTTTATCCATTCATCTGTTGATGAACATTTAGGTTGTTTCCATGTCTTGGCTATTGTAAATAGTGCTTCTGTGAACATAAGGTTGTATGTATCGTGTGGAATTATAGTTTTGTCTGGATATATGCCCAGGAATGGGATTTCCAGATTATATGGTAACTCTATTTTTAGTTTTTTGAGGAACATCCATACTATTTTCCATAGTGGCTGCACTAATTTACATTCCCACCAACAGTGTAAGAGGGTTCCTTTTTCTCCACACCCTCTCCAGCATTTATTATATGTAGAGTTTTAAATTATGGCCATCTGACTTGTCTGAGGTGATACCTCATTGTAGTTTTGATTTGCATTTCTCTAATAGTTAATGATACAACCTTCTTATTTCTAATGTGCAGTAGCTTGAAGCAGAGAAGCTGGTGGGAGTGCCGGCTTCACCTGGCTGAGCACACAGACAGTCACAAAGAGGTCGTTTCAGCAGTTGCAAAACCGTATTTTATTTTATTTTTTATTTTAATTTTCTTTTGTGGTACGTGGGCCTCTCACCACTGTGGCCTCTCCCGTTGCGGAGCACAGGCTCCGGACGTGCAGTCTCAGTGGCCATGGCTCACGGGCCTAGCCACTCTGCGGCATGTGGGATCTTCCCAGACCGGGACATGAACCCGTGTCCCCTGCATCGGCAGGCGGACTCTCACCAGGGACTCTCACCAGGGAAGCCCGCAAAACCGTATTTTGTCGTTAAACAGTCAAACCACCTGATCTGATGCATCATGTTTCTGTAATTTTAAAGTTAAGTGTAACATTTTGAACTCATCTCTTCTGGAGACCTGTATTCATCCTGAATATAACAGGTCGTGTTGTAAAGTTTAAAGAAATTAATAAGCAAATATTACAGGAAAGTGGTCAAAAATCTCTAAACACAAACATATCTGTGTCTCCAAACATGCTTAATCATTTTTTTAAAAAGTCTAGGTGATTTTTTAATTTTAATTTTTGGTCATTTCTTAAACTACTGTTTTTATTAGCTATAGTGTATAAGAAATGACATCTCTCCATTGCTTCTTAGATAGGGACACATGCTGAAATTGGGCTGACAGTCGGTGTTCTCATTAAATACTCATTTCACTGCTGTGAGGGAGTTTTGTTGCCCAGGCCCATACAACTCCCACATTTTACCGAGGCTCAGAGTGAACTGTAAGGAAGTGATGGCGGTGCGGATCAGCCTTTATTTTATTTTATTAATAAAAGTTACATTGTGTTATTTCATTGCATCTTATAGGTGATGGTTTGGTCATTGACACACCTAAATGTAAATATAAATTTGGACTCTGAGGGGACACATTACAGTAAAGACATGATCCTTATAAATCTCTTTCTCTAAGTCAGCTTTGGGGATTTGTGGAAACCTTCACACAACAGGGAATTGTCGTGATTCTTGACTCATTCAGGTGTTTATCTTTCTCTTGAGACTTGCTTAGGAAAAAGGTTACCACTGTATTGTTCTTGCTTACTCTCTGCAGATGCTGTTAAATCAACACTTTTATTAGCCTTTTATTGATTAGCCTTTCATTAAAGACTTATTGTGTCTTTTATTTATTTATTTTTTATTTATTTATTTTTTGTGGTACATGGGCCTCTCACTGCTGTGGCCTCTCCCGTTGCGGAGCACAGGCTCGGGACGCGCAGGCTCAGCGGCCATGGCTCACGGGCCCAGCCGCTCCGTGGCATGTGGGATCTTCCCGGACCGGGGCACGAACCCGTGTCCCCTGCGTCGGCAGGTGGATTCTCAACCACTGCGCCACCAGGGGAGCCCTCTTGTGTCTTTCATTAATGGCTTTTTGTGTCTGTTTTTAAAACTGGCCCCCTTTCCTTGTTCTGTCAAAAAAATTTCTTTTCTTTATTGATAGTGAGATGTCTATAGACCAGCATACCGTAAGTTAAGACCCTTACAGCGAGTAGAGAACATTCTATAGTTTGGGTTATTTAATGTCACATTTGTTTAATCGTGTAAATCTTACATTGTCGCTGGAAGAAAGTAAGAATATACAGAGGAAGAAACAAAGCGATAGCACCTATAAATGTCCGTTAACATTTTGTTTATATCAGGAGTTAAGTATTTATGTTTAATAAAATATAAATTAAATAAAAAATATTTAACAGCCGATACAGCGCAGGCACCAGCTAATCAGAATGGACTGGCCTTACACAATATATACTGTCTGGTTAAAATTGGTTTGGGGGGCTTCCCTGGTGGCGCAGTGGTTGAGAGTCCACCTGCCGATGCAGGGGACACGGGTTCGTGCCCCGGTCCGGGAAGATCCCACATGCTGCAGAGCGGCTAGGCCTGTGAGCCGTGGCCGCTAAGCCTGCGTGTCCGGAGTCTGTGCTCCGCAATCTCCCAGTTTATCCCTCCTCCCCTTCCCCCCATGGTAACCATAAGTTTGTTTTCTACGTCTATGACTCTATTTCTGTTTTGTAAATCAGTTCATTTGTACAAGTCATTTTCATTTTATTAAGTTTTGGTCTCTACTAGTTGTGACTCCCAGTTCTGGGTGGTTATCAAGAGGGGAAATTATGGCTCCATCGGTTCCTGGATGGATAGATCCTGCGTCTCCTTCCGGCCCCACATGTCTCCACTATAATCTTGAAGTTATTGGCTCTCTTTTTATGATCAGGCTGCCATCAAGTCAAGTGTGCATATGTTGTGTACACATACATATGTACACATACTGTTGACAAAGATGACAAAAGATGACGAATTCACAGTATTTGGCCTTTCCTGGCTTTATCAAACACTGCCACAGTAATCATTTCAGATTCTGGTGCCTTCCTGGCTTTCTAAGCCTTTCCAGCCTTTACCTAAGGCAGTGAATGTAATTTATTTTCATATCTGTCTATCGTTGCATTGGTACCTTGGAAGGGCGAGTGTTTTCCATTTATTTGAATGTTCCTACTGTTAATCATTACCAAATCATATTATTACTGCCCATATATAAATCAGAAAAAAACAAATTTGATTTCTAGCATTCTAATGTGGTAAAAAATTGATGAGTAGAGGAAACTTCTTATGCAAATGTAAGCGACTGACAGAGAATAAATATGGGCACAAACTCTTGCTGTTATAATCATCTTTTGACCTCAGCCACCCTTTGTATAGCCCAAGTAATGACTGTTTGATATTTATTATAAAGCATATTAAATTCCGTGATTAACTGAACCTTTCATTCCTCTTTTTTGTTTCACATAGCGGTGAAAATAGATTGTTCTATTATCATTCTTGCCAGGAAATTTACAAAATGTATAAAATTATTCATAAATGTATTTTAAACTGAAGATGTATTAATGTATTTATTATTGGGTGTACTGAGCAGAACACATTTCACATTTGAATGGCAGGCACATGGTTATAAATTCACTTCCTGCTGAATATTAATCATCAACTCCATATGGCTGGTGGATAAACCTCTGAGAGACGACCAGGAGATGTAAATTCTTACCCTCGTCATGGACTTTTTATCTGACTTTGTTTAATGTTTAAAATAGACTGAATGACCTTTGAATTTAAAAAAAAAGTCATCCTTCCTGAGAAGTCGAAGGGCAGGATAGTCTCAAGATGGGTTATTATTCCTTCTGCTGCCCTCTTGGCTTGTGGGATCTGGGCTCTCTTGGCCCCTCCTGTGTCTGACTGTTTCTTCCTTCTTGGTCTCCTGCTTCCTCTGCTTGACTTAAAATCCTGGTGTTACTCAGAGCACCAACCTGGATTCACTTCTGTTCTCGCTCTATTGTCCTTCCTTCCTCCCTCCCTCCCTCCCTTCCCTTCTTCCTTTCCCTCCCTCCCTCCCTCCTTCCCTTCCTTCATTCCTTCATTCCTTTCTTCCTTCCCTCCCTCCCTCCCTCCCTCCCTTCCTCCCTTCCACCACACAGCTCACTGGATCTCAGTTCTCCAGCAAGGGATTGAACCTGGGCCATGGCAGTGCAAACCCAGAATCCTAATCACTAGGCCATCAGGGAGCTCCCTGTTATTGCTCGCTCTATTATATGTGTTTTCTGAGGGCGTTCCATTCACGCTTGCAGTTTATAGGGTCTGACCTGCCTTTGGACTTCAGACCTCCCTCCAGGCCATCTCCACTGGGATGTACCCACCTCTGTGCTTCCTTGTTTTTCTACTCTATTACCCCCACTCCACCTGTCCTGTGACCTCCTCAGTCTGGTTCACCACTGACCCCAGCATTTGGCAAGGCACCTGGCGTGTAGTAGGCACTCAGAATGTGTTCAGTGATTTCATGTTCACAGGTGAACTCATTATTCCCCAACCGCCACCTCAAAATGCACACACTGAAAAATGCATCTCTTCCTGTGTTCCCTCTCCCAGCGAATGGCACCCCCTATCCACCTTCCCCACCTCCTCTCTGTCCTCACACCACCCTGCTGCTGCTTTTTCTCCATACCCAGTCCTTTAAATTCTGTCTCCTGTGTTTTCTGAGTCCATTCTCTCGCCTCCATCCCAAATATCACCGCCTTGGTCCTAGGCTTCTGTGTCTCTCACCGGGACTGTGGCCTCATCTCTCAGTTTGTATTGCAGCTTTCCAGTCTTGTCCTCTCAGATCCACCTTTTTGTACCATTGCCAGATTAATCTGTCTACAGTGCATGTCTCAACATGTTACCCTCCTAAACTTACAAGGCTTCAGTGAAGAAAACTGTAAGCTTTACCAGGATTGCAACATATTTAAGTAAATGGCAGGGGGTTTTGGTGCTCCCTGTCTGGGGAGACAGTAGTAAAGTCCTCATGCTTTTCAGGTTTGTTTTTTTTAGTTTACTACAATGCTAATCCGGATCCCAAAGGGAGTTTTTTGAGAAGACTGGATATAGTGATTCACTCGTCTTATAAATTAAATGAGTGAGAATAAATTTAAAAAATTGAAGTGTAGGAGAGTGGTCTTTACAGTAAGAAAATTTGGTGTTGAATCTAGCTCTGCTACATATTAGCTGGGCGGCCTTGTACCTCTCCCTCTCCCCCTCACCGCTCAGCGCTTCACTATGTCTTCCTCTTTAAAATGGGATTACTATGGGAACTACCTCTAAGAAGTTTTGTTAGCATTAAATGACATAATGACAGAATACATGTAGTATATTTAGCACAATGTCTGGTATCTAGCAAATGCTTCATAAATGTTAGCAGGATCAAAAGTACATGAAAACCATAGTCACGTACACATACGTACATGTTTATGTAATACATAAAGATGGTAATAGTGGTTGTCTCAATGTGGCGGGGTTGTAAATGTTTATGACTTTTCTCCATTTTCTGCAACTATCATCTGTCACTTTTCAAGTAGGAAAGAAAAAATTGTCTTTCAGTGACTTCCTACCTTTACGAAATAAATGTAAGCTCCCTTCCACTCGTTCAGTGCCCTTCATAACCTCATCCCCTCTGTACTGCTCTCTCCTCATCTCTGATAGCTTCCTCCTGCCTGCATTTTCAGTCACCCTGAATCCTGAATTACTTTGTTCCCCGTACACACTGTGTCCTGCCCGCCTGCCCCTCTGCTGTAATGTCCGCTCCTAACTTTTCTCATTTACTGCTGCTGCTCCTTGAAGATTTAGCTTAAAATCACTCATCCCATCAGGTTGACCATTAGGATCCCAGTGTTAAAATTATCTGAATTTGTGTCTGTTTCCCCTCAATGGACTGCTTTTCTCCAGAATAAGGACTTTACTAGAAGCTAGAAATAAAAGATGATGAAGTTACAATCCATGCCCTTAGGTTGCTTATCGTCTAGCAGGAGAAGAGAGGCATGTGAATACACGAGGGTAGTAAATGCCGCAGGATCTCTGATACAAGGACCTGCTGAGTATAGTCATGGAGCAATAAGGTGCGATGAGACCCTCTTGGGGGCAGTGGGGGCATTAGGGTGAAGGGCTCAGAATGTTTTCATTCAAGAGTGACGCTTAAGGGCTTCCCTGGTAGTGCAGTGGTTAAGAATCCGCCTGCCAATGCAGGGGACACGGGGTAGAGCCCTGGTCGGGGAAGATCCCACATGCCGCGGAGCAACTAAGCCCGTGCGCCACAACTACTGAGCCTGCGACCTAGAGCCCGTGCCCCAAAACAAGAGAAGCCACCGCAGTGAGAAGCCCACGCACTGCAACTAGAGAAAGCCTGCGGGCAGCAACGAAGGCCCAACACAGACGAAAATAAATAAGTAAAATAAATACATTTATTTTAAAAAAAAAAAAAAGAGTGATGATTAAGCTGCTGAATAGGACTTTCCTGGGCAGATAACATGGGGACCCGTGTTCCAGGCTGGGCGTGGGAAAACAGTTCGACACAGAGGATGGTGACAAGTTGAGTTTGAGGTGGGGTCTCCAAAGTGCTTGGCACGTGATAGAAGCTCAAAAACTTTCAAACCGAACAGTATGCCCCTCCTAGTATTCCAGGTATGGGCTTCAGGAGTTTGCGAATCCCTAGAAGTTGTATATAATATTTTATGTTTATGTGCTTCTGAGAAATTTTCTGGGGAGAGGATCCTTGAATTTCACCATTTTCCCAAAGAGTTGCATGGCCTATGAAAGGTTAAAAACCACTCTTGACAAATATTCTGCCACTGGAAATGGGTGAGGTGAGGGGCGGAGGACAGACAATGATTCGAAGATAAACTGTCCCCAGCTGCAGCTGACAGGGGTGCACCTGGGCATTCACAGGGCGGTCACTCACCTGCTGGGGCCGCTGAGGGCCTGGTCACAGTGGGCACTTCAGGCAATTGTTCCACGCACACTTTTCTGGCTCCTTTCAGCCCGCAGGCTCGTTCCTGCTTTCTGTTTGCTCCATCTAAGCCATTACAGTGTTCTTTCCCTGATAGTCAAAGCAACTCTCCAGGGCAGGAAACATTATGGGGTTGAAAGACTGGGGAGAGAATGAAAGCACCATATGTTTTATTCCAAAAATAAAGTAAGGAGGTGAACGTGTGAGGGGAACAAGAAATCAAATGCAGTAACCAAAGCAATTCAGTGGCAATGGTGTTAAAGAGACTGCATTAAAAGACTGCAACAGCATTAACCCCCCAGAGACACTGTGGGGTCAGCTCATTCATTCCTCAGTGGCTGGTAAAGAGATGTGTGAATTACCTGACTCCTAGAATCCTGTCTGGTCAAACCCAGTGTCCTCCTCTGCCCCTCTGTGCAGCTGTATACCTTTGTTTAGAACATATTGCACTATGGTGTCCTTGTTAATACTCTTTTCTTCCATAAGGCAAGACTGGCTTATTTTGGAATACCCAGCATTTACCGCTCGGCTCAGGACATGTTTATTGAAAGAACACACTCGAGCTTTCTAGCCTGAGAGTAGTGGGGTTCATAGTTCAGTCTGCACAAAGGAAACCCCAAACAG
Source organism: Phocoena phocoena (assembly GCF_963924675.1). Lineage (NCBI taxonomy): Eukaryota > Metazoa > Chordata > Mammalia > Artiodactyla > Phocoenidae > Phocoena > Phocoena phocoena. The sequence continues at coordinate 67,012,766 of NC_089229.1, read as the reverse complement.
CTGAAGACTTCCATCATCCTTTGTTTGGTTCTTTTCCTGCTTTGCCCAGTGAGGCACTCAAGTAAAAGAGCTCATCAAGGAAGGGAGCAGATCTTCTGCAAAGATACAGGCTGCTCTTTTGAAGGGAGAAATTTGGTGCAATGTTGAATCCGATGCAATCTCAGAAGCTATCGGCTTGCTAAACAGTGTTGATGATGACAAAGCAAAGCAAGGGACAAAGGTTACGGAATCAGACGGAGGGCACTACTGGTCACACTTGGATCTGTCTTGGGAGTGCCCACACACCCCCATCGGTCGCCCCAAGTCAAGTAACCTTCAGAAGCATAATGATTAGTTGTATTTTCCAAAGCTCAACATTGGGGTGCATGCATCAGGCGCTTGCCTTACGCGAAGCTCAGCTCTGCTCACAGGGTTTTGGAGGATCCCTTACAGTGTTGGGGGGAGCTTGCAGAGGGCTCAGAGCTTGTTTAAAGGAATGAAAGATTTTAAGATGGGAACACTGAAGGAGGAAGTGAAGGGTGGCTTCATGGTCTCAGGTGTGTGAAGTACACAGAGAATAGTGATTAATATTTTCCTATTACTAAGGAACAAAGAATAGGAATATTGTTTTGAACTATATGAGAACTGAATTGATGGGATAACTTAAAATAGTATTGAAAATATCTTCCTTTACTCCTATCATATTAACTTTGTTTATAGACAGTTGGTCATTTTTAGCATTCACGTCATTTACTGTTGCTTTCCCAGATTAGATACTCTATCGAAAGAAGGAAAGGAAACCAGTGATACTGTTTGAGCACCTACTGACTGCAGGCTCTGCTCTGGGTTTTCTTGTGTCTCGGATTTGCAAACATCATCCCATTTAATACCCAAGGGGCAGGTATTATTATCCCCATTTATTTGTGGGGAAACTGAGGCCAGGAGCACTCAACATGACAATTATAGGTGGCAGTCCTAGGTCTTTTTTATATGTTACTTCAGTCCTGAGTCTGTGCAACTCCAGAGGCCTTGCTTCTAATTTATCCTTAAATGTGGTGATTCTCATGTTTACTGAGTCTGTCTGGATGCCTCATTCTCTATGAGGCATTCCAAACTGGCCCATCCCAGGTCCGGAAAGCCTTCACCTCTGAGACAAACTGTGCATTTGATGCAGTTCGGCACTTACATGTCCAAAACAATCAGCAATTCCTATTTCTCAGCCTGGACAAAGCATACTTACGGAGCAGCAAATTTGTAATGCATGCTTTCCAGCATTGCAAAAAGAAAAAGAAGAGAAAGACATTTCAATATAATAAAGTTAAAATTTTAACCCTAACGGCATGCCTTTGGGTTGTCTCCACAGTGTGGGCAAGCACAGATGGTATGCAGTATCAAGGCTCATAGCAAGGTGAATGATTCTCATCCAAATTAAACCTGTTGGTAACCAAACCTTCCTATCCCTGACGTCTGCTGTGCCACATACTTTGCTGATTGTAGTGTTACAGTCAGCTCTCTGTATCCACAGGTTCTGCATCCACAAATTCAACCAACCGTGGATCAAAAATATTCCCCCCCAAAATTTCCAGAAAGTTCCAAAAAGCAAAACTTGAATTTGCCACAAGCCAGCAACTATTTACATAGCATCTACATTGCATTAGGTATTATAAGTAATCTAGAGATGACTTAAAGTATACAGGAGGATATGCTTAGGTTATATGCAAATACTACACCAGTTTATATAAGGGACTTGAGCATCCAGGATTTGGGTAACTGCAGGGGTGCTGGAACCAATCACCCGCAGATCCCAAGGTATGACTGTAAGTGGTCCATTGTAGATATTTTGGAAAAAACAGAAAATTGCAAATAAAACAGAAATCACCCCTAATGCTACTGCTCAAAGGTAAACCAAACATGAATACCTTAGTGTGCTTCTTTCCAGCCTTCTAAAAACGCAGAATTTTATATAGTTTAGAAGTACAGTATCCTGTCTTTCCACTTAACTTGCCTCATAAGCATTCCGTAATATTTAATTTTTCATTGTGGTAAAATATACAGAACATAAAATTGACCATTTTACCCAATTTCAAACGTACGATTCAGTGGCATTATATACATTCACCGCTTTTCGTCTCCAGGACCTTTTCATCATCAGCATTCCTTATATTTAAAAATGCTTCACAAACCACATTTAATACCTGCATAATATTCCACCAGACAGAATTGACGTGGAAGCCTTTGCTAGCAAACATTTCACAGATACTTATTTTGTCTTCACTGTGAGGTAGACTTTGTGGCTGAGTCCATGAACAAAACACGGTTTTTGCCTCCAGGATCTTAAGTCTGGTGAGGAGGTTGTTCATCAGCAGGCAGTTTGATTCCCATGGAGGGTGAGCACAGGGGCTGTGGATGAGAGTTTAAGTCGAGGTACCATTTACATAATCATCCCTTGATCGTTGCAGATCTAACGTGTAGCAGATTATTTTGCTGTTATAAATAATACTGTGAGATTGTCGTAGGTATAAATATTTTTTCACATTTCAGATTACTTTATGAAGATTTTGAAAGGGGACTTACTGGACTACTCATTGTAACAGGGCAATAAGTAGAACTAGTTATTGTCATTTCTCAAGGTCAGGGGCGGCCACCAAACGTTTTCATTTCCTCTTACACCTGATGAGCTCTACCAACTTTTTCATAAATGTGTGTCTTACTTGCATTTGGCAGGATTGTGTGAAGCGTTGGGATTGGGTAAAGAGTGTATCTGACGAGGAAGAGCTAGGAAGGGCAGAGGCAAAGTGATTGTGGCCTAGGTCAACATTGTAGCACAGGGAATGTTCAAACTGTCCAGCTGTTTTAGGCCTTGGTTTAGCTCAGGCTTCAGGGCTGTGCTCCACGGGGCTCCCTTCTGTGAAATTCCAGACTTGTGCACTTGAAGCCCACTGTGCAATGAAAGTAGCCTATTAAAAAAAAAAAAAAAAAAGTAACTTTATCATCTAAACAGAAACTTCTGGTCTTTTATCCAAGCTGCAAGAGACTTTTGGATATCGTACAATACTTCCCTGTTCAGACAACAGATGAAGATTCTGAGGCTTAGAAAAGTTAAGAAACATTCTGAAGAAAACCAGTTGGGTGGACAAAGCAGAGAGATTCAAACTCATGTCTCTTGATTTATCTGGCGGTCACCCCATTACCTGTCCCATGTTGTCTTAGCCTTTGTTCTTCTCTTTACAGGAATCCTTTCCTTCTTCCCACTTCTAAATTCCTTATTTTGTTCTCTGCTGTTTTCTTCTAAGATGTTACTCATTTTCAGTGTTGAATATGCAGATGTGCTGGCTGATATCTGTCTACAGTCACCACATGCTGCTGGTGTGTTTGACTTCCTTTAGTTGACTAATTTGTTTGCTGACTCGCTCTTCATCTGGGCATCGTTGTTTATTGGAAAGTTTCTCTTGGCTCTGGCAAAACGAATCAGTTATGCCTTATTTTTCTCCCTTTGTGTTAGTCCCTTTGGGTAATTTTGTGGGTTCTGTTTGTTTTGTTTTTGAATTAATTTTAAGAAGTAATATACCCTTCAATGATACAGTAAATGTTGAAACCTGGTTCAGGGCCAAAGAGTAAGCAGTTTTTAAATAGATCATGTATGTTGAGAATAGGAATATTAACACGGATCTCTGATGCATTAATTTCATGATGTTTGATACATAAAGGTTAGTTGGTAAACCTTTCACCATGGGTACACGTGTATGTATTTATGTAAATGTGCATGTATTTCTTTTTTATGTGTAGTAACTCTTCCTTCTAAGGTCAAGTTGACAAAAAGAAATAAAGTTAGCATTGCTTCCTGTTAGACAAAATGCCATTATCTTCCGTAGAGCTTCATATGTATCTAATGACTCTAAATATAGCGCTGTGGGCCCTCTGATAATAACCAGAAAAAGGAACTTAAAAAGCCAGAGCGCCAAATGTGGTCTGAGGCTCTCAGCCCCAATATGAGGTGATTATTATGCAGTTGGAAAGTCCTGTAGCTTAGATTCTAAACAATTTCTGGTAATCAATATCTCAAAATAATTCACAGAGTTATCAGGTCCTTTCATTTATGAGAGAAAGGAACAATTCCTCATTTATCTGAAGTCTTTTATGTTGGCAAGTCCATCCTTAATTAAAAAGGCATTGGCATTTTCATTATGAAAATTGTTCTTGTGGATTTATATCTGAGTCTGTTAATTTAGTGTTTCAAATCTGATTAGCCTTAACCCATATAGTTACTTTTATACAAAGGCAACTTAAAAATTGATTTTGGAGTATCTTGATTTTAAAAATCATTTCAGACACCCGATTTGCCTGTGTTGGTTCTCCTGTATTGATGTATTAAGTTCCGGAGAACTAAGGAATAAATGCAGTACATTCCACTCCAAAAAAGCCATTATCATCCTGTCTTTAAAGGACTTGAGAGCCCAAGGAGACATACCCTGCTTCTGCACCTCACACTTGTTCTCTCACTCATTTCCTTCTCTATTTTTCAGTGTGGAATAGTCATTATGATAATAATAGCAATTATATTTTCTTAAGTGCTTACTGTCAGGCCATGTGTTATGCCCAACTTTAGTATTCATAATAGCCCTATGAAGATAGGTAATATGATGCCCATTTTATAGATTAGGAAGCTGAGACTTTTCCCAATAGATTACATGATTAACCTCCTTTGATTAACCCTTTGATTGATTGATTCCCTGTCATTTCTCTGGTCCATTCTGTACGTCACTGCTGGTCCCATCTGTGTTCTATAATATTCTCTTTCAGAAACACCTTTAAAGACTCCCCAGACTTCAGTCAGTCTACAGGTTGGCCCCAATTGCTTTAACTTTATATCCCACAGCCTCCTTACAAGAACCTGCACCACAGACCCCAAGGTGAGCGTACTGTGTACTTTCCCCCACTGTTCCCCTGCCCCAGCTCTGGCAGATGCCTGCTATGTGCCAGGCACTCTGTTAGGATCTTAGGTACATAGTTCTTGCCTTTAAAACTTTATACTCAGTGGCAAGGCAGACCTGGATATATTACCTCTCCTTAGCCTTTATGTGTCTAATACCAGATTGGTTTAGAGCTCTTGCCCTTGTTGAAACTTTTCCCTAACCATTCAAGGCAAAAGTGAGTCTGCCCTCCTCAGAACGTGGCCTGAACTGACTGTACCAAATACTTAGCTTCACGTTTTGATCTTCTTTTCATGTGCCTGGATCTTAGCCCACTTCTGCGTTATAGAATCTGTAGGTAAAGTCTGTGGCTTTAATATCTCTTTTATCACTAAACTCTAACTTTTTTTTTTGCGGTACGTGGGCCTCTCACTGATGTGGACTCTCTCGTTGCGGAGCACAGGCTCCGGACGCACAGACTCAGCGGCCATGGCTCATGGGCCCAGCCACTCCGCGGCATGTGGGATCTTCCCGGACTGGGGCGCGAACCCATGTCCCCTGCATCGGCAGGCAGACTCTCAACCACTGCGCCACAAGGGAAGCCCAACTCTAATTTTTAAAGGGATGATTGATAAATTTATAAAAATCTATATAATTTCATAAGGATATTTTAGCCTAGGAATATCGTACTTTTAATATATTGCATTGTGACCTGAGACCACATGTATTAAGCTATAAAAAAATTAGGTGGGTGCGGAAATATGGCATTTTGTTTTGTTTTTTGAAATTTTTACAAACCCTGGTACCAAATCTTTTATTTTTAAAATTGATTAATAATATTACAGTTACACCTTCTTTTTCATTAGTTATCAGCACAAGAAGAAAGCCTTTTGAATACAAGCCAAGCCTTTAAAGGACACTAATAACATATCTTGAGCTCTATTCCTTCTTTTTTAAAAATTTTTTTTAGATGTTGGGGGTAGGAGTTTATTAATTAATGTTTGCTGTGTTGGGTCTTCGTTTCTGTGCGAGGGCTTTCTCTAGTCGTGGCGAGCGGGGGCCACTCTTCATCGCAGTGCGCGGGCCTCTCACTATCACGGCCTCTCTTGTTGCGAAGCACAGGCTCCAGACGCGCAGGCTCAGTAATTGTGACTCACGGGCCTAGCCGATCCGCGGCATGTGGGATCCTCCCAGACCAGGGCTCGAACCCATGTCCCCTGCATTAGCAGGCAGTTTCTCAACCACTGTGCCACCAGGGAAGCCCTCTATTCCTTTGAGTTATGGGATTTGTTAAGTAAAAGGTAAGTGGCATAAGCAGACTGAGTCCTGACTGAGATAGGAAACCTGTTCTAGTCCTGGCCCAAGTCACTAAATTGGGTTACCCTGGTCTAGCCAGAAGCATCACGTGCCCCAGTTTATTCACATGCCAGCTGAGGCCATCTTCATCACAGCAGACATAGCGGGGTTTTGACCCACTGAAGACTTTTGGGCGCCTGTCTCCATGTTACGTTAGTTTGAATTTCACCCATCTATTTATGTATATACAGGCATCCCTGGGAGGTACTGTGGGTTTGACTCCAGACCACCATGATGAAGCAAATATTGCAACAAAGCAAACATCGCAATAAAGCGAGTCACAAATTTTTTGGTTTCCCAGTGCATATAAAAGTTAAGTTTACACTATACTGTAGTCTATTAAGTGTATAATAGCATTATGTCTAAAAAAACAAGGTACCTACCTTCATTTGAAAATACTTTATTGCTAAAAAATACTAACCATTATCTGAGCCTTCAGCAATTCATCATCTTTTTGCTGATGGAAGGTCTTGATGTTGACGGCTGCTGACTGATCAGGGTGGTGGCTGCTGTGGCATTTTCTTACCGTAACAGCAATGACGTTTGCCACATTGCTTGACTCTTCCTTTCACTTAGTAACTGGCCTAGTTTCAATATTGTGGTGTCTCAGGGAGCAGGGAGGCCCGGGGAGAAGGAACAGCTGGTTGATGGAGCAGTCAGAGCACACGCAATATTTACCAGTTAAGTTTGCTGTCTTATGTGGGTGCAGTTCGTGGCGCCCCAAGACAATTACAGTGGTAACACCAAAGATGACTGATCATAGATCACCGTAACAAATATAACAATAATGAAATAGTTTAAAATATTGTGAGAATTACCAAAATGTGACGCAGAGACATGAAGTGACCAAATCCTGTTGGAAAAATGGTGCCAATAGACTTGCTCGATGCAGAGTTGCCATAAGCCTTCAATTTGTAGAAAACACAGTATCCACAAAGTACAGTAAAGTGAAGTGCAGTACAATGAGGAATGCCTGTACTGTGTTAGTGTACTAGGGCTTCCATCTAAAATACCAGACTGGGAGGGTTAAACAACAGAATTTATTTTCTCCCAGTTCTGCAGCCTGGAAGTCCAAGGTCAGGGTGTGAACAGATTTGGTTTCTTCTGAGGCCTCTCTCCTTGGCTTGTGGACACCACCTTCCCGCTGCATCCTCACATGGTCTTTCCTCTGTGTGTGAACAGCCTGAGGTCTCCCTGTGTGTCCATATTTCCTCTTCGTCTAAGGGCTCCAATCAGATTGGATTAGGGCCCACTCTATCAGCCTCATTTTAACTCATCAGCTCTTGAGAGGCCCGTTTCCAAATATAGTCACACTCTGAGGTACTGGGAGTTAGGGCTTCTACATATGAATTTTGAGGAGACATAGTTCAGCCCATAATATCTATTTAAAATAACATTCATTTGTTTTCAATTATATATAGAGAGACTAGTACAAAGAAGAAACCAAAAATAGCCTTCCTAGTTAAGGCCTATTAACAGCAGTGGGGTGGTAGGTACTTGAAAAGATAATTCAGACTGTATTGAGGGTATAAAAGGAAGAATGACACTCTCCTAGCCCCCTTCTCCTACACTAAGGCAGCTTCTTTAAATACATTTACATGCGTGTTTACATACTCTGTTTAGCTCTAAACAGAGTCCAGGAGCCTCTTTTCCTCCTGTCTTCGTGTATCCTACGAAATACGTATCTCTGGATCTGCACATGCTCTGGATTGGCCTTCTTTTAAATGACTACATAGTATTCCATTGTGTATGTATGAGATTTTAATTTAACTAGTCACTTATTAATGGGCATTGAGATTGTTTCCAGCCTCCTCAGCCCCCCACCAGCATTATGGAGATGCATTTCTTTTTAATACCCATTATGGAAAGAATAGTAATGGGCCACCTAATAAAAATAACTGGCGTCCGATTTTGGTGACGACAGCCATTGTTTTTCACCTTCCTGTCTCTTGGTTCGTACAGGAGTTGTTGTGAAAGGTGTTTGTCTTTCTTGCCCTCCAGTCCCTGACCATATGCCAGTACCTCTCCTTTCTGCGTAATGTGAAGGAAGGGCCTCCCTGGGCGGCCTTAGGTCATCTCTGTACAGCGGTCCTTCCTCCTCAGGAAGAAAGGCTCTCCAAATCAGCAGGCATAGACTCTTTTTAGTTAAGCAAAATCGTCTTTCTTGTAAGCATTGCTGTTTCCTTGTCCACACCGACATATGCATCCTTTCTGGCTGCTTCGACCCTTCAGAGAGGGGCAAGCTTTCTAATGGCATGCGAGCATTCTTACCGCTAATCAAGATTTACAGCTGAGACCAGGACGCCCAGCCGCTCATTGGATTTGCAGACCCTCTAAGCTAACAGCAGCAGCTCCAAGATTAAGTGCAGTGCAGGGGCCCCAGCCCTGTTGTCCAGGCCGTTCCTCCTTCCCCAGGCCCAGCCTCTTAGTCACAGGTATCATCTGGCGTTACTTTATAAGCTGCGTCACCGTGCAGATGTTCTTTTCTGAAGAACTACTTTCATTTCTGACTCATTTCAGGAAATGAGGCAGTCGATCAGAGGTGTTCTTCGTTTCCAGACCTCCGGAGAGTTCATTTTCTCCTTGGATTTCTAACCACATGTGGGCAGTGCTTTATTTACCCAGATGTGAGAAATAACAGTAATGAACAGCCCTCATCTTAAGGAGCCCTTACTTCCCTGAAAAATCCCATGTGAGGGCCCAGAGGTGGCTTATGCTCTTATTAACATCAATATTTCTGAGGCTTTGGTTTCATGATGCTTGTAGACATGCTGTGTGTATGAGTTTGGTGCAGGCAAAATATAATTTAGCAACAGATTTAAAAGGTAGTCTGGAGTGTTTCTAATTACTGTTTGTTTAGTTCACCATTGCCTAATAAGTGGATTTAAGTAACCTTGGGGGTAGGGAATATAATGTTCATATTACAGTCAACCATGCAAATCATATTCTCAGTATTGCAGAGAACACACCATGGAGTCACTTTATAGATGTAGTCCTTGGAATTTTGAATTTAGAACTGAGAGCATTTTGGAGTGGACATTTTCTACCTGTCATGCATCAAGATGAATTATGCACATGTCCAAAATCAACCCTACTGTGTGTTACAACTCTATCGGGGGCTTTTGGCACTCAATTCTCTTTTTAATTTGACATAAGAATTCTCATTCTTATGGGAGAAACGGGCTTCTCTTTCCTTCCTTCTCCCGTCTTTCACTGGCCATATAGGAAACTGAAGTCGTGAGAGGGCCTAGAACAGTGGTTCTCAATCTGGGCTGTACCACGGAATCAGCCTGGGAACTTTCAAGAATACCGATGCCTGGGTCCCACCTCCCCAGAGAGTCTCGCCTAATTGCTGGGAATGCAGCCTGCACTGGGAGGATGTTATTGTGCACTAAGGGTTGAGAACCATAGGCTTGAGAGCTCATTTCAGCCCGTGGTTCTCAGCCTGGGCTGCAGGCTAGCATCACATGGAAAGCTATTGCCCAAAACACTGCTGCCCCATCAATTAAAACCACATTTTGGGGGGAAGGATCCAGGATTTTTAGAAAGATCCCAGATGATTTCTGATGCACAGCAAGGGTTAAGGTCAACTGACATAATCTAACCATTGCATATCATAGATAAGGAAAAGGAGAACTAGAAAGGTCAAATGGCTTGCTCAAGGTCAGATCCTGGTTGTTGCAAAAGCAGGTCTGGGAGTCAGGTCTGATGCCTCTGACTGGTCTTTCTGCTGCCTACCTGGCCCCCTTATATTTGTTTGTTGTATTTATTGATGCCTCCTCATCCTTCAGGTGGTGTTCCTGCCTCCAAGAGGCCTTTAATGGCTCCTGCCACTCTCCCATCCGGCCTGGGTAAGATGTCCTTCCTTTATATTTGAACCACCCTCCTTCCCCTTCCCCTTGGACTGTCAGCTCTAGAAGGACAAGGCCCATATCCTTTCAGTAACTTGCTGGCATGTAATGGGGGACCTAGATAATGTTTGTGGAATTGAAATTCCCTAACTTTTTATTCACCAGTTAGCCCACATGGATTGCTAAAAATAATCCACTCCTTTTGAAAGTAGCTTCTGAGAGCAAATGTTATTGTTACCTGTCGACCGCCCACTGTGCTGTGGGTCAAGATCTCATACACAAGGAACTCCCACCCTTGCCTTCCAGGAGAGAGAGTTGAGGGGGGGAAAAAAAAATGTTTGTCAAGGGGATTTTGATGACAAAATAATGAAAGCAAGATTTCTGTGACTTTACGTGTTGCTCAGGGTATTTATAATATCCAGGGACTTGCGAATAACATACTTACAAGTGTGTGTGGTGTCAGTGAAAGGGGGCATGTGGCATTATCTTGAGACAAAATGAAAATGCTCTTTCATAAAAATATGTTTTAAGGACTAAATTATTTCCTTTATCATAATGCATATATAACTGAGCAACCACATCCACTAGCATAGCTGAATTAAATCCTTTGGCTTCTCAGGATTCATATGTTAACGTCTTTTCAACTGAGTAAAAAACTATTGAGGAGATCAAGATGGCGGAGTAGGAGGAGGTAGAACTCACCTCCCCATGTAAGCACATCAAAAATTACATCTACACGTAGAACAACTCTCACAAAAAACCAACCAGACAGTGGCAGAAGATCTCTTAAATGACCAAAGCTGAAAGAAAGATCCCATGTAACTGAGTAGGACGAAAAAAAGAAAAGTCATCAGGATGGGACCAGCACCCCTGGGGGGATCTGTAAAGGAGGGAGTGTCCACACAGGCAGGCCCTTGCTGTATGAAACTCCCCTGTCTGCTGGGAGGCCCACTGGGACAGATAGGGAGCTGGAGGGGCCTGGACTCTGCTCGAGGCATGTGTACATGCTGGCTTGCTAGCAATCAGAGCAGAGAGAGACCAGCCCTGACACTGACTACTACCACCTTGCTGCACTTCCAAGCCTGAAATGCACGCTGGGCAGGGCTGCTAGTATGTACTAAAGTGCTGAAACTGCAGCAAAGGGACCTTGGGAGAGGACTTGGTCTAGCTGCTTGGAGACAGGCTGGAGGACCTGAAGTGTGGTCCATTGTTAGTGCATGTAGGGTGGAACGTGAGTCCACCAACAGAACCCCACTGTCAGCTTGCTAACAGCAGGGCACGGCTCCGGTGGTGCAGGCCTTGTGAGCATGTACAGGGTTGGGGTGGGGCTGACATCTGAGCTCATTATCAGCCCTCCAACAGTGGGGCCAGATCTGGGCAGCAGTGGACTTTGTTGGCGTGCACACGTGGTGATTGGTGGCATCACAGAATCCCATGTCCTCAATGGACAGCCCCTGGATAGGATTATGCAGCAGTTCCTTTCTCAGCAGGAGTGCTGTAGTTAAGCCCACCTCACACCACAGCTTGGAGGTGGATCTGGGGTGGACAGGTCCAGGAAGAGGCCTGCCACAGAGGCAGCACAGGTCCCAGGCCACAGCACAACCACCTCAATTCCTGCAGCCACGATGCTCCGGCCTCCGCCACCAGCTTAGTACTAGGTCTGGGATGAATACAACAGAGAAAGGAATGTGGCCTTGGGCTGCTTCTGGGCAAAATCTTGGACACCTGCATGGGTAGCACATAGGTTTGCCGTGACCACAATGGGTCTCACTTGCTTCAAGGCTCACCTCCTTGGGGGCAGAGCATATACTTAAATACAGTGGAGCTTTATTGAACCTGACCCTCAGGACTTCTACTGCAACAAGTGGGGAGCAGACCTCACCACTGACAGGGCTGTGACAGCCATGGAGCAAAGAGGAGGCGTCACCCAACACCCAGTGCAGGATCTGGACACCAGAACAGCAGTCAACCCCCTATCAAGGGGATAATGTCCAGCACACTCTGAGGAAAGATGTGGCAGGCATTCATACCAAAAACAGCCCTAGCACCAAAAATATTGGACCCACAGCCTGCACAGGAATGCTCCCACATAAAAACAGCCCTTCAAGAACAAAGTAGATAACTATTTCTCCTAAATTCCTAGAGACAGAGAAATGTAAGTAATGTAAATATAAGAAATGTAAGTATATGAAAAAGCAAAGGAACTACTCACAATTAAAAGAACAAGAGAAATCCCCTGAAAGAACAAACTCAGTGTACTTGACCCTGAGTTCAAAAAGGAGGTAATAAAAATGCTAAAGGAATTAAGAAAGAAATTCAGGTCACTGTAACAAGAAACTAGAAACTAGAATTAGGAAGCAATCAAAATTAGACAATTCAATTGCCAAGATAAAAACTGATCTAAAAGCAATGAATAGCAGACTAAATAACACAGAAGAATGAATAAGTGATCTGGTAGATAGAATAATGGAAATCACCTGACAGAACAGTGGACAGAAAGAAAAATGAAAAAAAAGAAAAGGAACATATGAGATTTATAGGATAATATAAAGCACGCCAACTTATGCATAATAGAGGTTCCAGAAGAAAAAGAAAGAGAGAAGGGGATTGAAAATGTATTTGAAGGGCTTCCCTGCGGGCGCAGTGGTTGGGAGTCCGCCTGCCGATGCAGGGGACACGGGTTCGTGCCCCGGTCCGGGAAGATCCCACATGCCGCGGAGCAGCTGGGCCCGTGAGCCATGGCCGCTGGGCCTGCGCGTCCAGAGCCTGTGCTCCTTAACGGGAGAGGCCACAACAGTGAGAGGCCCGTGTACCGCAAAAAAAAAAAAAAAAAAAATGTATTTGAAGAAATGGTGGCTGAAAACTTCCCAAACCTAAAGAAGGAAACAGATATCCAGGTATAGGAAGCACAGAAGGTCCCAAACAAGATGAACCCAAACAGACCGACACCAAGACATACCATAATTAAAATGGCAAAAGTTAAAGATTCTAAAAGCACTAAGAGAAAAGAAAGAGTCAGTCACGAGGGAACCCCTATAAGGCTATTGGATGATTTCTCTACAGAAACTTAGTAGGCCACAAGGGAGTGGAATGATATATTCAGAATCCTGAAAGGGAAAAACTTACAACCTGGGATACCCTGCCTAGGAAGATTATCATTTAGAATAGAAGGAGAGATAAAGAATTTCTCAGACAAGCAAAAATGAAAAGAATGCAGCAATACTAAACCTAACCTAAAGGAAATATTGGAAGGTCTTCTCTAAGTAGAAAACAGTCAAGAATCTATAGGAAAGGGAGACTCACAATAAGAAAGGCAAATATATAAACTGATTGAAGATTACTTAAATAAGCCAGTACATAGATTAAAAAACAATAAAATAATTTTTGTGAAAGCAGTTATAACTACAGTTAATAGCAAAAGGTTAAACATGAAGATGTAAAATAGGGCATCAAAATCACAAAATGTTGGGGAGGGGAGTAAAAAGATGTAGATCTTTTAGAATGTGTTTGAACTTGTATGACTATTAGTCTAAAGCCAGTAGATATAGTTATGGGTCAACATACTTAGAAACCAGGGTAACCACAAATCAAAATTTTACAACAGATTCACAAAAACCAAAAACAAAGGAACTCAAGCATAATACAAGAGAAAACCATCAAACCACAAAAGGAAAAACAAAAAGGAGAAGAAATTAATAAGAAGAACTATAAAATCAACTGGAAACAAGGTTTAAAATGGCAATAAATACATACTTATCAAGAATTACTTTAAATGAACTAAATGCTCCAAACTAAAAAACTAGAGTGGCCGATTGGATTTAAGAAAAAAAAACAAAAAGGAACCAATAATATACTGCCCTACAAGAGACTCAGTTTAGGCTGAAAGACACACATAGATTGGAACTGAGGGATTGGAAAAAGATATTTCATGCAAATGGAAACTACAAGAAAGCAGGGGTAGCAATACTCATATCAGACAAAGTAGACTTTAAAACAAAGTTCATAAAGACAAAGAAGGACACTGTATAATGATAAAGGGGTCAATACAAGAAGAGGATATTACACTCGTTAACACATGCACCCAATATGGGAGCACCTAAATATATAAAACAAATACTAACAGACATAGAGGGAGAAATTGACAGGAATACAATTATAGTTGGAGACTTTTAATACCCCTGTGACATCAATGGACAGATCTCTAAGACAAAATCAATATGGCAACAGAGACATTAAATGATACCATGGAACAATTGGACTTACTTGATATTTACAGGGCACTACATCCCAAAAACCCAGAATACACATTCTTTTCAAATGCACATGAAACATTGTCTAGGATGGACCACACACTAGGGCACAAAATAAGCCACAACAAATTTAAGAGGATAAAAATTATTTCAAGCATCTTTTCTGACCACAACAGAATGAAACTAGAAATCAACCATAGAAATGAAAGCACGAGGGGCTTCCCTGGTGGTGCAGTGGTTGAGAGTCTGCCTGCCAATGCAGGGAACACGGGTTTGAGCCCTGGTCTGGGAGGATCCCACATGCCGTGGAGCAGCTGGGCCCGTGAGCCACAACTACTGAGCCTGCGCGTCTGGAGCCTGTGCTCCGCAACAAGGGAGGCCGCGACAGTGAGAGGCCCGCGCACCGTGATGAAGAGTGGCCCCCGCTCGCCGCAACTGGAGAAAGCCCTTGCACAGATACGAAGACCTAACACAGCCAAATAAATAAATAAATAATAAAAAAACACGAAAAAAATGATCACATGGAGACTAAATAACATGCTACAAAAAAACCAGTGGGTCAACAATGAAATTAAAGAGGGAATCAGAAAATACTTCAAGAGAAATGGCAATGAAAACACAATCTTACAAAATCTATAGGATGCAGCAAAAGCAGTTCTAAGAGTGACATTCATTAGCAATACAGGCCTTCCTTAAGAAACAAGAAGAATCTCACACAGCCTAACCTACCACCTAAAAGAACTAGAAAAAGAAGAACAAACAAAACCCAAAGTTAGCAGAAGGAAGGAAATAATAAAGATCAGAGAGGAAATAAATAAAACAGATCAAGAAAACAATAGAAAAACCAATAAAACCAAGAGCTGGTTTTTTGAAAAATAAACAAAACCAACAAACCTCTAGCCAGGATCACCAAGAAGAAAAGAGAGAGGACCCAAATAAACAAAAAAAGAAACGAAAGAGGAGAAATAAAAACAAATGCCACAGAAATACAAAAAATAATAAGAAAATACTATGAACAAATTGGACAACCTAGAAGAAAGGGACACGTTTCTAGAAATATATAGCCTGTCAAAATTGAGTCAAGGAGAAACACATAATTTGAACAGACCAATCACTAGAAGTGAAATAGAATCTGTAATTAAAAAAAAAACAACCCAAAAACTCCCTGCAAACAAAAGTACAGGACTAAAAGGCTTCACTGAGGAATTCTACCAAACATACACAGAACTTATCCTAGTCCTTCTCAAACTATTCCAAAAGATTAAAAAGGAGAGAACACTCCCAAATTCATCTGTGAAACCACTATCACCCTGATACCAAAGCCAGACAAAGGCATTACAAAAAAAGAAAATTACAGGCCAATATCTTTGATGAATATCGATGTAAAAATCCCCAACAAAATATTACCAAACTGAATGCAGTAATGCGTAAAAAGGATCATACATCATGATCAAGTTGGATTCATTCCAGGGTAGCAAGGATGGTTCAACATACACGAATCAATCAATGTGGTATACCTCATTAACAAAAGAAAAGACAAAAATCATATGATCATCTCAATAGATGCAAAAAAAGCATTTGATAAAATTCACCATCCCTTCATGATAAAAACTCTCACCAAAGTGGGTACAGAGGGAACATATCTCAACATAGTAGAAGTCATTTATGACAAACCCACAGCCAACATAATACATAATAGTGGAAGCTGAAAGCCTTTCTCCCAAATTCAGGAACAAGACAAGGATGCCCACTCTCACCCTTTCTATTTAACATAGTTATTGGAAGTACTAGCCACAGCAATCAGACAAGCGAAAGAAATAAAGGGTACCCAGATTGGAAGAGAAGAGGTAAAATCATTGTTTGCAGATGACGTGATACTCTATATAGAGAAGCCTAAAGATGCCACACAAAACCTATTTGAACTGATAAATGAATTCAGCAAGGTAGCAGGATACAAGATTAATATACAGAAATCTGTTGCATTTCTTTACACTTACAAAATATCAGAAAGAGAAAGTGGAAAAATGATCCCATTTAAAATCACACTGGGGAAAAAACCAAAAACAACAGAAAACTGTGAATAAACTTAACCAAGGAGGTGAAAGACCTATATGCTGAAGACTGTGAAACATTGATAAAGGAAGTTGAAGGTGATTCAGAGAAATGGAAAGGTATCCCATGCTCTTGGATTGGAATATGTAACATTGTTAAAATGGCCATACTACCCACAGCAATCTACAGATTTAATGTGATCCCTATTAAAATCCCATGACATTTTTCACAGACCTAGAACAAATAATTCTAAAATTTATATGGAACCATAAATGAAACAGAATTGCCAAAGCAATACTGAAGAAAACGAACAAAGCTGGAGGCATAACACCCCCCGCCCCAGACTTTAGACAGTACTACAAAGCTACAGTAATCAAAACAGTGTGGTATTGGCACAGAAACACACATGAAAATCAATGGAACAGAATAGAGAGCCCATAAATAAACCCACATGCCCACAGTCAATTAATCTACACCAAAGGTGGCAAGGATATACGTTGGAGAAAAGACAGTCTTCAGCAAGTGGTGTTGGGAAAGCTGGACAGCTACATGCAAATCAGTGAAATTAGAACACTCCCTCACACCATATTACAAAAATAAACTCAAAATGGTTTAAAGACCTAAATATGAGACATGATACCATAAAACTCCTAGAAGAGAACATAGGTGAAACATTCTTGGATATAAATCATAGCAATATTTTCTTAGATCAGTCTCCCAAGACAAAAGAAGAGCAAAAATCAACAGATGTGACCTAATCAAACTTAAAAAGCTTTTGCATAGCAAAGGAAACCATCAACAAAACAAAAAGACAACCTCTGAAATGGGAGAAAATATTTGCAAAGGACGTGACCAACAAGGGGTTAATATTTAAAATATACAAACAGTTCATATAGCTAAATACAAAAAAACCCAAAAACAAACGCTAACCCAATCAAAAAATGGGCAGAAGACCTACATAGACATTTCTCCAAAGAAGATACACAGATGGCCAACAGGCATATGAAAAGATGCTCAGCATCACTATTTACGAGAAAAGTGCAAATCAAAACCACAATGAGGTATCACCTCACACCAGTCAGAGCAGCCATCATCAAAAAGTCTACAAATGATAAATGCTGGAGAGAGTGTGCAGAAAAGAGAACCCTCTTACACTGTCAGTGGGAATGTAGATTGTTACAGCCACTATGGAGAACAGTATGGAATTTCCTTAAAAAGCTAAAAATAGAGCTACCATATCCAGAAATCCCACTCCTGTGCATATATCCAGAAAAGTCGAAAACTCTAATTTGAAAAGATACTTGCACCCCAGTGTTCATCGCAGCACTATTTATAGTAGCCAAGACATGGAAACAATCCAAGTGCCCTCAACAGATGATTGGCTTATGAAGATGTGGTGTGTATACATACACACACACACACACACACGAATATTACTCAACCATAAAAAAGGATAAAATATTGCTATTTGCAGCAACATGGATAGACCTAGAGAATATCATACTAAGCAAAGTAAGTAGGCAGAGAAAGCAAATATTATATATTACTTATATGTCAACCTAAAAATTAATACAAATGAATCTATATACAAAATAGAAAAAGACTCACAGACATAGAAAACAAACTTATGGTTACCAACGGGGAAAGGGAGTGGGGAGGGATAAATTAAGAGTATGGGATTAACAGATACACACTACTATACATAAAATAGATCAGCAAGAAGGATTTCCTGTGTAACACAGGGAACTATATTCAGTATCTTATAATAACCCATAACGGAAAATAATCTGAAAAAAAATATATGTAACTGAAAAATAAACAACAACAACAACAAAAAACTATCACTCCTCTGTCATCTCAGTTTACTTAAGGTCATGCTTGTCCCATGTCTTCTTGTTATTTGAAAAATGTTTCCAGATTTGTAGTATTTATGTTTACTATTGTAGCCGTTACAGAGATTTGTCTCAGAAAGCAGATTACAACCAGTATCTCTTTACCTTACAGGTAGCCAGGAGGCTGCACAAAGGGGTAACAGAAAGTAGCTGTTTTTCTCATTTGGAGAATTCAGAGTTATAAGTTTTTGGAGCCAAGACCGCAAACGGGGCTGCATTGTAGGATAGATGTTAAAATGATGTAAAGAGATTGCAGACAGTAGCCAATAATGACCCAAGTGCGTGAAATCTTTTTGAAGTCTTAGTAAGACTTCGTGGGTTCATGCTTTATAATTGGGAGTCTTCATATCCCAGGTAAGTGGCAGTGTGGCAGTGTGTAAATAAAGCCGCCATTTATCAGGGGAAATCTTCCCAAAACAAATATCCTTAAAATTTTCCAGAGAAAGCTAAGTTACTTAGCTGGAGGTAAATATACAACATTTTTATATTAAAATAATTTCATTATATCATGAAATAAAATGCAAAGTTTGCATAACCTTTTTTTTAAGATGAGAAATTTTAAAGAACCACTTTCCAGTCTCTCCTTTGCTCCTACTTGGATGAAAAGTTAAACCAATAAAGGTTTTTGCTAAGTAACCAACTTCTATCTCACTAATTTCGGAGGCTCAACAGTACATTCTGGAAGAGACGAAGGAGGGAAAGGAAGGGTTTATTAAATATGTAAGACACCGTGTTCAGTGTTTTCACCCATGTTGTGCTGTTGAATCTTTATGGCTGTGCCGCAAATTAGGAATTATTCACAGCAATTTTTGCATGTGAGGAGGTCTGTACACACCTGTCCACTAGGAAGCAGAGCCGAAATTTGAAAACAGATCTATCTGATTCCAGAGTCCTTGTATTTTTCCGCTGACATGGCCTTTCATGTCATGAGAGTGGAGACGTCTCTAAAAGAGCCTTGTTATTAACTCTGAGTATTTGCCATGCTGGTGGAAGAGGAGGGCTGACTTTAGCTTCCCCTAGAGTTTTTTTTTTTTTTAATAGATTTAATTAATTAATTAATTAATTTATTTTTGGCTGCATTGGGTCTTCATTGCTGTGCGCAGGCTTTCTCTAGTTGTGGCGAGTGGGGGCTACTCTTCGTTGTGGTGCGCAGGCTTCTCATTGTGGTGGCTTCTCGTTGCGGCGCACAGGCTCTAGGCACGCGGGCTTCAGTAGTTGTGACATGTGGGCTTCAGTAGTTGTGGCTCGCGGGCTCTAGAGCGCAGGCTCAGTAGTTGTGGAGCAGGGGCTCAGTTGCTCCGCGGCATGTGGTATCTTCCCGGACCAGGGCACGAACCCGTGTCCTCTGCATTGGCAGACAGATTCTTAACCACTGCGCCACCCGGGAAGCCCCCTAGAGTTGTTATTAAACACCAGTAAGTTAATATTTACAGACTTCTGTGACACAGTTAAAAGCATTTCCCAACGTTATCCTATAAAGTTCTGACTTTAAAATGACATGTTGTTATTACACTGACCCTCAGAGTTCCAGTGTATTCATTGTCATGATTTTAAAGGGAGGAAAGGAATAGTCAGCAGTGGCTATGTTTGCCCACAAGCCATATAGTGTCAGAATTTTGTGATCTCTCTCAGACATCATGCCTTTGACTTGAGGGAGGCAGCGAAGCAAAATAGTTGATAGTTGGTGCTTTGCCCTGCAATTCCTGAATTTGAGAATCCTGGCTCTGCTATACACTAGCTGTGTTATGGTGGGCAAGTGACCTAACCTCTTTGTGCCTTAATTTCCTTGTAAGTAAAACAAGAACAGTAATAACTTGATTGCTGTTTTAAGAACTGAACTGTATAATATCAGGCCTGTAAGAGCTTAGAACTTTGCATGTTGCAAAGTTAGTGCTCAGGAAGTATTTAGCTATTCTTAGTAAAAGCTAGGTGCTACATGGCCCAGCAATCCCACTTCTGGGTACTGACCCAAGAGAAATGAAAACCTGTGTCCACATAAGACATTTTAACAAAAGTTCATAGAAAGTTTTATTCATAATAGCTAAAACCTGGAAACAAATGTCCATCAACTGGTGAGTGGATAAACTGTGGTACGTCCACACTGTGGAATAGTATTCAGCAGCACAAAAGAACACATTTCTGATAGGGGCAACAACATGGCTAAGTTTCCAAAGCATTGTGCCAGGTGAAAAATCCAGACATAAAAGCCTGCATCCTTTTTGATTCCAATTATGTGACGTTCTATAAAGGCAAAACTGTAAATTACAGAAATTAGATCCTTGCTTGCTGAGGACAGATCATTGAAGAGCAGAGGAGATTGACTGCAGAAGGGCAAAAGGAAACTTTCTGAGGTGATGGAAATACTCTATGTGTTTATTGTGGCGGAGGTTACGTGATTGTTTATGTTCGTCAAAATGCATCCAGCTTAGAAAGGGTCAATTTTTACTGTATATAAGTTACACTTCAATAAATCTGATTTTAAAAGTCAGGGACTGCAACACGAACAAAGCATAGTGGGGGGAAAAAGGGGTTAGAAACAATAAATCAGAATTGCCGAAAATGCAGTTATTCTACAGTGTCAGTTAGCATGTGAGATGGGAGGAATAATTTTGTTAATTTTCCTCTTACAGGCTGTGAGTTAGAAAAATGTAGAAACCTGTGGAAGAGTTCTGTCCTGCTCTAGCATATCTGATTCTCCTGGCTCTGCTCTGAGCACTGTCTGCTTCCCCATTTTTGAGCTGTTGCCATTTCACAGACACAGGGATCTCCTGGGTTGCTGGCTGGGAGAATCCTGAAGGAGGGCTTGCCATGTGATGAGGCATTCATGGAAACAGATCCTTGGTGTTCTAGACGAATTGAAGGTTCCTAGTCCAGATAACTATGTAGTCTGAGTACACTTATGGGGAAGGAATGTTATCTCAGAGCATTTTTCATTCATCATGAGACACAGAAGCCCTTGCACTTTCTTTTGGAGCCAGCGCTTATCTCAGCAGCCCAGGACATGGTCGACCACTCCCTCCTTCCTGAAATTCTTTCTTTCCTTGGCTTCTGTGATGCTCCTGCATCTTGATTCTGTTCACAACTCACTTGTTTTTTCTGTCTCCTCTGCTGGATCCGTCTCTCCCCATTCCTGGCCCCTAAACTTTGCAGCACCGAGGCCTTTGTTCTCTGACCTCTTCCCCATCTTAATGTACTCCATAGGTGCTCGCCTTCATTTCCAGGGCCTTAAATACCTTAAATCTACATGTTGATGATTTCATATGCTTACCTCTAGTCCCCGTCTCTCCCTTGCTTTCCAGCTAGCTGCCTGTTTTATCTCGTTACTTGGTTGTCTAATAGATATCTCAGACTTAACAGGTCCAAAACCCAAGTCTTGATTTCTTTTCTAACCCTGCACTTCTTCCATTGCTTCTCATCTCAGCAACGACTCTACCCAGTTGCTCAGCCACTCAGTTGCCAGAGTCCTCCTTGATCCCTGTCTTTCTCTCCCACCTCATATTCGAGCCATTAGCATCCATCCCAAATCCAAGTGCTCCTGATCTCCCACCCCCACGCCTAAATCCAAGCCCAGGCCACCACCAAGTCTTCTGGGACTTCTGCAGCCACTTCCCAAGTGAGCCTCTGCTATGTACCTCTTGCTCCAAGTTCACACAACAGTCACAGTGATCCTTCTGTGTTAGACTTTTGTACGACTTGCAGTGGACTCCCTACAAACAGTATACAGTTCAAACTCTCAGCCCTGTTGGACTTAAGGCCCTTGCTAACTCTCTGTCCCCATCTCTTCCTACCCTGCCTATCTCTTGAGGTGCCCCAGACATACCGACCTCTGTCTGTGCCTTGACATGCTGCCCCCCACGCCAAGAATATTGTCCATATCTTCCTCTCCATCTCTTCTCACCTCCCAACCCCTTCCTATCTAGGATTCCTGTTCCTGCACTTCATTTAGTTCTCCCTCAAACGCCACCCCGTCTGAGCTGGCCCTCATCTAAAATATCACTGTTACTCTGTCCCCTTCGTGTGTTTTATTTGTTTTCAATGCATTTCTCCCCACCTGAAATTGGTATATAAGTATTTGTTTATTGCCTCTGTCCCCTGGTAGACTGTAAGCTTCCTAAGGATGTTGTGCTGGTGTTTGATACGTATTTTCTGAACGACTGAAGGAATAAGAGAATTAATGTTCTGGTACCCCTATATTAAAAATTAAAGAGCCAGATATCTTCCTACACCCTAATATCCCTGTCTGTTTCTCACCCCATTTCTCTGCCCCCCTTTAAGGTAGAATTTCTAAGTCATCTAGATGTACTGTAGCTTTTCATTACTCATTTTCTCTTCACTCTGACAGTCTGATTTCTTTTCCCATCACTCTTGTGCAATTTCTCAGGGTCATTCAAGTCCTATGTGTTGCTGCCTCCAATGGATGCATTCCTATCCTGTCTTACTAGGTCTCTGAGTAGCTTTAGCACAGTTTTCCATTCTGCTCTTGAAATTCCCTCGTAACTTGGCTTCCGCCGTCCCTACTGGCCATTCCTTATTCCTTTGCGGGCATCTCCTTCTTTTGGGGACCTCTGAATGTGGAGAGTTCTTCAGGATGTGGCTTAGGCCCTCTTCTCCCTCTACATGCTCATCTGTTCCCAGGGCTTTACATGCTGTCAATGAGCTGATGACTCCCCAGTGTATGTATATGGCCAACAGTGACCTCTTCTGACCTCCAGACCCCACATCTGACTGCCTCCTTGACGTCTTTTTGGATGTCTCATGCTCAAGGAGGAAGTCTTCTTTCGCTTCTGTATCCCATCTCCCTGAATCTGCCTTTCCACATCCCATCTTGGCCATCTTAGTAAATGGCACCACCATCTTGCCAGTTTCCAAAGTCAGAAACTTGGGTGTCATCCTGTGTTTCTCCTTCATTGTCCCCCTTTGCCCCAGTACTTTTTTTTTTTTTTTTTTTGCGGCACGCGGGCCTCTCACTGTTGTGGCCTCTCCTGTTGCGGAGCACAGGCTCCAGACGCACAGGCTCAGCGACCATGGCTCACGGGCCCAGTCGCTCCACGGCATGTGGGATCTTCCCGGACCAGGGCACGAACCTGTGTCCCCTGCATTGGCAGGCGGACTCTCAACCACTGTGCCACCAGGGAAGCCCATGCCCCAGTACTTTTAGTTCTATCTTTAAAATATATTTTGAATTTGTCTTCTCTATCTCTACTACTACTGTCTTAGGCCAACTCTTTTTTTTTTTTTCATAGCTAAATTATATAGATTTGGGGGGAGGGGAAGTGGGGGGAGGATTCAGTGGTCTGAGAAGCCTCGTGAGAAGACTTGTCCTCTTGTTTCATCGTCACAATATGATGAGGAAATGGAGATTCAGAGAGGTTGCACATGTGCCCAAGGTCACACAGCGTGAGGGGAAGGCAGGACTTGTACCTGCTCTGCCACACTCTGAGTCCTCACAAGCATCACCTCTCAGGTCTTTGTACCAACACTGGGTTTGCCAAATGAAAAGCCTCTTGCCCTCCATGAGCTGCCACTTGAAAGGAAGCCACACGGGCCCCAAGGTGGGGTCTCAGGCAGCCCTGTGGGAGCTGTTTGGGGCACAAGCCCTTCTTGGGACCTCTGCTCACTGCCAATCCAGGGAGCAAGTGCCATCTTCAGGAAATAGGTGGGGGCTGGTGCTGATGACAGCATGACTCATTGTTAGTAGGTTTTCAATGAGGGATCTCAGCAGTGTCTAGTAACTGG
Organism: Phocoena phocoena; assembly: GCF_963924675.1. Lineage (NCBI taxonomy): Eukaryota > Metazoa > Chordata > Mammalia > Artiodactyla > Phocoenidae > Phocoena > Phocoena phocoena. The sequence continues at coordinate 66,988,740 of NC_089229.1, read as the reverse complement.
TCTGTTGTTTCTGCTCTTGCCACAGCAGAGTGCTCTAAAATGCTGTGATGCCACATACTGTGTATCTGGCAGTGCATGTGTCATATCCCCCTGCCTCCACTTCAGCCTCATTTTATTCCCCAGCCTCTAACTTCTTCAACTCTTCAGTTACACTGACCGCCTTTAACCGTGTCCTTTAACACACCAAGGGTTCAGAACCCTTGGCTTGCTCTCCCTGCCACCCCTCCCCCCTGGCAATGTTCTTTCTTTAGTCCTGCACAGCCAAGTCTGTCTCATCCTTCAGGTCTCAACTTAAATATCACCCGCCAGGGAGCCTCCTCTGACCACACTGCCCCAAAGACTTCCTTCTCTTATTCTGTATCATAACCACCTTATTTCCTTATCACTAAGCAGAATCAATTATTTTAAAAGGATTTATGTTTAGTTGTTATAGAATATAAGTTCCCTGAAAAGAGACTTTTCTGCTTTATTAGCTGTTGTGTCTTCTGCGTCTAGCACGACGCTGACACATAGTAGGTGATGGAACAGGGATTCTTTTTTTTTTTTAAATTTAATTCAAATTAAATTAAATTTTTTTAACATCCTTATTGGAATATAATTGCTTTACAATGGTGTGTTAGTTTCTGCTTTATAACGAAGTGAATCAGCTATACATACACATATGTCCCCATATCTCTTGCGTCCTCTGCCTCCCACCCTCCCTATCCCACCCCTCTAGGTGTTCACAAAGCACAGAGCTAATCTCCCTGTGCTATGCGGCTGCTTCCCACTAGCTATCTGTTTTACATTTGGTAGTGTCACTTCATCCCAGCTTACCCTTCCCCCTCCCCGTATCCTCAAGTCCATTCTCTAGTAGGTCTGTGTCTTTATTCCCATCTTGCCCCTAGGTTCTTCAGAACCTTTTTTTTTCCCCCTTAGATTCCATATATATGTGTTAGCATATGGTATTTGTTTTTCTCTTTCTGACTTATTTCACTCTGTATGACAGACTCTAGGTCCATCCACCTCACTACAAATAACTCAATTTCGTTTCTTTTTATGTCTGAGTAATATTCCATTGTATGTATGTGCCACATCTTCTTTATCCATTCATCTGTTGATGGACACTTAGGTTGCTTCCATGTCCTGGCTATTGTAAATAGAGCTGCAATGAACATTTTGGTACATGACTCTTTGAAATATGGTTTTCTCAGGGTATATGCCCAGTAGTGGGATTGCTGGGTCGTATGGTAGTTCTATTTGTAGTTTTTTAAGGAACCTCCATACTGTTCTCCATAGTGGCTGTATCAATTTACATTCCCACCAACAGTGCAAGAGGGTTCCCTTTTCTCCACACCCTCTGCAGCATTTATTGTTTATAGATTTTTTGATGATGGCCACTCTGACTGGTGTGAGATGATATCTCATTGTAGTTTTGATTTGCATTTCTCTAATGATTAATGATGTTGAGCATCCTCTCATGTGTTTGTTGGCAATCTGTATATCTTCTTTGGAGTAATGTTTATTTAGGTCTTCTGCTCATTTTTGGATTGGGTTGTTTGGTTTTTTGATATTGAGCTGCCTGAGCTGCTTGTAAATTTTGGAGATTAATCCTTTGCCGGTTGCTTCATTTGCAAATATTTTCTCCCATTCTGAGGGTGGTCTTTTCCTCTTGTTTATGGTTTCCTTTTAATCCTTTGTCAGTTGCTTCGTTTGCAAATTCCCATTCTGAGGGTTTTCTTTTTGTCTTTTTATGTTTTCCTTTGCTGTGCAAAAGCTTTGAAGTTTCATTAGGTCCCATTTGTTTATTTTTGTTTTTATTTGCATTTCTCTAGGAGTTGGGTCAAAAAGGATCTTGCTGTGATTTATGTCATGGAGTGTGGAACAGAGATTCTTAATGTTGATACGTGTCATGTCATATCATGAGATGTTTAACATGAGTTCCTGCCCCCATTTTTTTAAAAAGGGAAAAAATTAAGCTTTTATTTTTGTCAAAGTTGTGTATAATTATAACATTTTATCTAATTAGAAAATTATTACTTCGAGATTTGTTATGAAAAACAGCATCTCCCCTTTCATTTTCTGTTCTCCAGAGGCATGTGTTTTCAACTTTAGCTGGTTATTTTAGTAATTACTTCTATATCTTTTTTTTTTAAGGAATTTTGCCTTTTTTAAAAAAATTATTTATTTATTTATGGCTGTGTTGGGTCTTCGTTTCTGTGCGAGGACTTTCTCTAGTTGTGGCAAGCGGGGGCCACTCTTCATCGTGGTGCACGGGCCTCTCACTATAGCGGCCTCTCTTGTTGTGGAGCACAGGCTCCAGACGCGCAGGCTCAGTAGTTGTGGCTCACGGGGCTCGTTGCTCCGCGGCATGTGGGATCTTCCCAGACCAGGGAAGACCCGTGTCCCCTGCATCGGCAGGCAGATTCTCAACCACTGCGCCACCCCCACTTCTATGTCTTTAATTAAGATACTGTGTTGTTACTTATCTATTTTTTTTTTTTAGTTTGAGGAGTTATCTATTGCTGAAAAAGTGAGTATTTAGCTCCGTTTCATCTACCCCTGCGCCTCTCCCCTCCTCACACAAACTCTTCCACCCCCTCCGCTCTCAGCTGTAATTGTATTGTAATTTTGGTGAGATCAATATGCAGTGTTTATTATAACTGTGTAATACTATCTACAGAAGAGCCCTGTAATATCATTTGATTGCTTTTCCTCTCGACTACCCAGCAGATATTGGTTTTTTTTTTTAATCTCTTAATTTTTGATGTACTTATGAATAGTCAACCTCAGACTGTACCCCAACTGTAAATCTTCTCTCTAAATTACTCAACCACATAGAGAATCTACCAGATTCATATTTTGGGGGAAGTTTCTCCAGAGCCTTCTGATCTCTTTGTCTCGGTTGCTTTCTCAGCCCCCAAACAGCTAGGGCTTCCCCTTTGCTGCCCTTCTGAGGTCTCCTTTTGCCTACCCTGTTTTGGAGTCATCAGTCTTTGGAACTATGACTTATTCTTTGTTGGTTTACTTCTTCATTTTGGTGGAGCACATTCTCCAGTTTCTTATGAAAAATGGGTGTGAGAGGTAATTTTTTGAGACTTGCAGGTCTGACATTGCCTTTGTTCTCCACTGGCTTTTAATTGATGGCTTAACTAAGTTTATAATTCCAAGGCAGAAATCACCTGTTCTCAGAATTTTGAAGCTTCTGCCATCCATAGTTGCTCTTGAGAAGTTCCTGCCATTCTGACTTAAAATCCTTCATGTGAGAAACCTTTCTCTTGAAGTTTCATATTGATGTACCTTTGTGTAGGTCTATCCACATTTTATATACTGGAAACTCAGTTGGCCTTTTTACTATGGAAACCCCATTCTCCCACATCCCCACTCCTGTCCTTTCTTTAAAGGGAAAACAATGTCCTTTAGTTCTGGGGGAAAGATGTCCTTTGATTCTGGAAATTACGTCTTCCCCTCCATTTTCTTTGACCATGAACACTCTGTTATTTGATATTTGCTGTCCTGAATTGGCCTTCAATCTCTGGGTCTTTCCTGTTTTCCATCTCTGTCATCCTATTCAACTTTATTGGACATTCCTGAATTGTATCTTTCAAGCCACCTATTGAATTTTTAATCTGCCTTCATTTTAATTTCTATGAGCTCTTTTATTCTCTATTTCTCTCTCTCTTTAATAACATCCTGTCCTTATTTCATGGATGTGCTTTTCTCGGATCTCTGAAGATGCTAGATTTTTTATTTTTGTTTTTTAAAATTTCTTCCTGTGATATTTTTCTCTTCTCTAAGTTGCTTTGCTGTTTCTCTGTTAGGTGCTTACCTTAATATCTGGAAAGTCTTGCTGTTCCCTCCTGTTTTAGATTAGCTTTGATAGTGGATGGGGTTTGGCAATTCTGGGCTTCACTCTAGGGGGACCTGGCTGGGCTGTTTTTGTTTTGTTTAGGAAATACTGTTGTTAGTATCTTTAGGTCCTTTTTTTTTTTTTCTCTGATTCCGCAGAGAAAATACGACTAGTCTGAAAGCTAAGTAGAAGACTGGGGGCCTCTCCATTCAGCGGTAATTTTTTGTGTAATCTCTTCAGTATGGAATCCCCTTCCCCAACTATGCCTAGACTCCTTCAGTCCAAAGATCCTTTATTGTCTCTTTTCAGGGAATACATTTCCAGTCTTCTCCTAGGTGGGGCCTGGGGGTTTGGAGGCAATCACTTGTCTTCAAGGAGTGAGGGAGAGTACTGTGGGTTCTTAAACTTTTTTTTTTTTTTAAGTTTTTTTTTAATGTGGACCATTTTTAAAGTCTTTACGGAATTTGTTACAATATTGCTTCTGTTTTATGTTTTGGCTTTTTGGCCGCGAGGCATGTGGCATCTTAGCTCCCCAACCAGGGATTCAGCGTGCACCCCCTGCATTGGAAGGTGAAGTCTTAACCACTGGACTGCCAGGGAAGTCCCATGGGGGGTCATAAACTTCTTAAACAGACTTTCAGCCATTTACCGGCCCCACCTTCCCCACCATTTCCAGAGGAAGCTGTTGCCACCACCCTCAGCCTCTTGGGGGTTTATAATTTAAATGGAGTTGCTTCTAGGTGGTCCTAGTTTGGGATTGAGCTTTCTCCAGTCTGTTCAGCCATTTGCCATTGGTCTGTTTGCTCTCCATCTTCCAAAATTGTGTTACTATCTCTAATTTTATTCTCTTTGTCTTTATCTCTTTATGTTCTTGGATTTGAGGAGGGAGCAGAGCTAAATGCATGTGTTTAGTACTTCTTTAAATAATTGTTGTTTATGATGCATTTGATCACACTTATGAAACAGATTTCTACATAAGCTCTGAATCTCCATTTTCACCAAATTCAATTCTTTACTTATCTACAGTCAGGGTGGGGTGGAGTGTGGTAGAAAGTTCTCTGGACCGGGAGTTAGGAGACTTGGGGTCTATTTCCATATTTGCTGCAAACCACTTAATCCCGAGTATTCTCATCATGATTTCCTCATCTAGAGGGCCAGGGAAGTGAAATAGATAATTTTAAGGTCTCTTTGTATCCATAGGTTGGTTTTATTTCTAAATAAATAATCATGTGTAACTGAACACCAAATTTGGAAACAGAATTGCAGCAGCCATCTGAAGAAATGCAAAATGTGTCATCTTGTATTTGTCAGTCAGTCTCTGTAACTGACACCTTTAAAGTCTCAAGTAAAATTGCAACCCATATTCCATGAACAAGAAACTGTTAAACGGTTAAAAATTCTGATTTTTTTCCCCCCTCTGGGCTATTTTCAGCTGTTAGCAGTTCAGCTCCAAAGCATGCTTGGATTCATGTTCTCATAACTACACAAAGTGTTCATTTTGAGCCAGAAAGGCAGGGAAGATAATATAGAAAGAGGTCTATTTTTTCCCTTCTACCCTCTGGCAGGGACGGCTATCTAGGTTGTACCCCACCGGGAAATGTGTCCTTCCCATCCAAGCCATGTGTGAGTAGATAATAGCCCATCTATGTTTCCTCTCTCCTCCATGTTGCTGTTCCTCAGTTAGATGGATAGATGGAGTGGACGTTGCATGCCACTGTGGTTTTGACTGGCGGGTGTGACCACTCACCCAGTGTGCTCAGCAGTGGTGAGTACAGTGACTAAGGAGAAAATGTGATCTGTGAGGCCAGTGACTTGTGGCTCAGAGACAAAGGTGAGGTTTCTTAGGGCAATGAGAGCCACCCCTCCCCCAGTTACTAGGACAGAATGTCCGTGGGGTGGGGCGTAGGAGGCATTTTGTCCAAGTTCTCTAGGTTATTGTGAAACACTTGATTCTACTACTGACTCTGGGGAACTATTGCCTCAGGATCAGGAGGCCAGAAAGAAAAGCAGAGTCTCGAGCATTTGCAGAGCTCAGGAAAAAATCATAACAGAAACTGAACCCCACACAGCTAGCCAGCTCTTGTCAATCACAGAAATGATTTCCAACTCTCACTGCTTTCCTCATGTTCTTATTTCACACCCTTTTCCCTCATTCTTAATAGGTCATCTTCTTAAACCAGAGAGGAAATGGAAACCTTCAGGGGATACTGCCTCAACTTCTTTTTCTCCCTTTCTTTCACCCTTGCCCATCAATATGTGCATGTGTGTATGAATATGTAATATACATCATGTGAATACACATTTAATCTTACAAAACAAAGCACAACAAACAAAAATATACCTTCCTCAACTCTATGGCCATCCTAGGTTCTGCTGTATCTAGTTCATTCACTCATTATTCAGTCGGTCAATATTTATTAGGGTCAGCTGTGTGCAGAGACCTTGGCTGGGCACTGAGGGTCTACATCAGACTAAATAGACATAACCCCTGCTGTCATCATGCTTCAGTCTCTTTTTAACTGGGCGACTTTAAAAATTATTGTTCTTATTTTGCCCCACTACAGAAACAACACATGCTTGTTGTCATAAATTTGAAAGTTGATTCTTAATAGAAAGCCACTAAAGGGTTTAAATCAGAAAAGTACTGGGTCAGACTTGCATTTTCAGAGGTCACTTTGGCTGCTGAAGGGAGAAAGGATTGCGGGGGGAGGGGTGAAAGTTGCTGGCGGGTCAGGAGATTAGTGCTATGGTCCAGATAAGGGCTGCTGGGGGCTTGGCAGTGTAAGGTGAGAGAGGAGGACAGAATCAAGAAATACAGAGCACTGTAGGATGGTGAATGTTGGCTGTGGGGATGAGGGGGAGATGGGAGTCTAGGAGAACACCCAGGTTTCTGGCTTGATGAACTGAATAGATGGTGGTGCCATTTACTGAAATAGGAAATAATGGAGAAAGAATAGAGGGGTGTGTGTGTGTGTACATGGGTACATGTGCATGTGTAAACATAAGTCCTATATGAACACTGCATTTGAGATGCCTGGGAGGTTTCCAAGTGGAAGTGTCACATAGGCAGTTGGATGTATAAATCTGGTGTTCAAAAAAGACATCTGAAATAGAACGATGCACTTGGAAGCTTTAGCCTAAAGGTATTAACAGATGCCATGGGGTAGATTACAGAGGGGTGGGCCTCGGGTAGAGCCCTGAATATTTTTAGAAGTAAAGGTTCAGTTAGGAAGGAGGTGCCAACAGAGGAGGCCAGCAAGATGGAAGAACCTCCAAGAAAGGAAAGCAAGGGAAGAGAGTCTTCACAAGAAGTCATGGTCACATGTGTCTATAATTGTTGAGATGTCAAATAAGGCAAAAAAACAAAACAAAACAGACATTAGATTTATCTGTGTGTAACTCATGCATGACCTTAGCTGGAGCCGGGTGCTGGGTAATAGAGGCTGAGTCCCTGTCAGAGGGGTGCCAGCTCACCTAGAGCCCTGGCAGTAGTAGTAGCAAGGATTTTGGACTGTGTTATAATGCAATAGATGCAGTGGAAAAGGCTGGTAAACTTGGTGTTTCCTTTTATGAAAGCTTCTTATCTTTATTGTTTTATTCTGATTACCAAAGCAGTATGTACTCACTATACAAATTTTAAGCATTAAAAAATATGACTGAGAATAACCTCCATAATCACATTCTGTTAATAAGTTGAGGCACATCCTTCAAGATTTTTCTGTGCATGTGCTACCACATACACACACTTTTACACATTTACTTTAAAAAAACTGGGCTTATCGCTCTATAGTCTGCTAAAGCCTGTATTCTTATCTGTATAGTTTAGACATCTGGCTGTATACAGCAGATGTCCAGTATTCTGTTATGCTGCAGTATTCTCTGGATATTTGAGTTTTATTTAGACATTTTTGCTCTCTCCCATAATGCTACTCTGAACATACTTGTTCATATTACTTTCATATTACTTGCGTATTTCTTTCATATGTGTACAGGAATTTCTGTGGAATAAGTTCCTAAAGTGGAATTGTGGGGACAAAGGGTGTGCACATTTGACATTTTGATCCTGCTTACATTGCCCAAGGAGAGGGGCTTTTTTTTTTTTAAGATGGAAGAATTTTGAGCATGAAAAATGTCAATAAGGGGCAAATAAAGAGTCGATTGAAGTTGTTGGGAAAAATGCTGAATGTTCAATCATGAGAAGGCCACTGAGAATGGAAACCAAGGCATGGGAGGGGGCTCTAGTCTGAGCAGGGTGGACAGGGTGAAGGGGTCGGGGGAGGGCAAGGTCTCCAGCTACTCTGCATCCCCAGAGCCTTGCCCTGTGCCGGCACATGGCAGGTACTCAAAAATACTTGTTGGTTGAATGAATAAATGAATGTAGTTTGGTTGATTTGGCAATGGAACTTAGTGATTTTTCCACCTGAAAGCATCTAGTTTTCCACTTACTCTACAAAATAGAGGGTTAAGATTTCCTACTGAAATTGGTGAAGGAGGAGTTGGAGATTTGAAAGCCCCTTCTAGCTCAGTGACCCCAGATGCCCAGGTCAGACAGGACTCCTGGTCTACGCATCTCTTACCTTCCTCTCCAATCAGCCTGTTGAGTCTAAGGCCTTAATATCACTGGACTTAATCTAATTCTGTTCATTCCCACTACTACCATCACTATGTTAGTTCCAGTCTGGATTTTCCTGTCAGAGCCGCCTCTTAGATGGTCTCCTATTTCTTCAGGGCTCGTATTAGAGGCAGCCTCCTCCAAACCCAGCCAGGCTGGCTCGGGAATCTCTTCTTTTGCTCCCCAGCACTGTGCAGGCATCTGTTTTCACTGGACGTCACGTGTATGTTTGTTTACCTAAAGCCTTTACATGCCAGTGTCTTCATGGCTATTTTTACATCTCCAAGACCGGCTGTAGTGCTTAGCTCACGTTGCATGCTAAATAAATGATAGGTATTATTATTTTTTTAAATTTAATTAATTAATTAATTTTTGGCTGAGCTGGGTCTTTGTTGCTGCGCGCGGGCTTTCTCTCGTTGCGGCGAGCGGGGGCTACTCTTCATTGCGGTGCACGGGCTTCTCATTGCGGTGGTTTCTTTTGTTGCGGAGCACGGGCTCTAGGCCTGCGGGCTTCAGTAGCTGCGGCACGCGGGCTTAGTAGTTGTGGCTCGCGGGCTCTAGAGCACAGGCTCAGTAGTTGCACACGTGCTTAGTTGCTCCACGGCATGTGGGATCTTCCCGGACCAGGGCTCGAACCCGTGTCTCCTGCATTGGCAGGAGGATTCTTAACCACTGCGCCACCAGGGAAGTCCCAATGATAGGTGTTATTTTGTGTGAAATAATAAACTTATATTTACATAAACTTGGTACAGGGATAGGAAGGACCAGAACAAAAGCAGGCATGAGATAAACTCACAGAGGACCAGTAACTTAAGACAACTGATCCTGGAACAAGTCTCAGGATTATTATTCACTGCCTAGGGAGAGGCAGTCATTTGTACTATGATTTCTGCAATTAGCATGTTCAATTTTTTTAATATTTTGAGAAAATTTAAATACTTTGTATCTCTAACGTGATTTCGCTAGGTTCAGAGGATCTATTTATTTTGGAAATCTCAATTTAAGAACTACTTTGTGGTATTTTCTGGAGTAGAAATGCCTGAACTGCCTTAGCTGCCTCTGGCCAGCTGGAGGATAATCCCATGACTGAAGTCCCTGATGGAATTCCAAAAGACATGGCTTTCTAACCCATTGAAAGAGCTCCCAGATTGGGATGGGATGTTCCTGTCTGGATCTGCCTGCCTCCTCTGTCACCATGCCCGCCCCGCCCCCCCAACACCGATCTGCTGGGGAGAGTAGTAGGAGGTCCTTACTAGCTGGCAACTGAACTAGTATTTCAAGTTACACAATCAGAGCGTAATGAAAGATGAGACATGAAGAGATGGTTATTTTTCTGTGGAGCGAATAGCATGGGTTCAGACCTTCTAAAGCATTATATTCACAGCTAAGAAACTTTGTGCTCAGAAGACGAATAATGGTTTGGACTTATCTGCATCCCTGGGACCATCTTAGAGGGACACTTGTCACGAGGGCTGCAGTCCTGTAGAAAGAGATCAGCACCCTGGGGCACAGGGCCAGATGCTTCATGCTATGATTCCCCCCTTCACATCCCATATCAGAGCTTCCCTCAAACAGCCACCTGTTAGTAGCACATGACCCTTGCCACTCTTTTAGCAGAAGGGAATGACTGGGACTGGGGACACGGTCTGGGTGCCCCACTTCTGAGCAGTCCCCCGAGGCTACTGGGCTATTGAATGGTGAAGGAGGAGGTGGATGAGGCTTGTGTTGCTGGGATTTTGCCCTTTATTTTCTCATCCCGTTTTCCCGTTTTCTCATCCCACAGTGGCAGCACTATGGGCTGTTCGAATGGGAATTTAAATCGCTTTCACGGTGTAGGCATTCAGTTCTCTATAGCCTAAGATAATATCCTGAACCATTTAAAACTGATTCATTTGGAAGGAATTTTTGTACTCTCAGTCCGTTATTTAACTGATGGCTTGAAAAATGCATCCGCACATTCAAAATTGAAGTAATGGGCGTGAGTTAGAAATATCTAAATATTAATACCGTAGAGGGTGCATAAAAATGGGATTTACATTTCTTGAGTTTTCTTCATTTTCAGTATTAGACTGAATTTACATACACTTTCCTAATTTTTGATACAACGGAACATTTAATAGACTGCTGTCAGCGTTTTTATTTCTTGACATACTCCAAAGGCTATACTCCTTTTTAGAAATTGAAAAGAGCTTCAGGATGGTTCAAAAATAACATTTTTTCCCCTCTCACTCTGTAATGCTTATTTATGGCTAATACTTACCTTGTGTCTACTGTGTTCAGGTACCATGCTGAACACTTTACGTGCCACAGACCATCTCTTCTTGCAAACAACCCTGAGAGGAAGTACGATCAGCCCCATTTTTCAGTGTAGACTCTGAGGCAGAGAAAGGTTGAATAAGCTGCCTAAGGTCGCAGTTAGGAAGTGATGGGTTTGGGCTCTGAATTCAGGTCTGTCCAACTCTAGCAGCCAGCCTTCGAGAAGTCAGGCATCCGTTTGGCCATTCAGCAGAGAACTGCAGAGTGCCTGCCTTGGCCCAGGAACTATCCTAGGTGTTTGGGATTCAGCTACAAACAAGGCAAAATCTCTGCCCCCATAGAACTCACATAATATATGAGTAAGTAATTATTAGTTAAATGCTAAAGGAAAGTACAGCAGGGCAAGGTGACGGAGAACAGGGGCTCTGCTCTGGGACTGTGTAAGTTAGGATTTGAGGGGCAGCATCTCCGAGGCTGGGATATTGAACAGAGACTTGAATATTGCAGGAGAGCAAGCTACCGAACGCCAGTGTAATATAGTAGGTACAGGCATAGCCTATGGGCTCCTGGGATCGAATAAGGATTCTCCTGCTCATGAGCTGTGTGATCTTGGGCAAAATACTTGGCTTCTCTATGCCTCTTCATCAGTGTTATAAAGGAAACTACAATACTTATCTTTACCTTATAGGGCAGTTGTGAGGATGAGATGGGTTCATATACAAAAAGAATTCAGCTATGAAACAGGAACTGGAGCATAGTAAGCACTCTAAGTGTTATCTGTTATTATCTAGGCCCTATGGGAATGGTGAGAAGGAGCTGGTTTCTGGGTAGATTTTGAAAATTCAACTGATGGGGTTTACTGAGGAACTGAATGTGAAGGTATGAGGGAAAGGGGGCAGGGACAATCCCAACAATTTTGGTCTGATTGATTTGGTGGATTTGGGGGCCACTTACCCAGATGGGGAAGACCTGGGGCATAGCAAGTCTTTTTGGAGGGGGAGAAGGCAGAGTGCAGGGAAGAAGTCAAGAACTTTGGCTTGAGCATGTTAAGACCAAGATGTTTCTTTTTTTTTTTTTTCTTTTTTACGGTATGCGGGCCTCTCACTGTTGTGGCCTCTCCCGTTGCGGAGCACAGGCTCGGGACGCGCAGGCTCAGCGGCCATGGCTCACGGGCCCAGCCGCTCCACGGCATGTGGGATCTTCCCGGACCGGGGCACGAACCCGCGTCCCCTGCATCGGCAGGCGGACTCTCAACCACTGCGCCACCAGGGAAGCCCCGAGATGTTTCTTGACATGTTCATGTTTTGTATATGTTCACTGTAGAAAATGTGAAAAACATAGACAAGCATTAAAATTAAAAACACTTGATATTCTGCCACCCATTATCTTTTGCCTGTTTATTTTTACCTCCACACAAATTTTAAATCATGCAGTATATGTAGGGTTTTTTGGTTTGTTTTATATCCTCTTCCGTTTATTGGAAAATGGCTCATGGCAAAGGGGAGAGTTAAAATACAGGCAAGGTGATAAAAGCCCGAGCACCACAAGAGCCCTCCACAGTCACCAGCACCAACGGGCGTTATGGACTTTAGAGAGGTTTCTACTAAGGAGCGTAGAGCATGACACAGACCTTGTTTCTGCTCATCTAAGAACCCCCAGCCCCTGCTGCCTGGTACTGCCTTATGCACAATTGTTAGCAGACATTTTTAAACTACCCTTTTTTTCTCATTGTGGTAAAGGACACATAGCCTAAAGTTTACCATTTTGTAACCAGTTCATTGGCATAAAATACACTCACATTGTTGTGCAACCATCATCTCCATCCATCTCTAGAACTTGTTCATCTTGCAAAACTGAAACTGCACCCATTAAACAATGACTCCCCATTCCTCCCTCCCCCAGCCTCCAGGAGCCACCATTCTGCTTTCTGTCTCTCTGAATTTGACCACGCAGGGACCTCATGTAAGTGGACTCATATAGTATTTGGCCTTTTATGACTGGCTGATTTCACTTAGCCTAATGTCCTTAGGATTCACCCATGTTGTCAGGTGTCAGAATTTGCTTTCTAAGGCTAAATAGTATTCCATTGTATGTTTTGTTTATCCATTCATCTGTAGATGAACACTTGTATGGCTCCTACCTCTTGGCTATTGTGAATAATGCTGCTATGAACATAGGTGGACAAATATTTGAGTGCCTGTTTTCAATTATTTGGGGTATATACTATAATCTAGTTTTATAATCTACTTTTCACATTAAAACACATTGTTAAAATTTTCCTTGTCATGAATATTCCCTATAAAATTAATTTAAATAATTGCATTATGTACTGTCATATAGCTGTATCCTCGTTGATTTAAGAAAGCAAGTATTGTTTCCTAGAAATAGAATTATAAATTCAAAGGGTATGACTAATATTAAAACTTTTGCTACGTTTGTCAAATTGCTACCCAGAAACTTATACAACCTGATACTGGCAATATCTGTACGTGTTCCCTGCATCTTTGCTAATGTTAGGTATTAATAACTACCTTCTGTCAATTTGATAATTAAAAATGATGTATCAATTCTGGTTTTCCTTTTATGCAAATTTAGGGTTCACTTTCTAGGTTAGAGTTGATTTGTAGTTGATTACTGGTTTGCTAAACACTCAGCTTATGAGATGTTGAGAAGAGATAGAAGTCTAGGGGTCCCTCCTTCTTAGTCTTGCATTCTAAGGCAATCTCAGGCTTTTTGCTCTGTGTATATATGACAAGCTGCTGTAATAGAGTTTTCCTGTTATTGTGTGCTAAATACATTCTTAGTAGTTAAACTTTCACAAACCCTTACTCACAACTCAAAAATCCAAAAAGTGCTAGAAAAAAATGTTTTTGGTAATTCATGTTACAAAACAGGACAGATCTGTTGAAAAAAACATGACCTCAACCCACATGAGACTACTTATATTTTTTATTCATCCCACTTAGAGTGTTCACATTTTTGGCTGCAAAACATGACCGTGGTTGAGTAAGAGGTACTGTCCCAGACCCCACTGAGGGTGCATAGTAATATACAATATATACAGATAAGAATTATTTTCTTTTTGAATCCTGAAAAGTTCTGAATTCTGAAACACAAACATTTTGGCATCAAAGGTTTTGGATAAGGGAATGTGGACCTATAGTGTTTTTTTCCTTGTATTTCTATGTTCCCATCCCTCCTAGGCTTTAAAAACTGATTGTGAAATCAGGCCTACTCTGGCCTTGAGTTTAAAGACAACAGAAATTTAAGTGTGGTATCTTCTTTCATCCCCAGGACATGTATAATCACTATAATCTGGAAACTGACAGATCAGTGACTAGGGCCAAGTTTCAGCTGAGCCATAGCCAACTTCAAACTCAGGGTGGTGTTCCACTAGGAACTCTGGGGGTCTTAAGAGACTTGAACCAATTGGACTGCTGAGTGATAGTGATAGCGTTGCAAGATGTTGTTGGAACATACTTCTATAATTAATACTATTTGTCCTTTATAGAACATCAACTCTCTTAGCCAAGTTTTTAAAAAACAATACCAAATTGGTAAAATTAAATAAAAATTAGTCTTCAGTTTTAAGATTGATTATTGTTCATGTTATTAAATCTAAAATTTTCAAAATATGTTTGTTAAAATGGTAAAGGTTGCAGAATTGAAAAAGCTGACTCAAATTCATGTGGAATTGCAGGGGGCCCTGAATAGCCAAAACAATTTTGAAAAAGAACAAAATTGGAGGATTTACATTTACTGATTTCAAAACTTACCAGAGAGCTGCTACAGTAATCAAAAGTGTGTGATACTAGCACATGGATAAACATATAGACCAACAGAATAGAACTGAGAGAGTTCAGAAACTGGCCAGAAATGGCCAATTGATTTTTGAAAAAGGTGCCAAGTACACTCAATGTGGAAAGAAGAGGCTTTTTTTTTTTTTTTAACAAATGTTGTTTTGACGGCTGGATTTCCATATGCCAAAGGAATGCAGTTGGACCCCAACCTCACATCACATATAAAAGTTAACTAAGGGCTTCCCTGGTGGCGCAGTGGTTGGGAGTCCGCCTGCCGATGCAGGGAACCACGGGTTCGTGCCCCGGTCCGGGAGGATCCCACGTGTCTCGGAGCGGCTGGGCCGGTGAGCCATGGCTGCTGAGCCTGCGCGTCCGGAGCCTGTGCTCCGCAGCGGGAGAGGCCGCGGCAGTGGGAGGACCGCGTACCAAAAAAAAAAAAAAAAAAAAAAAAAACAGTTAACTAAAAATGGGTCAAAAACCTAAATATGAGAGCCAAAACCATAAAACTGTTAGGAGAACATAGAGGTAAACCTTTATGACCTTGGATTTGGCAGTGGATTCTTAGATATAACACCAAAAGTATGGACAACAAAAACAAAATAGATAAATTGGACTTTATCAAAATAAAAACTTTAGTGCAACAAAGGATATTATCAAGAAAGTGAAAAGAATAACAGTGGGAGAAACATTAGGAAATAATATATCTGATACGGCTTTAATATCCAGAATAATAAAGAACTCCTACAACTCAACAAAAAGACAAACGATCCAGGTAAAAAATGAGCAAAGGACTTGAGTAGACCTTTCTCCAAAGAAGGTCTGCAAATGGTCAGTAGCACATGCTCAGCATCATCTGTCATCAGGGAGATGCAAATCAAAACCACAACACCATTTCACACCTACTAGGATGGCTAGAAGTTTTTTAAAAACAAAATTACAAGCATTGGCGAAGATATGGAGAAATTGACACACTCATACATTGCCGATGGGAGTGTAAAATGGTGCAGCCACTGCGGAAAACAATTTGGTGGTTCCTCAAAAGGCTAAACGTCAAAATCCTGCATGACTCAGCAATTCCACCACTAGGTATATACACAGAAGCACTGAAAACAGAGGCTCTAAAACAGTTACTATACATACGTATACACCATTGTTCACTGTAGTATTATTCACAATAGCCGAAAGGTAGAAACAATCCAAGTGTTCATCAACAGAGGAGTGGATAAACAATATGTGGTATATGCATACAATGGAGTGTTATTCAGCCAGAAAAAGGAATGAAGTTCTGATACACAGTACAACATGGATGAACCTTGACATCATTATGCCAAGTGAGGCAAAAGGACAAATAGGATGTGACTCCATTTATATGAAATATCTAGAATAGGCAAATTCATAGAGACCGAAAGTAGATTAGAGGTTACTATGAATTAGCAGGAGGAGGAAATGAGGAGTTATTGCTTAATGGTTACAGAGTCTCTGGGGTGATTTAAAAAAAAAATTTTGGAAACAGTGGTTATGGTTGTAAACATTGTGAACAGAATTAATGCCACCAAATTGTGCACTTAAGAATGATTTAAATGGCAACTTTTATGATTTATATATGTTCCTATAATAACTTTAGGTGAAAAGGAACTAATGAATTCAGTTAGAATCTGGTAGGTTTGTGATATATATTGTGCTTTTCTATAAAAGTATTAGCTGGGCTTCCCTGGTGCTGCAGTGGTTGAGAGTCCGCCTGCCACTGCAGGGGACACGGGTCCGTGCCCCGGTCCGGGAAGATCCCCCTTGCCGCGGAGCGACTGGGCCCATGAGCCATGGCCGCTGAGCCTGCGCGTCCGGAGCCTGTGCTCCGCAACGGGAGAGGCCACAACAGTGAGAGAGGCCCGCGTACCCCGCCCCCCACCCCTCCAAAAAAAGTATTAGCTAATGTGGTTGGTATATTAAAGTGAATAATGTGAGTTCAAAAAGAGACATGTTTAACTTCCAGGGATATTTTTGGAGCTGAATTATTGAGGGAAGTTTGTGGGAATAGGGAAAGACTAATAAGAGGAAAACAGCACTAAACGTCACTGGGACTGTAACAAGATGGAGAAAATTGTGTTTACTGAAGCTCTTCTCGGGGCTAGTATTGTTATTTGTGGATGGTAGATATCCTTAGAGTTGCCACTTGGGGTAGGGCTGGGAGGGTGAGATGCCCAAGGGACTCACCAAGCTGTCCGCCTTTCCTTCTGCTGTGAAGTCTTCGGTGCTGCAGGTAGGAAATGTTCCTGCCTGATGCGTTGCTGGAGCAGTGGGCAGGGTGGAGGGGAAGCAGAGCCTCTCCTTTTTGTAAATATTGTCCAAGCATTTGAAGACTATTATCTTGAAGGGACACTTTACTATTGGCCTGTTTTGTATGTGGACATATCCCAGTGTGGCCCAATGCAATATATCTCTGGAAATATAAAAACTCTCTTATTATTACATAGGTAATTAACTTCATTCTGAGGAATTGAGCACTAGTAACTTTTCTAGAGTGACAGAGCATTTATAATTCATTCCATCATTTATTCACTCATGTACGGAGCATCCATAATATGCTAGGTATTACTTCAGGTTCTGAGGAAACAGAATAAATTAAGACAGTGACTTGCCCTGTAGGAGCTCCGGGACCAAGTGGAGAAGAAAAGCAAGTCATGACCATACAGTGTGATAAAGGGGATGGACATGTATGTTTTTTCCAGATTTCATCTTCTTGGAGGTGACCAGTTTGTGAGAGAGTAACTACTATGTGATTATTTGGGACTCTGTTCCATATAAGCTGCAAATTTATTTATAATAATCACTAATTTTTATTTCTTTTCCACACTCTAACCAGAAGACCAACTGAAAATACTATATTTTAATAACTAATAATGCAACAGTTCAGTGTTTGGACACCTTTCATAGTGATATGACAGGTTTTACTAGACCTGCAAAGTGCTATAAGAATGTGAGGTTGAGGCAACCAACTTAACCTGGTACGTAAATGGTGACATTGAAAAAAAAATTTAAAGAAAGGGTAAAATGGTGGTGAGGGGAGGTGCATTCCAGGTAGAATGTACTAAGGATAAGATTGAATATAAAAAGGATAAAACTTGGTGACTGACCAAATATCAAGAGTGGGGGAATGAGAAAAGTCAAAAATGGCCCCAGCTGTAGTTTAGGTGGTTGAATCAATGCTAATACATTAATCAAGAAGGCAGATACAACAGGGGGCGCCTTTGAAACAAGGCAGTTTTTACCATAATGTAGGGAAAATATTTATATTCTAAATTACTTGAAGGGTAGTACTGGGTCCTAGTCATGAGTCCAAAAAAAAAAGGGGGGGCGAAGAAAATGTTCTTACCCTAACAAGTTTGACATATTCATAAGTGCTTTTTTCCTTCTTCCCACTTTAGCTGTTTTTTTCACTTCCAGAAATATGAGAGAGAGAGCACACTTTTGTATTTCTGAAGATGGGAAAAACAGAACTCTAAAAGAAACCATCAAATTCAATTTGGAATTTGCATTCCCGGAATGATTAGAGGAGAATGCCACAGTTTAGTTTATATGTCAGTAGCAAGCTGTGGTAAGAGACTGATCCATCCAGATTCAGAAAAGTGAAGAAACATTTCCTGATTCACATTTCCTTTCATTGAAAGTAGTAGCCAGCAGTGCTTAGGCCACTGAGGTCATTCAAAAATATTTGCTGAATTAATGTTATCTTTTTCTATGTTTAAATTCATTTTCTTATAAAAGGAATGAATGGTAGGGATAGTCAAGGTAAAAAGTCAGAGGGAAAAATGGGTGCCTAACAAGGTAAAGGATGCCAAAATTTATTAAAGAATGAAGTTTTTTAAAAAAAGTACCCAATAGTTATACAGTACTTAACAGTCTTCGAGTCACTTTTATATATGTGTCAGTTAATTTATTCTCCACTTTCTGATGTAGGTATTATAATCCACATTTTAATCATGAGGAAACTGAGACTTAGGGTTGAGTGATGTGCCTGAAGCCACAGGGCTATACTGCATAGAGGTCTTATGGATCAAGTCCACTGCCCTGGGTGGTTAAACAGCCGTCTTAACCTTGAAAGGAACTCTCCTGTCTTTGTGTTTTATATTTCATTATTAACTTTATTTTCATTAATAATGACTCTTTGGACCCATTTTAGAACCGCATTTAATATTACAGGGCCTATACCTTTGGATAATAGGGAAGATCGGTTTTCCTCTTCCCATCACCAAACTACAGTGGATCCTGTAAAACTGAAGCCAGAGAAAGAGACACTGGAACCTGGAGACCAAATACGATATCATAGGGTGATGAGACATGTGGGGTATAGGCTTAGCCTTAGGTGGTGTGGGGAGTGAGACTGGGCAGGCCCACATGATACCTGGAAATTACGGAGTGACAGGAAATGGTGGTCCAAGTGTGTGGTTGCTTTAAAAATAGTGGCTGGTGAGTGCCAGGTTATTCAGGTTAAACGTTAGATACATGCTGAGATCCAGTTTTCAGAGACTTCTAGTCCAGTGGGAGAAGAGAGGTATAGGTATAGGTATAGGACGCTTGGCAGATCACTAGACGTCCTGCCCAATCTGGATATGTGAACATATCTTCATTCCTAAGGCAATATGGGCCATTCTTTTAACACTTCTTTAATTGTACATTCACTAGATCATGGGATTCCTGAGGACAGTTTCTATACCCTCTTCATCACCTAGCTCCATCCTTGGCATGTGAATATCTTTAGCCACTTGTCAGAATATTGTATTTGTTTGTTTATTTTGTGGAGCTTTTCCATTAATTCTTCTAATTGTGAGTACTATACCAATAAATTTCACTGCATTTTTTTCATTTGTTTTTCAAGATGTGTTAGTCTATTGTTAATACTTTTCTGACTTACAGTGCTATTTTAATTCATTACCAAGTTACATTTAGCATCAGGGGACCCCTTGGAATTATTTAGAGCAGCTTAGGAGACATTAGTGAGTTGAAAAAGATGTCCAGTTTTGGAGTCAGATTCAGACTGCCATTGTATCACTTCTAGTGGTTGACTTCAGGCAACTAATGATATCTAATTTTTCATCATCTGTGAAAATGAGGATACAAAGAAGATTAAGTAAGATCAGACCTTTAGAAGTGCCAGGCATGTTATAACACCCTCAGGAAATTTCTGTTTACATTTCTTCATGTCACAATATGATATGATTATGTTCTATATACGTGAACTTAATTTATATAGTGTTTTATTTTTTTAACATGATTTTGAATTGTCATTTGTATTCTTTGCACAACCTGTAAGATAACCAGGGAAAGTAATTTTATAACTAGTTTCAGATAAACTGAGAATAGGTCATTGCTCGGGATCATGCAACTAAGTTGTGTTTTTACCTGCTGTCTCTCATATACTTGCTATGCCTCTGACCATTTCATTCACAGCCAGTCACCATAAAGAAGATGTCATTTGGACCCAATGACCTGCCATACTGATGCTGTAAGTTAGATATAGTGTGGATGCCTAATTCTGATTACTTTTATTGCTGGGCACTGCTTATCAGGCAGTCTTTGGGCCTTACCCATGACGTTCCCGAGAGGTCATTTTGTGTTTTCTGATGGATAATAGGTTATCCAAGTTATAAAATGTAGATGATGGCTCTTTTTATTGCCCATTTTAGGTAAATCTCAATCATCTTTGCTGTAGAAGTTACCTCTCCATTTTGCAGTTGGGATGATTTCCATTTCTAATTGATAGACAAGTAATCATGTGAATTGCAACTTTCTGGTGAGGTTTCTACTGTTCTCTTATTAACTCATTAATGTGACTGGACTTCTAGACATTTTTATTGGGGCCATGATGTATGTCAGAACTAGTACCACCAATGACTTTATTCCTTTAATCTTACTATAGTAACTGCATTGATAAAGTTTTAAAAATATTGTTTCTATTTCTTTCATTTTAAACTAATTGTTATGTGATTAATTACTATTAAATTTATGAAAAGTAAATAGTGAGTTTCTTTTGACCAAAGCCTCAATTATTTGAATTTTGCCTATAGTAAACCAGTTGATATATTTGTATACAGTGTTTTCTTTGGTATTCCTACAATACTCCATTAGTCTGTCTGGCCTAGCACTTACTAATTATCCTCAAAATAGGATTTATCATGTCTCAAATTCCTTTCCTCAAGAAGAGGGAACTTTGTCTGGTTCTTCTTGGTATTCCCAGGGCCTAAGAACACAATGACTGTGCAAAATATGTATAAACTAGGCAATGAATGTTTGTTGAACCTGACTTCCAGTTGAACTTTCACATTGCATCCATACAAAATTATATCAACATGTCAGGACCAAAGATTTTTCACTGAATAAACAGTTTTCAGTTCTCTCAGCAGCTTTGTGATGAACAGATAACATAGAGGTACCACATGCTTTTTATATTCCAAGTGCCAAAATTAAATGAGCTAATCATGGTGTCATTCAAGGTGGTACTTCTGTAGTATAAATGAGGTATTACGGCAATATGAAAAATGCATTTCAAAATATTACATTTTAAAATGACTTATATAAAGAAGAAAATTAAATGAACATTTTTGCCTTTTTAGAATCTTTTTCCTGATTCTGCAGCTATTTTAATAAAAAGCCCTCAAAATGTCACCTAGATTTTGACTATTTTATTTTTGCTGAGAAATGAACTTTTTCAACTGTGTTAGATTACCAGAAATGAGAATATCAAACAGTAACTGGAGCCCCTCAGTAGGGAAGTATAATTATCATATTAGCATCATAAACCATTTGCTTCTCAGTACTGTATTAGGTAATGAGAGCAACAGCTGCAGCTTTGTTCTACCTGGATGATGTTTCAATTAAGCCATTTCTGTTTTATTCACTCAAATTTACAGGTTCTACTTTGTGTTGACATTAACCAGTGAATCTATTAGTTTCCATTACCAACAGAATAACTAAAATTATAAATAGTTCTATATTTTCTCTCACAAATCCTGTCAAGCTGCATAGATGCCTTTAATTTGATAGAGCATCTGGGCAATACATCTTCTTTCTCCTCTGTGTTTAGGCAAAATTTGTACTTTCTTTTTTTTTTTTTTTTCTTTTTTTTTTTTTGCGGTACGCGGGCCTCTCACTGTTGTGGCCTCTCCCGTTGTGGAGCGCAGGCTCAGCGGCCATGGCTCATGGGCCCAGCCACTCCGCGGAACGTGGGATCTTCCCGGACCGGGGCACGAACCCATGTCCCCTGCATCGGCAGGCGGACTCTCAACCACTGCGCCACCAGGGAAGCCCTGTACTTTCTTAAGCTTACCCTTTCATTAAAAAAAAAAAAAAAATGTCAACAACAGCAGCTCTGTCCCATCTGTTGACCCCAGATACATAATAGGTAAATTGGGCATCTCTTTCTAAAGGAATCCAGATAAGATGCAAAAGTCAAGTCACTCCATCAGGTTTACAGTACTTGTTTAAAAAAATATCTGTAGTATTATGTTTCTCTGACTTGCTAGTTCTACCAGGAAAAAAAAAGTGAATCATAAGCACCACAGATACAATTTCATCAGTGTCTATCTTACTGCTATAAAAAGGTCTTTTCTTCTTACTTGTAAACCAAGCTGCAAAACACCAATTGAAAACCCACATATTGGGATGTTTCTTAGTGATGTGCCAAGCCTAAATAGCTGAGTCATTGGCTGATAGTTTGGTTTTGTTAAATAATCACTTAGAGATCTCATAACTCTCACCTATACATACCCAGCTTTCTTTGGGGCCACTGAAGGGAATTTTTCTGGATTGATCGGAACCCAGTCTCTTCTTTCACGAAAGCCTCTAATGGATTAAAAAAAAAATTAATATGCAATTAAAAAGTCACTACAAAGCTAACATCACACTTCATAAAATTAAAAGTAATTTACCATAACTTAATGCTTATTCCATACTCAATCTTCCTAGTTTTGATAAATACAAACAAACCTTCCATCCCTAGTTTTGATAAAAGCAAACCTTTATAGCTGGTTTGTTCAAGTTAAGATCCAGCTGAGTACCACATATAGCTAATGGTTGTTGTGATATGGTGATTTGTAATAAGAAATATATATTTGTTTTTCCTTGGTTTGTGTCACAGAGCTCCTTTTTTATTTATTTATTTTAAAAATTATTATTACTTTTTGTCTGTACCTCGCAGCTTGTGGGGTTTTAGTTCTCCAAACAGGGATTGGAGCAGTGAGAGTGTGGAGCCTTAACCACTGGACCGCCAGGGAATTCCCACAGAGCTCCTTTTTTTAAAACTCTTGGGATTTCCAAAATGATCAGAGGGATAAAGATGCCCTTTGTTATGTTAATGAGGTGCTTGGACAGCCCCTAGGCAACCAAAGGAGCCGGGCTGGCTGCCCAGGGAACCCACCAAGTGATTAGAGGGTAGAAATTTTCAATCCCACCCCCCTGACCCCCGGGGTAGGGGAGAGGGGCAAATTGAATCAATTACCGATGGCCACTGATCGTCAATCAGTCATGCCTCTGTAATGAAGCCTCCATAAAAACCCAAAAGGACAGGGTTTGGAGAGCTTCAGGTTGGTGAGCAGGTGGAGTTGTGGGGAGAGCAGGGCACCTGGAGAGGGCATGGGAGCTCTGCACCTCTCCCCACACACCTTGCCCCTGTACCTCCTCATCTGGCTGTGCATCTGTATCCTTTATAACAGAGGACCCTAAACTTTTTGGCATCGGGGACCGGTTTCGTGGAAGACAGTTTTTCCACAGACGGGGGAGGGGCGGGGGATGGTTTCGGGATGATCCAAGGGCATTACATTTATTGTGCGCTTTATTTCTATTATTCTTACATTGTAATATATAATGAAATAATTATACAACTCGCCATAATTGTAATATATAATGAAATAATTATACAACTCGCCATAATGCAGAATCAGTGGGAGCCCTGAGCTTGTTTTCCTGCAACTAGATGGTCCCATCTGGGGGCGATGGGAGACAGTGACACCCGACGTGTGTTGCTTATGTCCAGTCTACTCCGTAAGATGCAGCTTAATTGTCACTTGCCACTCACTGATAGGGTTTTGATATGAGTCTTCGACTTATTGATTTATTATGGTCTCTGTGAGTCAAACCTCTCTGCTAATGATAATCTGTATTTGCAACCGCTCCCCAGCGCTAGCGTCACCGCCTCAGCTCCACCTCAGATCATCAGGCATTAGATTCTCATAAGGAGCACGCAGACTAGATCCCTCGCATGCGCAGTTCACGGTAGGGTTCGCATTCCTATGAGAATCTAATGCCGCCGCTCATCTGACAGGAGGCGGAGCTCAGGCGGTAATGTGAGCGATGGGGAGTGGCTGTAAATACAGATGAAGCTTGGCTCGCTCACCTGCCCGCCACTCACCTCCTGCTGTGCAGCCCGGTTCCTAACAGGCCAGGCACCGGTACCGGTCCGGGGGTTGGGGACCCCTGCTTTATATAACATCCTTTATACTAAACTGGTAAATGTAATAAATGTTCCTCTGAGTTCTGTGAGCCATTCTAACAAACTAATTGAGCCTGAGGAGAGGGTGGTGGGAACCTCCAATTTATAGCCAGTTAGTCAGAAGCACAGGTGACAACATGGACTTCCAATTGGCATCTGAAATGGGGGCAGTCTTGAGCCCATAAACTGTGGAATCTGATGCTACCTTCAGGTAGCTCGTGTCAGAATTGAATTAATTGTTCAGTTGTGTGGGAAAAAACACATTGGAGTTCTGTTCCGTAGGGCTCTTTAAATCTCTAACAGTCTACCTTTTTCATGTCATTGATTTGTTGAAGAGGCTGGACCTGTTGATAAATGAGAATATTTATTTAAATTTATTTAAATGCTTAATAATATTTGACTATTTATGTAAGTTTATTTAACTAAGAACATTTTTCTACATGGCCAAAATTACGTGGTTATACTTATCGATATTAATATAACCCAACACTTAATCAGTATTCAAATTTTCGCAGTTTGCTTTTAAGTCGTTTGTATCTGGATTGTTTAAACCAGGATCCAGCCCAGAACCACACACTGCAAATGGTTGTTTTGTTCTCTTGGTGTCTTTTAATCTGGAACAGTCCCTTTTATTCACATCAGGAACGTGTTTACAAGAGGAGACTAGTGTCTTGCAGAACAACCCACCTTCTGGATTTGGTTCCTTTATCCCTCTAACACTGTGCTGTCCAGTGTAGTAACCACTGGTCCCATGATGTTATTGAGCTTTTGAAATGTGGCTAGTCCAAATTGAGATGTGTTGTGAGTATAAGAATACCCCCCAAATGTAAAATAGTTCACTAATAATTTTTTATATTGAATACACACATGTTGAAATGATAATCTGGGTATATCAGGTTAAATAAATCTTACTACTAAAAATAATTTTACCTATTTCTCTTTCTTAATGTAGCTACTAGAATATTCTGTTGGACTCCCAGTATATTTCTGTTAGATAGTGCCAGTCAACAGATTTTAAAATGGAAAATTATACCCTAAAATGACTCCACATCAGTTCCCTGACATGTGAAAGAAAAAAGAACATCAATAGGCTAAAGTGTTCCTGAGCTGGAATTTTATAACAGTTAGTTGCCATGTCCTTCCATGTAGAAGCTAAGTGATTTTCCATGGTAGATCTAGCCTTAGAGCATTTTAGGACCTAATATCCTACAAGTGTGGCATTGTCCAGTAGATGAAATAGCTGCTGAAGATTTGGAGTGTCCTGATTTCCAAAAGCCTTAAATAATGTCAACCTGTAAGTGTGCCACAGATGCTAAAAATAGTTAAGCCAATGCTGCTGACTTAAAAGCAAAAAACAGTATGTGAGCCAACGAAGATCATGCTCATTTATTTATTCGTTTTTTTGTTTCTTTTCAGTCTTGGAAAACCTTGAACAGACAATTGTCTCCGGTTTTGGATCACTGGAAAGTCAGCAGGATTTCCGAACCCCGGAGTTTGTGAGTACTACCACTCTATCTTAAATTTGTATCAGTTAGCTAGAGGTTTCTCACAAAGTGGAGAAAGAGGGTGTTTTGTTTTGTTTTTAAATGAGTTCTTGCCTTCAGTGCCTCTAGATCTGGCACAGGCCTCGCTGTTAGGACTCTGTGTGCAAAGCTCTCGTCCTCTGGGGAGCACGTTCCTGAACTACAGTGTCTTGGCATCATGCACTGTAAGCTCGCTCTTCACGCTGCTTGTAATAGCAAATGGGAACTTGTTCTGCAGTAAAATAGCACTGTGTGTCTGAAACTCCCCCTTTATTCATTGATGCCCTTGCTACCAGTTTCAGCTGTCAAAAACTCTGGAAACCAGTCTCTACTGAGCACATCCAGGTACACTGACCAGTCCAATTCCTTTTTCATTCTGGAGCCTCAGTAGCACAACCTATATGGATACATCTTGTAGGGCTAGGGATGTTCTATTGGTTGTTTCTGCTAAGAAGGGAACTAAGTGCTCTTACTAAATTAGACTCATTAAAGATTAGCCATGGTTCCTACCCTCAAGGAATTAAAAATCTTATTAGATGCTACTGTGATTTTATTAATGCCTTGTTTAAAGAAAATTAAGCACATAGGATGCCTGGTGGAGAATGTCCTTACTAAATAGATTTTATATTAGGCTTATTTGAAGAGGGTGATGGGAAGAAGTATGTCTCTAATTCCTATACCATGTTATTGCACCAGATGTGTAAGGAAAGCATGCCAGGATCCATCTAGATTTACTGATTTTTGCCCCCTGCTGCAAATGGCTTGTCTACCAACTTAGCAATGGAAAAATCTTTTTTTTAATTTTCAAAGTATGATGTATAGTCACCACTCCAGTAATCGGCAGAGCACAATTATATTATTGATAGCGGAAAAAAAACAACAACAAAAAACCACCTCATTATGTGCTTTCCCTCTTCTCACACACTCTTTATGGATTGTCCCCTCAATTCAGCCAAGAGTAAGGAAACTAGGCAGGTCTCTGGACTGAAAAGGGATGGCACATGAGACTCTATCCACAATGCCATTTTATTTCAAAGTGTGGGACTCCTGTGGTGTACTAGCAGATTGCCTACTGTGAAAATCACTTGGATATAATGGAAAGACATAGTATTCAATGACTTCTCTATTATATTCAGTGAGATTTTCCATGCAGCAAAATTGTGAATGCTCACCAGTATTCCTGCATCTTAAAGTAACAGAGCAGTTTTGTGTTTTTTTCTGACTTCTGCCGTTACAGCCCCAAAGTAGAACTGACACAGATATTTCACGTTTGAGTATGATATTGGTACAGACTCATGGAGCTGACCTTTTTCTGTTTTGTTATTTTCTAACTGCTTTTTTTTTTTAATAGCTTTATTTATTTTGGCTGCGTTGGGTCTTTGTTGCTGTGCGAGGGCTGCTCTTTGTTGTGGTGCGCAGGCTTCTCACTGTGGTGGCTTCTCTTGTTGCGGAGCAGGGCCTCTAGCTGCATGGGCTTCAGTAGTTGTGGCACATGGGCTCAGTAGTTGTGGCACGCGGGCTCTAGAGTGCAGGCTCAGTAGTTGTGGCGCACGGGCTTAGTTGCTCTGAGGCATGTGGGATCTTCCTGGACCAGGGCTCAAACCCGTGTCCCTTGCACTCGCAGGTGGATTCTTAACCACTGTGCCACCAGGGAAGCCCTGATGCTGAAATTGTTAATCACAGTTTCCTTATTTGTGTGGTTGATATCAGATCTCTATATCCTGGCTATTATCTTTCTCTAATTGTGTGTTCATATCATATTCAGGGAGGAATCTGTGATTTTCTTGTGCTTTATAAATTTTCACACATCTGATGATCATTGCCTGCCACATCTTTGTGTAGCACGTACATAGCTGCTTGTATTTTCTCGTCAGCATCACAGTAGCCCATGTACTCCCAGTTCCATAGTAAACATGTATTTCCTGAGCTGTCTCCATGGTAAACAAACAGGAGGTATAGAAGCTGCCTTGAGAATAGGGTACTCAGGGGACTCAGGCCTGATATTTAAGGGAAGCCTCTTTTGTAGGCAGAAAGTTACAACATCGGTCAGAATGGGTGGCTGCAGTTGGGGAGGTGGCAGATTAGGCACATGCCAGGACAGAGTCAGCTAAGTTGATCCAAACCAAAATCTTAAATTAGAAACAGGGACACCAGTACAAAACTGGGAGCAAAAAGAGCCCCCCAAAATAAAAAATAAATTATGTATATGCCAAAAAAAAAAAAAAAAAGAGCCCAAAGGCAAAGCAAAATTGGAAACAGAAAAGAGAGAGAAGAATAAAAGGAACTGGATAATCAGCCTTCTGTTCTTCTCCGGGTGGCATTTCGGAAGGTCCAGCCGCAGTTTGCTGAGTTGAACTGAAATAAAGCAAGGCATAGACCATGTTTACTCAGGCCTTATCCTCAAATAGTTCAGATTTTAGAAGGATGAAGAGCCCAGTGTTTTTGTACAGAATGTATTTATATAGTTTTGTATTTATATAGTATTTATATAGTTATATAGTTTGGCCAAGAGGGAGGACAAAATCCTTATCATTATTAGTTTCCTTCAGAATTTGTTTTTCTTTCGTTTGAAACAAGGCCTGAGAGCAGTGCTCCTTATGGCATGATAAGTACATTAAAGGTTTCCTTCCCAGTTCAGGTGTGTAGTGTGACTAGTCAGACAAAGTATTGCCGTGTAGTCTACATAAATCACGGGTAAAGAAATGCTGTTGTGAATCCCTCATGTACCTGCAGACAGCGGCCATCTTGCAGGGCAGAGTTTGTCCCGTGATCACGTTGCCCCTCCCCACTGTCTGCTTCACTCTGTGGGCTGAAGTGGGTGAGTTTAGCCAAACCACGCTGACATGTTAAAAGGTGAATGAAGACGTGAACATAGGTGCGTGTGTTGTTGCCACCCCAAAGCTTGTGAGGAGCTGCGAACATGTTGAAACTAGACATAGATCCACTCCGAGGTGAGGTGCATGTGTGGGTGAGGGTCAAGGTGAAAGGGACCTGGCTAAGGGCTGACCTTACAGAGAGTCCCTTGGTTATCTCACTCTGGTGGGAAACCATCTCTGTCGTGGTTCAGTTTTTTGTTTAAGCACAATGAAAATCTGTTTTATAACCTGCTTTGTTAACTTAATGTTTTATCCTGAACATTTTCCCATGCCGTTTTTCCCCCAGTTTTATTGAGATATAATTGACATATAGCACAGTGTAAGTTTAAGGTGTACAGCGCCATGCTGGGTTTTTCCTCTGACACTGATATCTTCTCTGACATTTTCTGTTCCCTTGTGCCAATGAACTGTAATTCATTACATTAGAATTTTCAAAGCAGTTAGTTCAAGAGGGAACTTGTCGAGGAAACGGTGGCATGGTTGGATGCTCTGGGCCCATGGGATTGGTGACCATCATTTTGGGACACGGACCCTGAAAGTAGATGGGGTGTGTGGTGACAGGTATCAGACTCTGAGGAAAGGGATTGACCAGAGTGAGGCTGGGAACTGAGTACCAGAGACCCAGATAAACTTGTAGGAGTTCAGACTAGAAGTAGAGACTGCAGCACTGGCCAAGCTGGTTAGAACCAAGGATGGGGAGCCATCCACCTGGGGATGGAGCATATAAAGGCGGTCCTGCAGCATGGCAGCACAGATGTAGGGCATCCCAGGCTCCCAACAGTGCTCCCAATCCCAGATGTAGTTAAGAGCAAAGGTGATCTAGGCGTCACTGCAGGGGCCCAGCCAGCGTGACTGCCCCAGCAGACCCCAGGTTGATCCCAAGCCCCAGGGAGTAGGAAAAAAACCTGGGGATTGAGGGGTTAGTAGGGGGAAATGTTGGGTAGTGGTCAAGGCTCTTTCTAGAAACCCTGCCTCTGTCGGCACTGACCCAGGAACTCACATGGGTCTGATTGCCTGAGTATACATGGGGTGAAGGATGGGGTATGGGGAGGAACTCTGATCTAGCAACGGTGAATCTGCTTGCAGCACGCTGGATAGAAACCAGGCTGCAGTCAACATGAGAACACGTGGAAGGAAAGAGAAGGCTAAGGAATTACATTTTATGATCTAAGTCTCAATAGTAATACCCTCTCTTTCGGCCTTTCCAGAACTTGAGGTTTATTTATGACTCCCTGGGCTTTTTAGGGGCAGGAGGATTTCTTATAGCGTCTTGTCTCATGCCAGTTGATGATGTTTCCCTTTGTTTACCTTCTACCAAATTTGGTGTAAGTAATAAGATAGAGTTTGGGCTGGCAAAAGAATATTAGGATTACAACAGGGTAAACCAGGGAAGACGATGAGAAACCTCAGGATTTAGAAAAGGAAAAGAGACTCGGGAAGATGAGGATTAAAGTGGAGCAAATATGTTCCCTTCATTCAGTACTCATGGTTATGCAGAGAGAAGGAGGTCGGAAGAGTTCTTATGCCATTTGGAATTTTGTGTAACTGGCTCCCTTTTTGAGAGAAGATACCGCTTAATAGAGAAAACAGTTGATTTCCTGAAATTCAAATTTGTTTGTCTTTAACTAGATGAAAATAGATGTGACCTTGAAGAAAGAGTTAAAATCTTAATTCAGTCAACAAATATTTATTTGATGTCTACTATTTTAAGCACTGTAGCGGACAAACAGAAGACATCCTTGCACGTGTGGAGCTTACATTTTGGTAGGGGAAACATAAAACACAAAATAAATAAAACACAACATGTCAGATGATGGTAAATCCTTCAGAGAAAAATAAAGGAAGGATTATATGTGTGTGTTGCAGAGGGAGTTGGTTACAGTTTTCAACAAGGTGTACAGGGCAAATCTCACTGAGAAGGTGATCAGTGGAAAGACCTGAAGCAGGGATGCTGGAGCAAACTCTTTGGAAAACTAGATGAAGAGCATTCCAGGCAGAGGGAACAACAGGAACAAAGGTCTTGAGGTGGGAGTTGGTGGAAGGTTTGGGGAAAGGAGGCCAATGTGACTGGAGTAGAATGAAGGGTGGTGAGAATAGTAGCTAGTGGGGACTTTACAGGCGATTGTAAACACTTTGGTTTTACTTTGAGTTGGGAAGTTATTTGAGGGTGTTGTCTGAAAAAAATGCACAACCTAAAAGTTGAGAGTTATGTTTTATTTGGTGGACTTTCTTAGGACTTCAAGCCTGGGAGACAGCATCTCAAATAACTCTGAGAGACTGCTCCGAAGAAGCAGGGAGGGAAGCCAGGATATATAGAAGTTTTTGCAACAAAAGACCAGGTAGTCAGAACATCAAAGGATTACTGTTAAGAAAAGAAAACCAGCTATCTCAAGTTAAAGAATTTATTGCTTTTCTATGTATGGGAAGATGCAAGAGTCTGGGCTCACTGAAATCACTCCTTTGACATGCACCTTAGCTATCCGGGGGCCAGTCTCCTCAGGTGCATTGTATGGGTGTGGCTGCAGCGGCTGACTGCTAGATGAGCTTGGCAGTGGGCATCCTGTTTGTCTCCATCCTGAGTTCCCTCAGCGCTCACCGTCCAGGCGGCTGCAATGTGAAGCAACAAGCTTTGTTTACTGATATGGCAGGCAATATTTTAGTTCTCAAGGGTAACCCTTGGCAAGATAAACTGGGGGGTATGAGCAGAAGGGTGACTTTACCTGACCTCACCTAGTTTTAGCAGGATCACTTTGGCTGTTGTGAGAACAGCGTGGTGGAACAGAGCAGAAGCAGGAAGGTCTATTGGGCTTCTCAGGAATCCAAGTGACAGATGGTGGTGGCTTGGTCCTGAGTGTTAACTATGGCGGCAGTGAGATATACTCAAATTCTCGGCAAATGTTTTGAAGGTAGAACCAACAGGATTTTTTGACAGATCAGCTGTGAGGTGTGTGAGAAAGAGCCATCAAGGATGACTCCCAAGATTTTTGACCTGGAAGACCATGGAAGGAACAGCTGGAAGGGAGACTCTTCAGAGGAAAAATCAAAATTCTGTTCTGGGTATGTCAAGCTTGAGACACCCAGTCCAAGTTCAAGGAAAGGATCTAGCTAGAGACCTGGGAGTTGTCAGCACACGAACAGTATTTAAAGCTATGGGACTGGAGATGAGCAGCAAGGGAGGGAGGGAGATGAATCAGGAAGAAATCCTGGCCTGAGCTCTGGGAGGGGGTGCTCAAGTGTTTACAGGTCAGGGAGAGAGGAGGAAGCATCAGCAGAGGAGACTGAGAAGGAGGAACCAGTGAGGTGGCGAAAAACAAGGAGAGTTCTGGAAGCCAAAGGAAGAAAGTATAAAGTAGGAAGGAATGCCCAAATGATGCTGATGAGGATGGGAGGTTGGATTTAGCAATATGGCAGAGACCTTGACAAGAGAGGTCTCAGCTGAGTGCTGGGGACCCAAAAGCTCATTAGAGAGGATTCAAAATGGAATGGGAGAAGAGGAATTGGATACTGGCATTTAGATAACACTTTCAAAAGTTCTTGCTGAACAAGAATACAGAGAAAGGGGGTAATATCTGCAAGGGCGTTAGGTTGAAAAGAGTTTTAAAATTTATCTAGTTAGTTTTAAGATGGCAGGAATGGTTGTTTGTAAAGTGATGGAAATAATCCAGTAGAGAGAGAAACTTTGAAAAGGCAGGAGTGAGGGGGAAGAATTTCTGGAGTGATGACCTTGAGAGGGCAAGAAGGGGATGGAATCTCCTCCTTATGGGAGGAGAAGTGGGCATCCACCTAGAGCTTTAGAGACAGTTCATTCTTAGAAGTAGGAGGGAAGCCAGTGTATTAGGACCCAGGTGGAATTAGATCAATAGATCTGCTAGTAGGAGCTTGTTGAGGTTTTTTCTTGACTGCTTCTCGTTTATCAATGAAATGGAAAAAAAGCCATTAGCTAAGATTGAGGAAGGAAGAGAGATGAAGAGATCTGAAGAGAGAGAAGGTATGAGACATCATCTGAGAGTGAACGCACTGGGTAATGGGACATGACTGCCTGGCAGCCCTAAGAGCCCACTTGAGGTTAGTTGCTTTTCCCATTTAAGTCCAGCTTAGGGGAGTAGGTGTGGAGCAGGCAGAGTTTGATTTACCTGTTTTGAGGTTTCTCCAGGTCAGTTCAGCAAAGCAAGACAAGGGTAAGAGAGTTGCAGGGTGTTTGCAAGAGTAGAGGACCACAGACATGAGGAAGATGGGGCAATAGGATCAATAGATTTCTACCCTAGTGGGGTTTGGTAATTTTTGGAGTTTGGGGTATTGAAGAGCATGAGCTGGAAAAATAGGTGGTAGTTGAAGAGTCTCAGTCTCCTCCCTCAGTTTATAACTGAGGGAGGCGTAGTAAGTGGTACAGACCAGGTCTGGGCTATGAGCACTGGAATTTTGGGCTGAGGCAGGGTGGATTTGCACAGACAGGGTGTGGGAAGGATTATATATGTGGATAAGGAGAGCCCCAAGGATTATGTCAGGAGTAGTGTGTTGGAGAAGTAACAGTGAACCAAGGCTTAAATCTCCAAGGAATAAGGGGCAGTGACTCAAGAATCAATAGATAGCTCCAGAAGGAGAACACCAGAGAGGTAGGAGGAAAATCTGGAGAGTGAGAGGATAGAAGCTGAGAAACAGATGAAGTGATGAGTAGTTTCAGGTGTTGCGTAGGGATCATCACGTCAGGATTTCTCAACCTCAGCACCACTGACATTTTGGCCTGGATTTCTCTGTTGTAGGAGGCTGTCCTATGCATTGTAGGATATTTAGCGGCATCCCTGGCCTCTACCCATGAGATGCAAAGGACCCTCTCCCCCGTTGTGATCACCAAATACCTCCAGACATCACCAAAAGTGTCCCCATTTGACAACCACTGAGTGAGATGAATAAAGAAAAGGCATTGAGGTCACTGGTGTCCTCCTGCTCCTCAGGAGTGTTGAGGACGCTACTTTAATCCAGATTAGAGTGGATTATGGAATGAGAAGGAGAAAAGGAAGTAGAAAATACTGACCTCTCTATCAAGGAAGGAGTTTGAAGGGCTAGTGAATGAGAGAAAACTGGAGGAGAATATGAGGGCCAGGGATGATTACCTTCTGTCAAGTGGAGAGACTTGCACACGTTTACATGTTGATAGGAAGTATCCATGTGAGAGGAACAGGTGACTCTAGAGTAGCAGTCCCCAACCTTTTCGGTCCGAGGGACCGGTTTCTTGGAAGACCATTTTTCCACGGACGGGGTGGGGGGGCAATGGTTCAGGCCGTAACGTGAGCGGTGGGGAGCAGCAGGGAGCGGCGGATGAAGCTTCCCTGGCTTGCCCGCTGCTCACCTCCTGCTGTGCGGCCCGGTTCCTCATGGGCCACGGACTGGCACTGGTCCGTGGCCCGGGGGTCGGGGACCCCTGCTCTAGAGGAGAGAGCTGCCTTGAAAAAGGCCGTGGAATGGTTTGTAGATGTGGAGGAGTCCTCATTAGGTAGGAGGAGCAGCGTCTCAGGCAGGCACAGCTGTGGAGGGCAGATGCTCTTGGTTTATGGACTCGATGGAGAGAAGCTGAGGGAGTTCCCATCTGACAGCTTCAATTCTCAGCTGCTGAGAGTGAAGAGAACACTGAGCACGACCAGGTCAGGGGCCCGGTCAGCAGGGACCAAGCTGACCTGAAGAAACCTAGAAAAAGTGCTAGGCTCTCTGGGCAGTGGTGAGGGCCCCTGTAGGGCTGAGGGGCCTGAATTTGCAATGATACCAAGCTGCCCTGCTGTGGCTTTCTCCGGCATCACTCAGACACCGAGAAAGGGCATAGTGGGCTGCAGCCAGAGCTGGGGCTTTGCTCGACGGGCATGATGGAAAGAGATCTGGCAAGAGTGTTTACTGAAAGGATGACCTGGGAAGTGTAACCTTAAAAAAGGAGGGGAGGGAAGAGAAAGAGGATCTGCAGATTGATTAGAAAAAGTCATGGGGCCTCTGAGGTCACTGTAAAATGAGAAGATGATGGTGTCTTCAGAAAGAGGGATTCTTGAGTAAGTGACTTTGAAATGGAAGATTTTCAAGTGATAACAAGGTCCAGGATGGGACCATGGCCGTTAATGGATGAAAGGGAGACCGTTGGAGATAAGGGGTCCATCTACTAAGGGACCAAGGTGCACTGGTCATGTCTGTGGATGCAGATGTGCTTCTTGTCTGATGGAGGACTTGGAACAGAGAGGGAAATGTGAGCCAGGGCCAGATTTTCAACGAACCAGTAGCAGCAGCTGGGAAATAGGAGATGCTAGGCTCTGGGAAACTCCAGGGGGTATATTCTACTTGCATGGACCTACATGGAACTGTTTTTCTTCCTCCAAGAACATTGGAGAGTGATACTCTGGAAGTGGCACATAGAACCAGGAGAACCTCAATCTTCTTTTTCCTGACATGGGAATGGTCTGAGAGAAAAATCAGAGCCAACTGCCTATGGGTCTGTAGATTTTTGTTTTCATGTTTTGATTCAAAGTGGTTGGTCAAGTTTTCTTTAAAAGTAGGCTCAAGGATCCATTTTCATCTTTGTTCCCCCCCACACACCACCACAAATCTAGACTTCATTTTGGTTATTTCTGGTCTAAACGTCCCTGAGGCAACTGAATTGGTGCTGGGGCTATTGAGAGAGAATAAGGTTTATTTTATGGTCAGTCCAAGGTCTTCCTTGCGAATCCCAAGAAACCCAACTTAAGTCCCAAAGTCTGCCTCAAACTCCAACGATCTTCAGGATCCAGAAGACTGGGGATAAAGCAGGACTCTTCCGTTCAAGTATTTATTTATTTGGACTTACACTCTTGTGCTTTCTATAAACAGAGAAATAGGGTGGCTTTGCCTTGTAACTTTATGGCACTAACTTCACTAAACTAAAACGGAAAAGAAACACAACTAAAAAAGGAAACATTTCTCCAAAGAAGACATAAAGATGGCCAAAAAGCACATGAAAAGATGTTCAGCATCACTAATTATTAGAGAAATGCAAATCAAAACTACAGTGTGGTAACACCTCACACGGGTCAGAATGGCCATCATCAGAAAGTCTACAAACAATAAATGCTGGAGAGGGTGTGGAGAAAAGGGAACCCTCCTACACTGTCGGTGGGAATGTAAATTGGTACAACCATTATGGAGAACACTATGGAGGCTCCTTAAAAAACTAAACATAGAACTACGATATGATCCCACAATCCCACTCCTGGGCATACATCCGAAGAAAACCGTAATTTGAAAAGGTACATGCATCCCAGTGTTCACTGCAGCACTATTTACAATAGCCAGATCATGGAAGCAACCTAAATGTCCACTGACAGGAGAATGAATAAAGAAGATGTGGTAAATATATACAGTGGACTGTTACTCAGCTATAAAAAAAGTATGAATTAATGCTATTTGCAGCAACATGGGTGGACCTAGAGATTATCATACTAAGTGAAGTAAGTCAGTCAGAGAAGACAAATATCATATGATATCACTTACGTGTGGAATCTAATAAAAGTGATACAAATGAACTTATTTACCAAACAGACACAGACTCACAGATTTTGAAAACAAATTTATGGTTACCAAAGGGAAAGGGGTGGGGGAGAGTGACAAATTAGGAGATTGGGATTAACATATACACACTATTATACATAAAATAGGTAACTAATAAGGACCTACTGTATAGCACAGGGAACTCTGCTCACTATTCTATAATAATCTGTAGGGGAAGAGAAACTGAAAAATTATGTATAGCTGATTCGCTTTGCTGTACACCTGAAACTAACACAACATTGTACATCAACGATGCTCCAATAAAAATTTTTTTTTAAAGGTGGTGGGGGGGACCAAACAAAAGAACATTAATTTAGCAAAAGGAGGCTCAGAAAGAGAAATGATATCAAAGATAAACTGGATAGTAAGCATTGCTAAATTGGCCCATTTTTTTGTGGTAAGAATTCACAGGGCATTTCAGCGTTGAAAGCTTTTTGTGCATTCAAGAGAACAAGGTGATGGTGTTTTGCCTGAATATGGGGAAGGGGGACCTACTCATCTGTCTTATGTGGCTGATTCAGAAGCTACATTTGTGTATTTGTTAGGATTGGAGGGTAGGAGCAAAAATAGGCAGTCCAAGATGCAAAGATCTCAGAAATTTCTTTCCGAGTCATGTTTTTGGAATGCAGGATGTGTTTTCCCAGAGAAACAGTCATAAATGGTGAGTAGGCTTCTAGGCCCAGCCAGGCCAGATTAGCTAAAGCCAGTTGAATGCAGAGTGCTAACAAATTATCATTCTGTGCTTTAGCACTAATCCTTTGGAACACTCCAATCTTATTTTTTTTCCATTATTACTAAAAAAGTGTGAATAAAACTGAAGTGCAGAGTGAGTGAGTGAGTTGAGGCTTGTGAACAAATGCTTAGCGTCATAAGTGAAAGAGGAAAGGATTGATTCTGAGTTATGTTAGGCCTTAAAGAAGCAGCGATGGGTCCCAAACCTGAGGAAAACAATTTAATGGTACAAGATGACAGAGAAGAAAAGAGCTTATCAGCTTCTGTATTACAACTTTTGTCTTTTCTGCTAATGAAGGTGATCTTTAGATTGAAATGGTTCAAGTCCTGGTAAGGGGCTATAG
This sequence comes from Phocoena phocoena, assembly GCF_963924675.1. Taxonomy (NCBI): domain Eukaryota; kingdom Metazoa; phylum Chordata; class Mammalia; order Artiodactyla; family Phocoenidae; genus Phocoena; species Phocoena phocoena. The sequence continues at coordinate 66,951,730 of NC_089229.1, read as the reverse complement.
AGGTCCATGCTGCACGAGACAGTTTTGGAAAGGAATACAGTTATTCCAAAGGAATTAAATTTCCTGACTAGAAAAATTATGTATCCAGTAGGGTATTAAAAGAGCTTATAACTTTGCTCATGGGACCACAGTTGGTCATCTTGAGGTGATGTGGGGACCAGGACAGGTGCCAGAAGAGTAGCGGGAGGAACAAATGTGACAGTTTTCAAAAGGGGTGGGGTTAGAGTGGAAGCTGGGCATAGACTGAATTCTGATAAATGGAGACATTGAAGCTGGAGCATTAATCTCCAGGGATATAACAGCTGAGATTTTTTTTTAAGCAAGTGGGTTGTGAATGTTAAAAAAAAAAAAAGAAAAGGTCATCAGGAACCAACATAAGTTCAGTAAAAATAAGTCATGTCAAACTGAGAGCACGTTACCTTTTTTTTTTTTTTAATGGGCATGATTAGGCTTGTAGAACAGGCAAAAGCCACAGATATTTTGTGTTTTGAGTTTAGCAAGATGTGTGGGAAAAAATCGCATTTAAATACAGAATGAAGAAATGTGTGCCTAGTGAGAGTGTGCTTATCTGGGTAACTGATCTTACCAAGACTCTGGAATAATGGATGGAAATGAATTTCTAGAGGAGACAAAAATCAATATGAATTAAAGTCAGCTCTTGTGCCTAATTCATAAAGATCATCCGCCTAAGGAAAGATCATAAGAGCTGAGGCTCATGACTGATCACATGAAGAGGTTAGGTATTTGGTTAATTCAACTCAGTATGAATCGAGCATGTAATAACAATGTCCGAAAGTTTATGCAAATCTGGGTTGCATTCGTACCCATGTGTTCAGAACCAAGACAGTACTAAGCTTCTCCTGTTCAGTATTGGTAAAGCCACCTGCCAGTCTGGGTGCTCCATTTTAAGGGGAAGCATACTGAGAGGAGAAAGATGAGCGTGGTGGTGGATCCTGACACAGGCAAGAACATGACAACAACTTTAAATATTCGACAGTGGTAATAGGTGGATGAAGGTGTAAATTATGGTATTAAGACCCATGGATGCGAGGTATATATAGGCAGACAGATTTCATTTCAGTGGAAAGACGTTCTCATAATTAAACTACCTTAGTTCCTTGGAGTAGTTTACATACAGACATACTGGATAACAGTCTAGGCAGGAGATTATGAATGGTTGAACGAACCAATGTGGGAGGAAAGGAAGGGCATGCATGTTTCATGTGCAGCAGGACCGAATGTAGTTCAGTCGTAGTAGTTGATGGAAAGCGGGGAAGGAGGGAAAGAGAGGATGTTTCCGGGAACGTACTACTTCAGTCAGTTATATGTGTCTCACAGATGAATTTGAGTTGCTTTCATTTCATTTTATATTTCCCTCATTCAACCTGTCATCATCAGCTGCCAAACTATGTAATTGATTAAAACCCTTTCCTCCACGTAACAGTGTTCATTCTACCTGGTTTTATTCCCCTATTTTCAGAAACCCTTGACTGTAACATGCTTTGTGAATTCCTGCCCCACAATGCATCCCATTTGAAATTCAGCGAGCTATCTGTTATCTGGGGAATGTCAAAGTTAATTTGACAAAAACATGCATGAGGAAAGCAGGGAGCCCTGGGCATTCTGAGGGCATTCTGAACAAAGATGTAATATCAGTATTTACCATGGAACTCATTTGATTATAAGTCATCTAGAAGCATATCACAGTTATGGCCAAAAAAGCCCACAGAAGCAAAAGAATTGAGTTAAAGCTGAGAGTCTGCTGGTAAATGACCTGACCATGCCATGACCTAAAAGCAGCGTTAATAAAAAGTTGAAATAAAAATTTAAAGAGAAACACAGAACTTGGTGGAAATGTATACACAATATGAATTCACAGTATTCCTAGAAAATTGATAAAGGGGAGCCCAGTGAGATTTCAACTGCAGCTGTTCCTCCCAACTCTTCATTAATTTGGAAGGCTTAAGAGGCTTTGGAAAAATGATTTAAAATTCTTTTATTCCTGAAGTCCCAATAGTTAACTGTAGTTTTCCTTATTTCAACAACAATAATAATAAGTGCATCTTTACTGTAAGTTTCAAATGTATTAAGTCTGTCTCTGGTTAAAACAAAAACAAAACCAAAAAATTATAAATATGCTTTTACCCTGAAAACCCTAATGGCTCCTTCAAAGAGAAAGTGCATTTATGGTTCCTTCTCCCAAGTCACTTTTCGAAATGTAGATTAATGTGATCTGACAGATCGTAATAACAACCAAAGAGCATTTTCATTAATTATAATGGGCAAACCAATAATACGAATCTTTATGATGTTAGTATGAATTAGAATATATCAAGTCAGGGCCATACTTCTAGCTGGAGCAAAATTTGCCTGCAGAGTCCAAATCCCTTAGAATAAAAACACATAATGAAAATTTTGACAGATCATTTAGTGATGCTAATGGTATCACCACCCTTTCATGCACTTTCATTAGCCTTAAGTGTTTTTAAAAAGTAAACTGTCTTGTGAAAGAGGAAGAAGAGAGGTGAACGAGAGGAGGCACTTCTGTGACTTTGAAAAGCGCTTTTACTCTAAAAAAAAAAAAAAATTTCTTTTTTGTGAGGGAAAGTTCTTCTAGAAGTGCCCCCAGGAAGCTGAGCATGGATAGAATTCCAGGGGATCAGAGCCCTCTGTCCCTACTTGACTCTGCTCTCAGACCCTTGGGGAAAAAGTCGATTTTCCTTTTAGGACCTCAGTCTTCTCATGAATAAAAAGCAGAAAAATCAGCAGTAGATTTCCTCGCAGAAGTGTTGTTCAGTGACTACACAGAGATCGAAAAGCATTTTAGCTCTCTGAAAAGCGTGTTCATAGAATAATAAGTGAGAATCCTTACCTGACATTTACGGATTGGCTTATAGCTGGCCAAGCACATTGCTGGCACAGGGCTAGCTAGCCATGAAATGGCCACAACCCCACATTGTTGAGCCCAGCCAAACCCTTCTTGTTCCCTTGCACATGAAATCAGACTGTGTTTGCATCAGGAATTAGTGCTGCTCTCCTTAGAAGAGCGCACAGGAGCATTTGTGACTTATGCGCCTGAGAAAGTAGTTACAGGCACTTAGGTACCTACCAGATTATCAGTGGGTTGAGAATTAATCATACCCGGTATTATTACAAAATATCAATGGCACCGTCTGTTAATAAATATGTAGAGCACTTACTAACCCTTGCTGAACTAGAAATAAGAGCTATTTATGCGCCATTTTGAATAAACCACTCTCAGCTTCACTAAATTTTACAGTAAAATTTTTGCTTATTCCATCACATAATATTCATTAATCAGTGTGCTTCAAGGAATAATACCAAGCAGCATATCTCAGTGTTTACCCTCAAGACCAAGAGTGGGTATTACTGATGCCTCTGTCCCCTGCACATTGTATTATCATCTGACAGATGTTAGTCATGCAACTGATGCTGGTTGGTTGGTTGGTTGGTTGGTTGGTTGAAAGAATGTAAGACAGTGTGCTGTGTTTGATGATTTCCAGGGGCACTTACAGCAGAGATGCCAGAGGAGTTCAGTTTGGACTGTAGTTCTCAACCCGGCTGTGCATTAGAATTACCGGAGAAACTCTTTTAAAACATGAAGGCCCAAGCTCCACCTTCACGTACTAATCTTACTCTTGCATATGTTTATATAAAGAACCTGAATATATTTATAAAAGTTTAGAGAGGTGACTCAGATGTGCAGCCAGGTCCAAAATCATTGTCTTTGAAAAATCAGGTTTGTAATTTTGAAGGTGGTGGTATATATTGCAACCTTGAAGGGTACATTTCATTAAGTACTGAAATTTGTACCAGTCGAGGTTTTACCAGAAAACAGAACCTGTAGGATCATGCACATAAACACACATGTGTACACATGTGTATATATGTATGTGTAGAAATATATCTATACATGTGTGTACACATATGTACACACATATATATCTATATTAATACACACATGCAGAGAAATATTTATTAAAGAGAGTTATCTCAAGGAACCTGCTTCCACAAATGTGGATTCTAATCTGTGGGGCACAGTGGCAGGAAGGGCAGGCTGGAAACTCTTGGGCAAGGGTTGACACTGCAGTCCAGAGGTGGAATTTCTTTTTCTCAGAGAAGCCTTAGTTTTTCTCTTAAGGCCAGTCAACTGATTGGATGAGTCCCACTCAGATCATTTCTTTTACTTAAAGTCATCTGATTGCAGATGTTAACCACATCTACAAAATACGTTCATAGCAACTCTTAGATTCGTGTTTCATTGCATAACTGGGAATTAAAGCCCACGCAAGCCAATGCATAAACCTAACCATCCTGGTGGATACACTACAGGAAGGTATCCTAATAGCATGACCTATGCCAGTAAATGAAAGTGAAAAAGAGTGAGGTGTGCCCAGTTTGTATCGAGCACAGAGTTGATCTAGGGGAGTGGGAGGAGATGAAGTGAAAAAAACAGTTTAGGGTGGAATGTAGCAGTCTCCAACTAAGGGTTTGGACTCTTGAACTGAAAAGACAAAGCAAATCTGTAGCAGCGGCACTTCCTCTGACCATGTTTTCGTCTGTTCTGTGTCTTTGCTGCCCACTTAGCTACACCTGGTTGTGGAGGCACTTGAAATGTGGCTAGTGAGACAGAAGAACTGCATTTGTAATTCTGTTTCATTTTAATTCATGTAAATTAAATATCCCCATGCGGCTAGTAGCTACTATATCGGACAGTGCAGCCAGAGAGAGATCACTCTGGCAGGAGGATCCAGGAGGCACTCGAAGGAGAAACAATGCAAGCTGTCTAGTTAGTAACCTACCCTGGTAGTCCTGGTGCAGGGTGGGTGGAGGCTGGGAAGGTGGGAAGGGAGAGAGAAAGACAGAAGTGAGGGAGGAGGAGATCAAAGTTTACCCTGTGGTTGGCCACTTCACCATCTTTCCAGCTACTTGTCTGTCTACCTTCCTGCTCTCCCTTCCTCTTACATCCAAGCCCCTCCTATCTGTCCCATGTCCTCAGAGCTCGCCCCAGCTTCTCTCTGCTCACCAGCTCCTCTCACACTCACTTCCTCAGCTTCAATTGCAAGCTCTGTGTTAACAGCTCCCAAGTTTATACTTGTAGCCTTAGATCTCTCCTCTCAACCCCAGCCCCCTAGTGTTGACACTTGAAAATCTAACAGATTCTTAGGCTTCCCCTCCTAATCATATTTCCCTTCCAGTTTTCTGAATTTTGGTAAATATAATCTCCATCCTGTCAGCTGCTCAAGCCGGAAACCTGAGAATCCTCCCGGTCCCTTATTTCCGACCTGCTGATTCAGCCTTTCCCTTTCTCCTCATGTCTGTTGCTCCCCACTAAGAATAGGCTGCCACCTTTCTTCCCTGGTCTCTCCCATCTCCCCATTCCCACTTGTGCCACCCATGATTTACTCTCTGAGCAGTTCCTTTAAAAACAGAAATCACACCAATTCGTTTCTTCTGTGATGTGTAATGGAATTTCCCCCCCTGTTGCTTTAGCTATCATTATTACTAAATGTCATAGGATAAAGGGTTAATTAATTTCAGTTGATTTATTTAATAATATTTATCTAGTTAATATTTCTATAACCCTGTTAAGTAGGTACAATTGAGAAATGTCATTGAAATATCCCTTGGGGCATATAGTCTAGTGAGATAGACATTAATCAAATAATTACATATAATTAGACAATTAAAATTGTGAGAGGTGACATTTAAAGATGAGTATAAGGTGCTCTGAGAGAATGTGAGGGGGGGACCTAAGCTACCGGGAAGGTCAAGAGGTCACGCCTCTTTATGGCGTGAGCCATGGAAATGGGAGAGAGGGAGATTCTAGGAAGTGGGAACTACAGGTGCAGAGATAGGGGAAAATACTTTACTTTGATGGAACAGCATAGCCATTCAAAATGTTAATGGAATATAGTAACTGACAACCTCATTGGGGTGGAGTGTGGTCTTAAATTTTCCAGACCATGTGGAACAGCCTTTGGAAACTGACAAGACTGAACCTTTATAGAACTTGAATAAAATGGTTCTATTAAACGCTTTGACTTGAATATGTTATCTCACGTCAGTTCAGCAAGTATCTGTTGTCTTACTTCCCTAGGTGTTAAAGGTTTAAAACAGTTTTTTTCCTTCATTATTATAATCCAATTAAAATTATAGTATGTATACACAAGAATAGTTAGATGACATTATACTATGTATGTTGTATCATACTATTACAATTTATATAATGCAAAATTAAGAGCTAAAATGAATGCTGTAGAACAACAGTTCTAAACTTTTTATATTCTTATACTTTATACCCTTGATAAAGTATTGACTCCAAAGAGCATTTTTATGTGGATATACCTATCAATATTATATATCGATAGTATTATAACTTAAAACTGAAAAAACTATTAATTCATTTAAACACAACCAATAATAAACTCAGTGTACATTAAAATAAATATTTTATGAAAAGTGACTTTTCTAAAACAAAAACATTAGTAAGTGGCATTAGTGTTAATTAGTGTTAATTAGTTACATTAGTAAGTGGCATTATTTTATGTATTTTACAGATCTCTTTAAGAGAAGACAGCTGATTCTTCTATTTGCTTCTTTTAACTTCAGTTAAAAGTTGCAATATGTTGTTTTGGTTGAAGTATATGAAATAGATACAGCCTTACACAGATAGGTAGGTAGAAAACGGGAGTATTTTAAAGCCTTTTCAGGTAATTGTCAATATTCTTCTTTGAAACCACATTAAAACTCAACAACTGGTAGTTTCTTAAAGATTGCTTGTGACATGGAATGCAAAACTGTTTCAGTGAACTTTTGTGTATTAAAAGCCTGTCTTGCATCTTTCACATGCTGTTGGTCTTCTGCATTTCCTTTTTGGAAAAATATCTATTCAGTTCTTCTGCCTACTTTTTAATTGGATTGTTTGTTTTTAGATGTTGAGTCGTATGAGCTGTTTATATATGTTGGATATTAACCCCTTACTCGTCATGTCATTTGCAAAGACCATCTCCATTCAGTAGGTTGTCCTTGCAAAACTTTTTAAAGTTTAACTAGGCCCCATTTGTTTATTTTTGCTTTTGTTTCCTTTGCTTTAGCAGACGGATCCAAAAAGATATTGCTGCGATTTATGTCAAAAAGTGTTCTGCCTATGTTTTCCTCTAGGAGTTTTACAGTATCCAGTCTTACATCTAGGTGTTTAATCCATTTTATTTTTGTACGTGGTGTTAGAGGACGTTCTAAGTTCATTCTTTTACAAGTAGCTGCCCAGGCACATGAAAAAATGCTCAACATCACTAATCATCAGGGAAATGCAAATCAAAACCACAAGGAGAGATCATCTCACACTTGTCAGAATGGCTGTCATCAAAAAGAACACAAATAACAAATGTTGGTTAGGATGTGGAGAAAGGGGCCCTCCTGCACTGTTGGTGGGAATGTAACTTGGTGCAGCCACTGTGGAAAAGAGTGTGGAGGGTCCTCAACAAACTTCCACGTAACCCAGCAATTCCACTCCTGGGTATAAATCCGAAAGAAACAAAAACGGTAATTCGGAAAGATACATGCACCCCAGTGTTCATAGCAGCGTTATTTACAATTGCCAGGGTGTGGAAGTAATGTGGATGGACTTGGGTGGCATTACGCTAAGTGAAATAAGTCAGACAGAAAAAGACAAATACTGTATGCTATCACTTATATGTGGAAATCTAAAAGGTACAACAAACTAGTGAATAAAACAAAAAAAGAAGCAGACTCACAGATATAGAGAACAGACTAGTGGTTACCAGTGGGGAGAGGGAAGGAGGGAGGGGCAATATAGGGGTGGCGGGGTACAGTGAATATGTCTTGCATTTTGACTGAATCTTTACCCAAGCATGATGTTTATCACCATGCATAGGGCAGTTGGAAAATATTGGTTCATTGAGTTAAGTAGCTCTTACAAATGTTGACCCGTTTCATTATACAATATGAAAAAAATACATTTGTTAACACACCTCCAATCTCCATTTCATCAATCCCATGAGAAAAGCCATTGAATATTGGGAAGCTGTCAAGTTCCCAGGGGCAAACACAAGTTGTCTTAAATTCTAATATATACTTGCTTGAAAGCTCGAATTTTATCATTAGCAATAAATATTGTTAGTTGTTTTCCTTGAAACGACAGTTTCACTTTGTTCATTTTTGGGAAAATATCTGCCAAATACTCAAGCTTATATAACTGAATTTTGTGTCAGTTGTCTGTCAAGTAAAAGTGGTGTCTATGAAAAAAATTGGAAACTCAAATATTGCACGGCACTTTTCCTCAAGACCACCATCATACTTTGATGTGCAGAAGTACTTTATGGGTACTTACATTTCTTCACACAGAATATTAAAAATCCAGGTACTTGGGCTTCCCTGGTGGCACAGTGGTTGGGGGTCCGCCTGCCGAAGCAGGGAACACGGGTTCGTGCCCCGGTCCCGGAAGATCCCACATGCCGCGGAGCGGCTGGGCCCGTGAGCCATGGCCACTGAGCCTGCGCGTCCGGAGCCTGTGCTCCGCATAGGGAGAGGCCACGGCAGTGAGAGACCCGTGTACCGCAAAAAAAAAAAAAAAATCCAAGTACTCAATGATCAAGATTTAATAAAGTTAGTAATTGTTACAGCTTCATCAAGAACATTCCTAAGTGAAGTGGCTTTTTTTACTGTGAGTAGGTGGTGGTGAACAATAACGATGATGACTCATACAGTTTGGTGCCACTGCTGAGTTGTGCTCATAAGATGCTGGAAGTTTTTACCCACCGTGGCTTCTGTACCATCAGCGCAGATGTTAACACAATGAGAAAAAGGAATAACATCATAGTATTATTATAAAAATGTTTGTGACCTCATGGGCCCCCCTGAAAGGTCTTAGGAATCCCCAGAGGTCCACAGAACACACATCTATTGGTACAGACAGCAGTCCGGGGAGGGGAAAAAGAAACATGAACCCAGTTGTTAGGAAGGCTGCATGAGAGAAGAACTGAGCTAGACCTCAGAGGAGAATTAAGATTTGGATAGGTGGGAAAGAGAAAGGGTAGTTGGTTTCAGGAGGGGAAATCATGTGAGCAAAGGAGGAGAGGCAGGAAGCAGCATGATACAGTCAAACGCTGATGAGAAAGCATGGTGGGGTTGGAGGGTTAGGAATGGGGAGTGATAGTAAATCAAATGTGAGATATAATCAGATTATGAAACATCTGAATACCTATCTGAAAAGTTTGCATTTTCTCCAAAGGGCACTCGGAGAAACTGAAGGTTTTTGAATCCTGTGAGTTGAACATGTTGATTTAGGAACATCCATATGTATATATATATAAATGGAATTGGCAGACAGGACAACTGGATGCAAGGAGACGGATTGGGATATTAATTGTAATCTAATTAGTGAAGGTCAAGAGCACAGACTAGGGTGATAGCAATAGATGTAGCAGTGAAATGCAGACTAATTGCTTCATATGAGAACTAAAGACTAAAAAGTCAAAGGTTACCAGTATATTATATTTTATAACCCCAGTTCCTTGCCAAGATCATTGTCTGTTAGGGAAATGGACAAAAACTGGGTGTTTCTGTATAAGATCTCACATGAAACTTTTTCCTCCCCCCAAAATCAGAATGCTTCCTTTTTTCTGATAGCAAGGACTGTATCATTGAACACATTTCCTTTTTGCCCTGCTGCCAGGAGGCCTTGTGCCAATGTCATGTTGAAATCACAACAATTGCAGTTGTCACAATGGTTAGTACATTTCTTCCTCCTACTTTCTCTGGCCCTGATTCTCCATCTCTATTTATTTATTTATTTTTAAATTGAGGTATAGTTGGTGTAAAGTATAATATGTTACAGGTGTGCAACACAGGTGATTCACAATTTTTAAAGGCTATACTCCATTTATAGTTATTGTAAAATATTGGCTATATGCCCTGTTTTGTACAATATACCCTTGTAGTTTATTTATTTTATACATAATAGTTTGTACCTCTTAATCCTCTACCCCTTTCTTGCCCCTCCCTCCTTCCTTCTCCCCAGTGGTAACCACTAGTTTGTTCTCTGTATCTCTGAGTCTGTTTCTTTTTTGTTATATTCACTAGTTTGTTGTATTTTTAGATTTTGCATATAAGTGATATCATACAGTGTTGGTCTTTCTCTGTCTGACTTCACTTAGCGTAATACCCTCCGAGCCCATCCATGTTGTTGCAAGTGGCAAAATTTCATTCTTTTTTTTAATCTGTCTCAATTTATAATTCATTAATCTTATTATTTTCATTCTGTTTGATGCCAGATGTCATAAGACCCCTTTCGAAAGAGATTGTGGGAAGGGGGATAATGTATTCACCCTTAACCATATTTTATTCATTTCTGGGATGGGACCCTTTGCTTCAATCACAGTTTACTCAGAACCTGAAGAAAGCTAAAAAGCCTCTGACATCCCAAAGCAAAGCACCAAGGCTTAATTTCAAAGAATCTCAACAGATTCAGTTAATCTGGTTGCCCAATTCAAAGCAGATATAAGCAGTAAATGAAAGGGTAGTGGAATACCTATTAAAGACTGGTAAGTTGATAACAAAAGAATGGACTCCTCATAATCTGAGTAACGGCAGAGTTCTGCAAGATGCAGGTGAAAGTTCCTAATTATTATAAAGTATGTGAATGCGCTTAACACAGCTAGTTATCGATGAAGATCTGTTTCATGTTAAAATAAAGAACACCAAAAGCTCACATTTATTGAGCTTTTACTGTGTTCTAGGCTCTGTGCTATTCCTTTACATGCATCACCTCAATCTTCACAATAATCCTGCATTTCTTTCTGTGATTTCCCCCTTTTACAGGTGAGTAAATTCAGTTTAAAGAGATGAAATATATACACAAAGGCACACAGCTAGTTATATGTGACAGAGTTGTGATTTGAACCTATCTCTGCCAGATTCCAAAACCCATGTTCTTTGTTCTTCTTTGGGGCTCTCTTCATTTTTACTTTTTTAATAAGAGCAGTAGTAGCAATACTAGTAGTAATTATGTGCAATATCCTCTCTTTAAGAAATCAAAAATTATTATGTACTATATTTGAGAAAATTTTGAGCACAGAAAGGTTGAAGTAACCTTTTAATTAGCATAAAGTTCATCTGAAAACTCATTTCCTCAGAACATTTTATTTCTTGAAAATTCCCAATAATTGACGGGAGGAGGATTTTTTAAGGTGTTATTTGTTATCTGTAGTCAGTTTAACATTTTTGTGCCATTGTTTTAAATGAGTCACTTGGTTTTTTAAATTTTGTTTTGGAAACACCTCTGCATCCTCATTTTGATGCCACAAGGAATAGCTATTCTTGTAAACTGCTTCTTGAGTTTCAAGAGAAAAAGTAACATCTTTATAAGGCATTAACCAACTGATAGGAGTTGTCACAGTCCTTTGCTTCGCTGGGCACTAGATGCTCTGATTTGTTTTTCTTCTTCTTGCTTTGAATGAGGTTGCAAACATCAATTCCTAGAGAAGTGGTCTGAGAAGATGATGACCAAGGCACATATGGGGACCTAACAGTCCGACAGGGGAATCACAGTTGATGACGGGACACTTGTACTGCAAACCCTGAGCAGCTGAAAATAACTCAGGGCAGTTCTTAGATGGCAAATGGAAACCTCCTGTGAAAGATGAAGAGCTCTCTGGGAATGATGGATTGTAACTGTAAGGGAGTCTGCAAAAGAAGAATTACACAGGAACCCAGTAAGGAGCTGAACACTTGTTGCCTTAGTTACGCCCTCAGTTATACCTTATGTGTCTTCTTCAGCTCAACAGTCTGAAGAGCAATATCTTGAGACTCCCTTTTCTGTTTATTCTCAGATCATAATCACATTTTGTGAGATTGGCTTTCATTCAAAGCATGAAATCTCAGGGATTGGTAACCCAGGCCCCATGCAACTCAGATGACTAAGAAAAAGGGGTAGTTCACAGTTATGGATTTGGCGAATGGGAGCTACCAGTTAAGAATTTTGAGTCATAACCATTTAATTTTCCAAAAACTGAAAATAAATATGCTGTTGAAATAAGATTAATTAAGAGGCACAAGAGGGTAGGTGGAGGGAAACCTGTGGTTATGAAGTCAAGCTAAAATTATTGTTCCTTAAGTCTAAGGAGCTTGTGTAGATGGAATAGTGTGAAAGTCCATTAAGTCATGCAGGATTTGGTTGTAGCAATATTATTTTGGTTCTAACTGATTCCAGAATATGAGATTGGGAACTATTTGTTAAAGATCGAAAAATGTCATTTAGGACAACCATCTTGCCCACGTGGAAAACCTACTGCGTATTCTTCCTCAGGAGGTGATACAAACTGAAAATGCTAATAGGTTCAAAAAAGTTTAAGGTAAATGGATTGATGTTAAATCCATAATTCGATATTAAAACAAAGCAAGACACTTTGGGGATATCGAAACCTTAAGAGGTCAGCCTCCAGGAGGATAACCATTCTCAAACAAATGTCCTCTTGCACCACTTGTCTTGTTTCATCACATCCATCACTTTATCATTCCTGACTTTATTGGGAATGTCTTACAGCTTAATCTCACCCACATTTCTTTCACCAGTGTTACCACTACCAGATGAGAACAGTGGAAGCAGATGATGGCTTCTTCTAGAAAAGGGAAAGTAAGAAAACAACCACTATAGGCCTTTTCACATTTTTCCTTTTCTTTTCCTTTTCTTTACTTGTTCGTCTTCTTTTCTGCAGATCACCTTTAAGGAAAGCTAAACAAAAGTTTTTAAAATGGTGTACCACCTGTGGGAAAACAGGAAAGCAAAACAAGTTTGAAGTCGTGCTAATGCAAATCCCAATCCCAGCTAACTGTGGGTTTAAGGAAAAGTTCACTCGGAGTCCATCCTCCCTGAGAAGGCTCCAAACTAAGAATCTTCCCGTAATAGAAAGCTTATTATCTTCCCTGGTCACTTAACTCCTTTTAAGGAAGCTTTATTTTAAAGGTCATTTCAAAGTTCTATTTTCATATTTCCTCTAGCCTCGTTCATAAATTTTAAGAATATAATATTTAAAAACATATGAGAACTCTGTTTGCTAAAACTACTGCTTCCTTGGCACAGGCTAGAGGGAAATATTTAACAATAATTATGCCTGAGGCATTATGCCTCCACCCTCACCCTGTGTTTGAAACATGATGTTCTAATAATAGAACTCTAGAGTTTATTTTAACACAGGCAAGGGAAACAAAGGCAAAATGCATATACCAAATCAGGAAGAAGCCGTTGGCATGTGAGCATTCCCTCATGAGTATAAAGAAGAAAAGAAAGACGAAGAAGCAGCAGCAGCATTTTCATGGCACAATCTAATATTATTTATAAATGAACTACATCTATTTTTGATGGGAAATGACTGAAAATAGCCAGTTCCACTATTTGGAAAGTACTTATAGCCATTTACAAATATAAATTAACAAGACAATTTTTTTTTCAGTTTTAATTTCTTTTTTTTTAACATCTTTATTGAGTATAATTGCTTTACAATGGTGTGCAGTTTCTGCTTTATAGCAAAGTGAATCAGCTGTACGTATACATATATCCCCATATCTCCTCCCTCAGCAAGACAATTTTTTAGGAATTTGTACATCATGGCTTCCCTGGTGGCTCAGTGGTTAAGAATCCGTCTGCCAATGCAGGGAACACAGGTTTGTGCCCTGGTCCGGGAAGATCCCACATGCCACGGAGCAACTAAGCCCGTGCACCGTAACTGCTGAACCTGTGAGCCTAGAGCCCGTGCTCTGCAACAAGAGAAGCCACCACAATGAGAGGCCCGAGCACTGCATTGAAGAGTAGCCCCTGCTCACTGCAGCTAGAGAAAGCCTGTGCAACAATGAAGACTAAACACAGCCAAAAATAAATTTTAAAAAAAAGAATTTGTACATCAGTTTTAAACTTGTAACAGAAATCACTTATAAACTAAATCAGCAGTAAGTTCTATATTCTAAAAAATTATGAGTCAAAATATATACTGATATTTGGTAGTTACACAGGGAGCATGTACACTGTTTTGGAAAGTATGTCCAGGGGCCAGTGACCTTCTCAAACTAGTATCACACATTCCAGTTAAATGTCTACATTTCCAAAAACACGCCAGCACTGTTAAGCCTAGGGCTGGTAGACAGTGCCCTAGAGTATTTCTCTCTTTTCCTTTTGGGAAGTAACCGTATGGGCTGCTTCTGTATTACCATTCACCCACTTGCTCCTTTCCCAGCGTGGTCTTTAGAATCTCATGAGTAAAAACCAAAAGAATCTACTGAGAAGGGATTAAATAATAAGATAGTTCAGTTAGGTCAAGAATAGTAATTGGCATTTTAGAAAAGCATTAATTCAATTGGGCAGTACCCATAAAAATGTTAGTGCTCTCTAATTAAAAGGTGCAAATGAAAAAAAACCCGGTATTTTAACTCTCATGGGAAAAGTGAAAAAGAGTGAAATCCAGTGAGGGAAAGGCACTTTCATACTCTGCTGTTGGAAGTGTTCATTTTTATAAATATTTTGGATGACAGTTGAGCAACATATATATCAAAAAACCTCTAAAAGGCTAGGTCCCTTAAAATCTTCTAGAATTTAGCCTGAGAAAATAGTAATTGAACATGTGCACAGATACATATGTGTAAAGATGCTCCTTGCAGCAGTGTTTATAAAAGCAGCAAATTGGAAAGAACTTACATGTTCATCAGTGGAGGAACGGTTTAACTAAATGGTATTGCAACTACTAAACATGATGGTGCAGAGCTTTTTTTCAAGCTAGAAAAATGGCTGTGATGGGTGTTTTTAGAACAGTACGTGTAGTATGGTATCATTTTAGTGAATGTGCATGTGTGTTTGTGTGTGCGTGAGAGAGAGATCCAAAATATTAAGAAGCTCGGCTTATCTCTGGGAGATGGGATTACATATGACTTTTATTCATTCCTTTATACTTCCCTGTATCTTCAGAATATTTTTTGTATTGGGTATATATTTTATCATCAGAAAAAAAAAAAAGGTATATTTTCCTAAGAAAAAAGCAAACCAAGCTTCTGCTAAATGCAAAGGCTCAGCAGAGAACTCAGGGTGAACAAGACCCGGCCATTGGCCTTCAGAAGCTGAAAGTGTGTTTAACAGAGTGGGGAAGGAGACAGTGATTCGTACAAATATTATTCTGGATCACTCCTAAGTTTACCCTGATTGTCACAGAGTCACCAACAGGGATGTTCTTGGACTCTCTAACAGACTTGGAATCCTCACTTCTAGATACACCACCTCCTTGAACGAGCAGCTTTTCCACTGCACTTCTTTCCCGCCAACACATTCTTGAATGCCCCATCCAAAACACTCTCACGCATATCCCCCAACATGCGATTGACTTCCTGTGTGGCTCCCTTGTGCATCCATGTACTTCTCCTTATCCCTGGTACTAACGTGTTACTTCCTTTTCTCCCACCCCTGCTTCTCATAATACTAATGTTTCTAACTTCAGCATTCAGCCTTCCATGCCTGCAGTTCTTGGCATTTTTCTTTGTACTTTGCATTTTCTCACTATCAAGTGTTCTTACAGGCCGAGGAGGTGATCTGAATAAAAATTGATGTAGTCTCTGCTATCCCTTGCAGTAATTTTGCACACTTTATAAAGAAAAAAATGTTCCACTATCTCTTACGCCTTGAACCTGCCTGGACTCTGCTACAGTTAGGGAAAACACCAGAATATATCTCATTTATACCTGCATGGCATATAAATAAATTTTCATTATGTTCTATATTTCATGGGGTCTAAATATTTACATAAAGGCTCTTGCTTCTAAACGTTTGTTTCCCTAAAACTTGCGATATACAGGGATTCAAGGTTTACTGAAAAACAGAAAATCCTATATTTTCACTTTAGTTTTTCGCTATAATTAAAGTTTTTTTTTTTCCTGTTGTGTTCTTCCTGGAATTAACTACTTTGTTTTGCTAGTCTTACCGCAGAGAGCCACATGTGTTTTCCACATTCACATATCAGTTGCCCTTTAATTATGTGAGTGTTTTGATATTGTTTGTTTTTCATAGTGTAATTCCTCAACTATCACTGTTAGACAGTAAGACTTTTTGTGTCCTGCTTTCTGTAGAGGTTGAGACCACTAATCCAAATAAGCCTGGAACACTCTCTAATCTCATAGTAAATGACAGCCCTAACAGGGGCAGGAATAAACTGGAAATTCTCTAGAATTTTTTAATCTGATACAATCAGATAATATCACTTGCTGTCCAAGGCAAGTTTCCAACATCCTTACGCACAAATGAGAGTTTGAGGAGAGATCCCAAACTGATTGCTTTGTATCCAGATGTTGGACAAATCATTTAAAATTTGCATCTTAAACTGTAGGAGTAGATGCCTCTATTGTGAAATGGGACTTCCAATCTTGATTTTGCAGGGTTTATTTGAGGACACATTTTGTTTATTTGAGGACACTTGAGAAGTGTGAGTTTGGACACATGTTGAGCAGCAACTTCTTTCCTGGACTCACCAAGTGCTGACGCCAGGGATTCCAGGAGGGTGCTTAGTGAGATGGGCTGCTCATCTCTAACTGACCTAAATGCCATGGAGCAGTTACACCCAGGCAGCTGTTTCCGCAGACCCTTTACTTCCCTAGCCCTTCTTTCTCCACGCGGAAGACAAGCCTCACCATTATGTAATCATCATGTGACCCTTCATGTACCCAAAGCTCCTGTTCAAGGAAAATCCAGATAACTTATGAGAAGTTTTCCTACCAAGTAATTTCAGTCATCCCTTGGTATTCACAGGGCGGTTACCAAAATCTTTGGATGCTCAAGTCCCTTATATAAGATGGTATAGTAGTTGCATATAATGTATACACATCCTCCCATGTCCTTTGATCATCTCTAGATTACTTATACTACCTAGTACAATGTAAAGGCTATGTAAATTGTGAATACAATGTAAATGTGAATAGTTGTTGGCACATGGCAAATTCAAGCTTTGCTTTTTGGAACTTTCTGTAATTTTTTTTTTTTTTTTTCAGTCTGACGTTGGTTGAATCCACAAAGTCTGGCAGCGTAATTTTGCTGCTTGCATTTTTATCCTGATTTGGTTAAAAGAGCCCTTTGGGCTGTTTTGTTGAAGGAGATGCCCTACAAATGGAGGAAAGAAGCCAGCTGAGAGCAGGGAGACCTGGGAAACATCAGTTGGGTACATTACACCCAACCTTTCTTATTCCTCCTCTCCTACACTACCCTGCCAGAAGCTTATTTCTCAGACCTCCCCTGGCTCAGACCAAGCATGCCTCTCTTCCCAAGTGTGAAATGTCAAAGCCAACAGTTAAAGACAGAGGTGGTCAGGTCACCCTTCTGCAATGGTTGGCAGCATTGGTTTTGTTTATTTTGATATAATGACAAATGAACATGGATAGTCTTTTTAACCACTGCAGTCTTTAAGTACACCTTTGGGTCAGATTGCTGCAAATGAGTAAATGGACGCTAAATTGGTGGAATCTAGCGTCCTCGGAACCAGAGAGGGCAATGGCTATGAACAAATAAAACATATTATAGACTCTAAACTGTAATTAGAAATTTACTTGATATTTTTTCCAGGAAGAAAGAAGTATTAACAGCTAGAGACTCTGCTTACTTCCTTGGCATTAAAGACATTTGCCTAAGACCCTCAGGGTAACAATAAGTTACTCTGACGAGTATAAGAGTTAATAAGTTTCCTAGTGGGGAAGTCAGTAACCATACGTAAGCTCCAGTCTCTAAAATGATTTGACCTGATAAATTTTAAACCATCTCTTAAAGTGTTTTTATTTTTTTTATTTATTTTTATTTTTTTATTTTTTAAACATCTTTATTGGGGTATAATTGCTTTACAATGGTGTGTTAGTTTCTGCTTTGTAACAAAGCGAATCAGCTGTACATATACATATGTTCCCATATGTCTTCCCTCTTAAAGTGTTTTTAAACTTAAGCTGCGGAACAGGAAAGATTGGGTTTCAGGGGTTTTTTGTGTTTCATCTTGGTGCCATTTGACTTGGTAGAAAAGACTAAAGATGCAATTTTGAATAGATTTTGAGAGGTCAGGACTAGAATAATCCATCTCTGAATAATCAGTCATTTTGAAGAAGATCATCAATATTTATCCTAGGAAACTATTACAACTTTACTTCAAAACTTTAGAAGAGGATTAAAACAAATTTTTTTTTTAGTTTTTCTGTCATTTCAATACCTGTTGGATGAGTCAGGCCTATACTGGAACTTATAACTGAAAAATCCAGCCTTTTTTTCTTTTCCAAGCAGTACTGTTTTGTTCATAGTTGAGTCTTTTCTATTTGGGCTAGTTCCCTTGTTTGTTAGATATTCTTTCTAGCCCAGCATTTTGTTTCTCCCTTCTCTTCGCAGTCACCTAGTGGAATGTTTTCTGCCAAGAGATGGGAAACGTGGATTTCACAGCCATACGAATTCGGCACTCTTTTCCCCGGCACTGCATTCTAATACCATATGAGAGTCTGACCTAGTTATTTCATACAGACAGTCTTGCCAAGCCAGTGGCGTTTTCCTCCAACAAAGGGCCATGGTCTTCTATCATACAGGAGAGATGTGCATACAGACCTGATTATCTGGGAGCTTGCTGCCAACCCGTGTGGCTGACCAAGGGCTGTGTGGGGAGGAATGTCTGGATCCATGTGCAGATGTGGTTCTTATTCCAGGCCTCATTCTTCAGAACGTGACTTCAGTGAGCTGTCAGACACCACCAGAGAAAGGCAGCAGGATGTGGGCTCCAGATAGCAAGCTGCTTTGGACACGTTTCAGATGTCTGTAACAATGACCAGGTTTTCGTGACTATATTCCACCTTACTCCACTTCCCCTCGGCCTCATAGTTTTTTCCTCTACACACGGTTTTCGTCTAGAAACTGCCCAGGTTGTCACCAATAGTAACATCTTCACTGAAAGGAAGAGAAATTGAAGAGAGGAGGGGCCTCAAGAACTCCATGGCTGAAGTGAAAACAATAGGCCTTAGCATTTTTGTATAGCTTTTTTTTTAATGTATTTTAAAATTAATTATTTTTAATTGAAATATAGTTGATTTACAGTGTTGTGTTATTTTCAAATGTACAGCACAGTGATTCAGTGATATATATATATATATATATATATATATATATATATATATGTTCTTTTTCAGATTCTTTTCCTTTATAGGTTGTTATAAAATACTGAGTAGAGTTCCCTGTGCTATACAGTAGGTCCTTGTTGGTTATCTATTTTATATATAGTAGTGTGTGTATGTTACTCCCAAAGTCCTAATTTATCCCCCCCACCCTTTCCCCTTTGGTAACCATAAGCCTGTTTTCTGTGTCTTGTATAGCTTTAAATACTCTTAACGTTTACTGGTTTTAAAGAGCTGAAATTGGAAATAAAAGAATTGGGTGGTATCCTCAGCCTGGGACACTGATGTGTCTTTTTCTGGCCCCTCAGCGTCCCGGCTGGGAAAGGTCTCAGGCCAAGTCACACTGTTTAGCTGCTCTGTGGTAGAAAAGAGGAAAGGAGGGACAAGTATCAGTTTGTATATGTTTAGCAAAAATATACATCTTCGCAAAAGTGTGAAGAAAACGGGAAACTGGTGGCAGTAAAATAAGGTGATTTGTGTAGTACTAACTGATGCTGAATGAAGAGAAGAATTAATCACATTTAATGATTAAGGGGTTCCACCAAATGACTGCAAAATGCAACCTCCCCATGACTTTTAATGGAAAAAAAATGAAGAATTGAAAAGTATTACTTGTCAGTTAAAAAAATATTCCGATTCTTAAACAACATTCACATAAGCAGTACGACCAGATGGTGGAGAAACACAAACTCAAGCCTTTCCTTAGAGCAAATTAAAACAATTCTGTCCAAATCCATAAGGTAACAGAGATTGTTTTAAACTGTATTAGGTCTGTGTTCTGCCGTTATGACTTTGTTTTTATGCCATAAGGATTTTTTTTTTTTTTTTGCGGTATGCGGGCCTCTCACTGTTGTGGCCTCTCCTGTTGTGGAGCACAGGCTCCAGACGCGCAGGCTCAGCGGCCATGGCTCACAGGCCCAGCTGCTCCGCGGCACGCGGGACCCTCCCGGACCGGGGCACAAACCTGCATCCCCTGCATCGGCAGGCGGACTCTCAACCAATGCGCCACCAGGGAAGCCCACGCCATAAGGCTTTTAAGCTCTAAATTAAAGGCTCATTTATTTGTTCTTGTTGCTGGGATTTTTGTTTGTTTGCTTGTTTTTTGCTAGGAGTGAGGGGGTATCTTGTGTGGATTTGGGGACAAATACCAATGACCAGTGTATCTTTTGTGTGTATCAAAGCATTTTCTGGCATTTGTTTAAGGTTATAAAATGATACTTTCTATATAGTGATGAGGTTCAGAGAGAAGCCATGAAAATTGATGGAAAGGTTAGAAAAGATGGTAAAGGTAGGATGAGATTTTCATAAACAGTGCTTTGTCTTAGATTTTTTTCTCTTGTTAAATGAACTTCGGTCCTTCCGATAGGCGTCTCTGGTTACTGTGTTCATTTCCAAACTTGATACTCCTTTTGCTCATCCAGGTGGGAATAATTCTGGGATAACTGTGTTATATTCATAATGCTGATGTTTTCCCATACATTTGTAGAATAATGCTAACTTGCTCAATTCAAGGACTTCTTTCACCAAGAACAGGCTATGCTTGCAAAGATCAGGTGACCATGCCCTCTTGGTCGAGTAACTAGTTATGGATTTATTTCTCTTTCTCTGTAAACATACTGATGTATCTATTAAAGCTAGAAAATAAACACTTATAAATTGGCACTTTTCAAAAAACTATATTAAAATTTATTTTTCTATCCACACAGGAAGAATTTAATGGAAAACTTGACTCCCTCTTTTTTAATGATGGTCAGCGAAGAATTGACTTTGTTCTGGTGTATGAAGATGAAAGTAGAAAAGAGACCAATAAAAAGGGTTCAAATGAAAAACAAAGGGTAAGTTTTTTATCCCATTTTCCTTTTATTCCTTATAATATTGTGAAATGAAAAAATAAAGTGCTATTTTTATGTAAGCAGTAAAGTGAAAACTGGTGTTTGAAATATCATACAACAAACATACCTTCATATTTTCTCTGTTCATCATTCCCTCAAGGCATGGTAACAGAAAAAAAATTTTTTTTTAACTTTTTAAACTTTGGAACAGAAAGTTCCTCAGGCTCTTAAGCTGAAGGTGGACTTTCTTCAGAGGAATGGCACTTTCTATCTGTAGAAGAGATTTACATTAAAAGCACACTTGGTGATTTGCAACTAGGTATGAAAGGAAGCTAATGATTAACGATGACAGCAAGTGTAATAACAGCCAGCATTCAGGGAGTGATAACTCATGGATGGTCCATGCATTTTGCATGCATTTTCTTATTTAATCCTGAGAACAGTCTGTGAGGTGCCTTTTATTTTCACACCATTCTGGATGACAAACTTGATCCATAGGTTAAATGACTGCCCAAGTTCATGGACTCTAGTGTAAGAACCGGTGGAGCTATGGTTCAAACTCTTGTCTTGAATCTCGAACCTGTGCTCTTGGAACCTGACATTCAAATTCTGATTCTGCCACTGTATTATCTGAAATAATTCTAGCTGAGGTAACACTAGCCTCGGATTACAGTGGCTTAATAAAATAAAAGTTTACTTATTGCTCGTGTCAAACAAATGTGGCATCCCTATTTGGCACAGTGGTTTGGGGGTACAGGCAGGGCTTTGTTCCTTGCGGTCATTCAGGAACCCAGGCTGACACAGAGGCTTTGCCATTTTCAGTAGGTACTTTCCAAGATCATGCTGAGCATCCATAAATGGTAGATGGGATGAGAGAGAGAATGAAGAAAGTACTCGTGCTTCTTTACCTCTTTAGACTGGAACTGACTATATCAGTTGTGTTCACATTCTATTGGTCAGAACTCTGGAAGGTGGAAAGCCTAGTTTCTGGCCGGAGAGCCATTTCTCAGTAGGACCTCCAGGCTGTGGACGGGGAACATGAGTTTTTGGTGGACAGCGGCTTGTCTTTGCCACAGCTACCAACTGGCTGTGTGACTTGGATGAATTTTCTTATCAGAATCGTATTTTTAAATTATTTTTGAGATGCCTATTATTTTTACTTTTTTTTTTTTTTGTGGTACGCAGGCCTCTCACTGCTGCAGCCTCTCCCGCTGCGGAGCACAGGCTCCAGACGTGCAGGCTCAGCGGCCGTGGCTCACGGGCCGCATGTGGGATCTTCCCAGACCGGGACATGAACCCGTGTCCCCTGCATCGGCAGGCGGACTCTTAACCACTGTGCCACCAGGGAAGCCCCGATTTTTACATTTTGACGTCTCTGAAATCAGGGTACATCTTAAAAAAGGTGTATCATAATTTCATTGGCTGCATTTTTTCTTATTGGTACATAAAATATTGGCTCAGTATACAACCAATGACATCTTAGATTTAGGAAAATGGGAATCCCAGTACCTAGTCCAGAGGATTATGGTTAGGATTAAATAAAACAATTAAATTAAATAGATGTTAATTCTTATACCTTACCTTTTATTTGGGGTTTTCTTAAGTGCACTAGTATGAAAAGGCATCACTCTCCTGTTTTTATATAATTTTATCACTAGAGGAAACTAGCTTACAGTGTTTTATCATTTTCCTGTGGACACTAAGATATCTTCTGTGCAGTTATGGTCACCATCATCAAATATTTATTAGGCATCCATATGCCAACGGAACAGAATTGAGCACTATAGAAAGTAAGTTAAACAAACCTAATCCATTAAAGTATAGAGGAAACAGTTCTAGTTTTAGATAAGAGCTTCTCTGCCATGGTAAAGGAGTCCTAGAGCCTCTTACATTATTAATAAGGTCTGCTTTGCTTTACACAGAAACATAGGTCCTGGAGTAACTCTCAAAAATCAAGAGAAAAAAAATCATCATTAATTTTGGCAATTCCTGAACTCATGGCTTGATACACCATGATGTTGGCTTTTGTAAGTTGTGCTTTGAAGTGTTTTGAGTCTCTGTTTATACATATTACTTAATTTAGAATTCTAAGGTCAGCTTTGGAATCACATTTTTATTAATTGGAAAATCATTTGCGCGTTCCATCATACTCCCTGTCAGGACGTATTCAGGATTTAACATAACGCCAAGGAAAGGCAATTTCAAAATTCTTCTTTCTTTGGGAGGGAAAAAAAAAAGTATGTCTAAATCATATTGATTTCCTAAAACAACACCAAGGTTGACTTTGCCAGGGGCTGATCTAAAAAGTATTGTGAAATTCTTGCTTAGAGGTGGAGAAAGAACTGATAGGGCTATGAGTATTCAAAACATAGACGAGGAAAAGGCTGCATCTGCACGTGAGCAAAATGGAAATTATTTTTCTACACCAAACCTCCAAATATCATGTCACTTTGTCCCCTTATATTAGTGAAAATACCTCAGAACGTCACACCTCCCTTTAAAAAGCATAAACCATTTACGTTTAGATTACACGTGAGGATGATCATAAGTTGTTCCAATAATAAGTGTTCGCTTAGCTAGTACTGCTGTCCGTGGCACAGAATCAGTTTGGATTTTTTTTTTTTTTTTTTTTTTTACTGCAAGTAACAGGAAAACCAAACTCAAAATGGCTTAAATGCTAAAAGGAAATAATAATTCTCTCATTTAAGAAATAGTCCAGACATAGGAGCATTTCTGAGTTAGGTAATTTATTGGCTTAATGAGGTCATCAGGAATTGAGGTTCATTTCATCCTTCCGCCCTGCCATCCTCAAACGTTGGCTGTTCTTAAACTGTCTTCACTTTGTTACGTGATGTTTGCTGCATTTCCAGACATCCAGAGGCAGAACGAGGGAATGCCCTTTCTCATGGTCCTTTTGAAGGGGGAAGAAAGCTCCCCTCTTCCTTTTACTGTTGACTGTCTATCACAGGTCTATTCCTAAACCAACTACTGGCAAGACGAATGGAATTACCGTCATTAGCATAGACTAATCAAGACTAGTCTTTCCTCTCTTGAATCACCTGATCACCCAGTATCTGACAAACCATCAGGCTTTTCTTAGTAATGAAGAAGGGAGAATGGCTGTTGAATAGGCAGCCCCAGCAATGTCTGGCACAGCACATGATTAAATATATATAAATAGGTTTGCTCTATGTTGTGAAGAGCAAAAATGTTTTAAAGAAAACAAATTCCCATGTATTTCTCGAACTCCTCCTGCTCAGTTTTGTTAGTCACGCTCTCTTCCATTTCCTTTATCCAAGACTGCTAACCAGTGGCAGAACTGATCGATTCTGAATTTCATTTTGTCTGACACTTGGCCTCCCTTCAAACAGATGTGTTTATGACCAAGTAATGGTATAATGCAGACGATGGTAAAGAGGGTAGAAAGGTCTAGATAGCACAATAACAGTATAAGAAATCCTGAGTGTGTTACTATTTATCGATATTTACTTTTTTATCAGCAGAATCCATTCCTAAAAGTTGATGGAAAGTTTATTTCCTTGAAGGTTATGAAAAGTTTATATATGGAAGTATAAGTTTGTATTGTATATCTGACCTTAAGAATTCTTTAGTGGATCTGGCCAGTGGAGACTGCAGAATAAGAAATTTTCCAAAAAATGAGTGTTGAATTAAATTATATCCAAACTTTCAAATTATGTGAGACAACTGACTAATTGGTTACAGATCCTTTGAGCTTTTTTTTTTTTTAATTTATTTATTATTTTTGGCTGCGTTGGGTCTTCCTTGCTGTGTGCGGGCTTTCTCTAGTTGCAGCAAGTGGGGGCTGCTCTTCGCTGCGGTGCGCGGGCTTCTCATTGCAGTGGCTTCTCTTGTTGCAGAGCACGGGCTCTAGGCGTGTGGGCTTCAGTGTGGCTGGTGAGCTGTAGAGCACAGGCTCAGTAGTTGTGGCACATGGGCCTAGTTGCTCTGCGGCATGTGGGATCTTCCCGGACCAGGGCTCGAACCCCTGTACCCTGCCTTGGCAGGCGGATTCTTAACCACTGTGCCACCACGGAAGCCCCCTTTGAGCTTTTAAAACTGTTGTCCATTGTTTTAGATGACTTATCATGAGGCTGGAACTCTACCCAGAAGCTAAATGAGATTTCTTTGCAAATGGTTAAAAGTTCATCAAAAAGTTCTAATTTGTTGAACACAGTACATCACTCCATTTATTGAGGTTTTACATACTTTAGTAAAGTTTTATAATAATATCTATGAGGATCTTATACATTTTATTAGCTATTAAATTTTTGTTGCTGTTGTCAGACATTTTAAATTGCAGTTTGTGATTGATTATTGTGTGTGTTAAAAAAGAATATTGGTTTTTTATAAGTTGTATCTAGTTACCTTGATAAACTTTTTAGTTCTAATAGTTTCTAATGCTTGTTTTAAGTTTTCTCAAAAGAAGACCATATTGTCTACAAGTGACAGTTTTGCTGTACCTTTCTTTATACTTCATTCTTTTTCTTGTCCAAGCGATATGGCTAAGACCTCTTGAATAAAACCAGTAACACATAGTAGTTGTAAGGCCAACTGGCCCGAGGCCGGGGAACACAATCAGATTCACAGGTTGCATCAGACCGAAACTCTCCAAACCCAGTTCCAGAAACTGACCTGGGGACTTTGCACCCGGCCCAGCCTTCCTGCCTTTCGAGGGGCGAGACTGACGGTCCCCCAGGATACCCGAAAAGACCACCAAATAAGGAATACCCTGCGCCCTCCCAGATTCACCACACCCCTTTCCCTTCTTCCCGTATAAAATCTTGCCCAACCCTCGCCCGGGTGCGACTTCTCTGGCCCCTTTCTCTCGGACCAGTGAACCTCGCCCAGGAGCGCTCCCTAATAAAGCTCACTTGAAGCTTTCTTCTGTTTCGTGGTGCCGTTTGTTAAGATCCAACCTTACAGTAGTCACCACTGTATTCCTGATTTTGATGCAAATGGTTGTAAAATTTCACCATTAAATATCACATTTACTATAAATTTTTGGTAGTTTTCTTTTAAAAAGTTAAAGGAGTTCCCTTCTAGTCCTAGGTTGCTGTGAGTTTTTATAATTGGGTTTTAAAATTTATCAATTGCTTTGTTTTTTGTATCAAGGTGATCACATTGCTTTATTTATCAGTAAGTCTTACGTGCATTAAGTATATGATTATTTGTGGTTAATAAGATGATAACTAACAGTATAGATAATCATTCACTATTGGCTTTAACATGCAATGCATAATTTTTATAGTCATTAGCTTCCTGCTTATGCTAATACTACATTAACATAGTTTATTTGTAATTCATTAAAAAGTATTTGAGGTCACTGACAGAATATACCAAAAATGTAGATGAGGAAATCAAGGTGACAGAAATGTAAAAGCCAGAAAAAGAAAATGAAGCCATGTGTCAAAGTAGTAAATAAAATGACTTCTTATTAACCATAAGGTCCTGTTCAGAACTGAAGAGTTCATCTGCACGTTTGCCTCTGAGTTTCCTAGTAGCCAAAGAAAATAGAGGATGTTGTCAATAGCATGGTTTAAAGTTTCAGCACAATAAAAGCAAAACTGGTTGTTCAAAAGAAATACAATCTTTCTGGTCTAAAGATCCCCCAGAAAGAAATTTGTCCCATGGAGCCTCCTAAAGGAGAGGGCATGATTGAGTCGACTTAATGTTGCCGTTCACTCTCCAAATTGAAAAAATAAAGGGATGGCAGAAGGGGATTATGGAGAATCAGAATAATATTAAAAAATTCTTGGTAATGACATATTTGCTACAAATAGTCCATGAAAAATATTAGGCTAGGTTAAGTGATGATGGCAACCGGTGTTGGGTGGTCTCACCTTCTCAGATAACTTTTGGTAGGTGTTCTGTCTTTTGTTTTCAGGTATGAAATCAGGTTTAGCTTTAAGTCCTTAAAATTTTAGACTAAAGCAGAGAGCTCTTTATATTTTTATCTCCTTCCTTTACACCCTACTTGCTTAAACTAAGATTGTAGGTTAAAAGGAATAAATTAAATTAGAATCAGCAGTTTCAAATTACAACTACAAGATGTGTTGCTGGAATAAGCATATTTGGTTTTATTTTTGAGTACTCAGCACAAGAGCAGTGAATCCGAATCTTGATTCTTATTTCCAAAATAGGAAGTGTCCTTGGGCTCAATCCTTAAAAACAGACAAACAAGACAGTGAAATCCTGAAAAGTAAAATCTGATTATCCCATTTCATCTCAGAAAGATGTGGAGAAGAGAAAATCCTTTTCCCGATTAGTCCTTCTGAGTTAGTTTTGAATGAAGCTGTCATTTGCCCTGGTCCCGACAGTCACCTGTGTCTCACTTTTTAAAGGGTCGTCTGTAAAAGGGTGAAGGGTTGGGAAAAATCAACTATACCAAATTCTCAGGCTTGAAGGGGATAAATAATCATAAAAGAAAGCTGCTTATATGCACAGAAAAGATGTGTCCTAAAAAAATAGTATAAACTTGTCAGATGATAAGAGTCATCTGCTTTGCTTGTTAAAACTAGATTATCCAGGCCCCATCCTGTGCATACTGAGCCAGAATCTCCAGGAGAGGGGCCCTAGAATCTGCCTTTTAAGCAAGCATTCCAGGTTGTTCATGTAAACAGGTAGGCAATGTAAACATTGCCCTGAAGTATTTACAGTAGTTATCTTAGTGGATTGATAACAGATGATTTTTTTCCTTCTCAGAAAACATCTGTTTTCTAAGTTACCATTTGTTTATTTTTGTAATTACACCAAAAATGTTAATTTAAAAAGAAAAGTTGGAAATAAGCTTCAGGTAAATATTCTCTTCCTTTCTATGCTTACCATTTAGGATGCTCGTCTGTTTTCTGTCCCTTGTGAACATACCTCACCTACTTGGGTAAATCCCTCATCAGATCGGGCCTGCTAATGTTCAGTGTTTTATCACCAACACGTGAATTTAAATTAAGTCCCAATTAAATAATTTATTCCTGCTTACCAAACCTTCTTGCGCACATGATATATAAGTAATAAGAAGCACTTTGAGTAATGAGAGTAGTTTTTTTGCACAAATTATGTACCTTTGTCTTATTCCTCATCCATCTTCATAGATGTAACAAAGATTGGCAGGTTCAAAAATACAATGATGGTACCATCAGTATTTTTCCTAACAAAGCTGGAAGAATATTTGAAATTAATCTATTCATATATTTCATTAATCCCTACTTGTTTATGCTGATTTATTATCATCACAGTGTATTTAGTAATCTTACTTCCTAGACATTGCAACCCCTGCTTTTTATGCATAAAAGCTAGGTGACATAAAGCAAATGGTAAAAATTGGTGTTTAAAATCAGTATTATTACTGTATAATTCAAAAGCAAGTCCTTCCCAACAATGACTTTATTAAGCTGAATGAGATGTGTAATCTCAGGTGTTTAGGGGACAGAAAGCTGCCTTAATTATGCCAGTCTGTCCTTTGTGATTTTGATTGCTTCATTTTTTATTTCTCTGGCAGCTTTATTAACATCCCAAAAGAGGTATGAATAAAATTCCAGTTTCTGGGGTGGGATAAGTGCTCTTGTCCTTCTCTACTTAAAACCCCCAGGACCATTCTCCACTGACAATAGTAGAACCATATGCATCTTTTTGTGATGTCCATAAGTCCTCAATGATTACAGTCACTTCGAATTTGCTAGAAGTAGGTTAAAAAAAAAAAAAAAGATCCAGGTTACAGTCCTAGTGAATTTGCTCCCCTAGAGATAGAGGAACTTAACAGCACCATCTAGTATATGGCTGGGCTTTTCTCAGAACCAGTGAGTCTGGTTTAGTCATTTTGTGCTGCCAAATACACATCATAGACTATAAACATAGGTTTAGGTTCTTACATGTAAGGGTTCCAATAAGGCACATAGATTATTTTTAGCTACAAATTGTGTGGCCTCAGATATTCAACAAATATTTATTGAGCAATGGCTATGTCAGGCAATATGCAATATTAATTTTCTTTCATTTTTAACATGGAAGACAGCTCTACCCTATTTTTTTAAATGTCAAGAACACTGTTACACTTTTTGACATAAACCACAGCAAGATCTTTTTTGACCCATCTCCTAGAGTAATGGAAATAAAAAAAATAAACGAATGGGACCTAATTAAACTTCAAAGCTTTTGCACAGCAAAGGAAACCATAAACAAGACGAAAGGACAATCCTCAGAATGGGAGAAAATATTTGCAGATGAAACAATGGACAAAGGATTAATCTCCAAAATATACAAACAGCTCATGGAGCTCAGTATCAAAAAAACAAACAATTCAATTAAAAAATGGGTGGAAAACCTAAATAGACATTTCACCAAAGAAGACATACAGGTGGCCAAGAGGCACATGAAAAGCTTCTCAGCATCACTAATTGTTAGAGAAATGCAAATCAAAACCACTATGAGGGCTTCCCTGGTGGCACAGTGGTTGGGAGTCTGCCTGCCGATGCAGGGGACACGGGTTTGTGCCCCGGTCCGGGAGGATCCCACATGCCGCGGAGCGGATGGGCCCGTGAGCCATGGCCGCTGAGCCTGCGTGTCTGGAGCCTGTGCTCTGCAACGGCAGAGGGCCACAGCAGTGAGAGGCCCACGTACCACAACAAAACAAAAACAAAAAAACCACAATGAGGTATCACCTCACACCCGTCAGAATGGCCATTATCAAAAAATCTAGAAACAATAAATGCTGGAAAGGGTGTGGTGAAAAAGGAACCCTCCTGCACTGTTGGTGAGAATGTAAATTGATACAACCACTATGGAGAACAGTATGGAGTTTCCTTAAAAAACTACAAATAGAACTACCATACGACCCAGCAATCCCACTACTGGGCATATACCCTGAGAGAACCATAATTCAAAAAGAGACATGTACCACAACGTTCATTGCAGCACTGTTTACAATAGGCAGGACATGGAAGCAACCTAAGTGTCCATTGACAGATGAATGGGTAAAGATGTGGCACATATATACAATGGACTATTACTCAGCCATAAAAAGAAATGAAATTGAGTTATTTGTAGTGAGGTGGATGGACCTAGAGTCTGTCATACAGAGTGAAGTAAGTCAGAAAGAGAAAATAAATACCGTATGCTAATGCATATATATGGAATCTAAAAAGAAAAATGGTACTGATGAACCTAGTGGCAGGGCAGAAATAAAGACGCAGATGTAGAGAACGGACTTGGGGACATGGAGGGGGCAGGGAAGCTGGGACAAAGTGTGAGAGTAGCACTGACACATATATACTACCGAATGTAAAACAGTTAGTGCGAAGCAGCAGCATAGCACAGGGAGATCAGCTCTGTGTTTTGTGATGACCTAGGGGGTGGGATAGGGAGGATGGTAGGGAGGCTCAAGAGGGTGGGGATATGGGGATATATGTATGCATATGGCTGATTCACTTTGTTGTACAAAAGAAACTAACACAGTTTTGTGAAGTAATTATACTCCAATAAAGATCTATTAAAAAAAAGAAAACACTGTGACTTATCCAAGTGTAAATTCTACAGAGCAGTAAAGCTGATGATTTCATATTAAATTTAAGCAATCTTTTCTTAAGTAAGCAGTCTTCTCCTGATATGTACCTGTTTGACAAATATAGCACATATGCTAATTTACTTTATCTACCTGACAAACCAAGAAGATTTTTTGATCAATTTTTAAAATATTCCACTAGTTCTTTATGATTGCCACGCCAAAGGGAAATAACAAGAACTGTCTTATCAAAGTTACACCAAGGTGATACATTAACATGTTTAAGCAAATAAAAATGTTCTATCCTTGATTCAGCTATTTAAGTATTTATAGTTAGTGGTAAAATAGAGGGCATTATAAAGCAACTCCAAGGTCTACCAATTATTGAGAGATATCAGGTAAATTTCACAGGAGTTCTTTGTAAAGAACCAAATAAGAACTAAAATAGGATAAATTAGTACAACTTTTCTCTGTGGCAGTACAGCAGTACATATTAAAGAAATTAAAATTACATGCACCTTCATAATTGTGAAAAATTAGAAACAACCTAAATATCCAACAATTTGAAATAAAATAATCTGTTTCTGTTTATACATTCATTTGTATTATATTTTAGATTCCACATATAAATGCTATCATATAGTATTTGTCTTTCTCTGTGTATTTTATTTCACTAAGCCTAATAATCTCTGTTGCTGAGATTATTGTCCATCCATGTTACTGCAAATGGCAGTACTTCATTCTTTTTATGGCTGAGTAAGATTCCATCGTGTGTGTGTGCATGCATCTGTGTATGTATCACATCTTCTTTAAGCCAGTCGTTGGGTTGCTTCCATGTCTTGGCTATTGTAAACAGTGCTGCTATGAATACTGGGGTGCATGAATCTTTTCAGAGTTTTTGTTTTTTCCCAGTATATACCCAGGAGTGGAATTGCTGGATAATAGAGCAGTTGTATTTTTAGTTTTTTTGAGGAAGCTCCATATTGGCTTCCCTAGTGGCTGCACCGATTTACATCCCTACCAGCGGTGTTCAAGGGTTTCCTTTTCTCCACATCCTTGCCAGCATTTGTTATTTGTTGACTTTTTAATGATAGCCATTCTGACAGGTGTGAGATAAAATC
This sequence comes from Phocoena phocoena, assembly GCF_963924675.1. Lineage (NCBI taxonomy): Eukaryota > Metazoa > Chordata > Mammalia > Artiodactyla > Phocoenidae > Phocoena > Phocoena phocoena. The sequence goes on along the minus strand of NC_089229.1, from coordinate 66,920,066 downwards.
TCATTGTGGTTTTGATTTGCATTTCTCTAATAATTAGTGATGTTGAGCATCTTTTTGTGTGCCTGTTAGCCATCTGTATATCTTCTTTGCAAAAATGTCTGTTCAGATCTTCTGCCCATTTTTAAATCAGGTTGTTTGTTTTTTTCTTTTTTTGATATTGAGTTGTATGAGCTGTTTATATATTTTGGATATTAACCCCTTGTTTGTCTCATTGCTTGCAAATATTTCCTCCCATTCCATAGGTTGTCTTCTCCTTTCATTGATGTGTCCTTTGCTGTACAAAAGCTTTTAAGTTTGATTGGGTCCCATTTGTTTATTTTTGCTTTCATTTCTTTTGCCTTGGGAGAATGATCTAAGAAGATATTGCTGTGATTTATGTCCAAGAATGTTTTGCCTATATTCACTTATAGGAGTGTTATGGTGTCATATCTTATATTTAGGTCTTTAAGCCATTTTGAGTTTATTTTTTTATATGGTATGAGGGGATGTTCTAATTTCATTGTTTTACCTGTAGCTGTCCAGCTTTCCCAGCACCAGTTGTTGAAGACACTGTCTTCTCCATTGTATATTCTTGCCTTCTTTGTCATAGATTAATTGACCATAAGTTCATGGGTTTATTTCTGGGTTCTCTATTCTGTTCCATTGATCTGTGTGTCTTTTTCTGAGCCAATACCTTGTTGTGTTGATTACTGTAGCTTTGTAGCATAGTCTGAAGTCTGGAAGGGTTATACCTCCAGCTTCATTCTTTTTTCTCAGGATTGCTTTGGCAATTCTGGGTCTTTTGTGGTTCCATGTAAATTTCAGGATTATTTGTTCTAGTTCTGTTAAAAATGTCATGGATATTTTGATAGGGATTGCCTTAAGTCCGTAGATTGCTTTGAGTAGTATGACCATTTTAACAATATTAATTCTTTCTTCAGAGAATGAAAAGGATATACATCCATCAGATATCAAAGAAAGTAGTCTGAGGACCAGGACAATGTAGTGGTATAAAGAGTCAAGAAGAGGGAGGGCTAAATGACTCATATTTAAGATCCATTTCCTGGTGTTCTGGTAAAATGGTGTCATTGGTATCCCATTAGAGGGATTAAGATGTCACTGGGTGCACATTGTGGAAGCCAAGTGATTGGGGTTGCTTTTTTTTGTTCTGATGTTTGATATTAAAAGAGGTGAGCCTCTAAGGCTTACAAGGTAGAGAGGATTTTTTTTTTTAAAGGAATAAAAGAGGTTGAGCGTATTTGAAAGCAGAGAAAGAAGGTAATGTTGGCTGACATGTCTACAGAGCTTGTGTGTCAAGCCTCATGCTGAGGATTTTATACCCATGATCACATTTAATCCTTAAAAAAAAAAAAAACCTCAAGATGAAGCTATTTCCTTTACCACCTTTGAGATGAAGCCACTGATACCTGCAGAGTACATTACAGAGCTGGCAAATGGCAGAACCAGGATTTGAATTTTCGCTTGGAATCTTAACCATTATGCCCAGGAGTAAAAGGAAGGCCAATACTACAAGAGCTAAGGGGCAACTGGTAGACTAAAATCGAGAGGATAGAGTCCTATGAAGGTGATAAGGAGTTATGACCTCAACTAGAAATCCCACAGAGGAGGAACTATGTCTAACTCGCACTATGTGGCTTGTCACGGTCATGGTTGATGCAGCTGATACAACCGAGACAGGAGTAGTTTGTGTTTGGTATGTGTGATGACAGAACTGACCTCTCATGGGGCCGGTTCCTTCCAGGTTCTCTGAACTGGCCCCGCTTTGTCATCTCATAATTCAGACTCCTAGCGGTCAGGAAGCCTCTTCCTGTTCTGGATGCCCCAGAGCTATCTGGTGCTAGCACATTCCAGAATTAAACTGTATCTGTCCTTCTCTGTCATGTCCTATAATGCCCGTAAGTAAAAGTTCATGGAGCACTTGGGGGTGGGGGGCCCCTCAGGGAAGAGGAGCCCAGTTGCTGCACTGCAGTGATCTGTATTCCTCAGTCAGTCCCCACATAACAGGCAGCCATCCACCCACCATCCACTCAACTTATTCATTCTTTCACCAGACATTTATTGCCTGTTTATTCTACTTTAGACCCATTCTAAGTGCCAAGGATATCGAGATCAAAAGACAGGCATCTCTAGGGGCGGCAACAGTAACTGAAGAGCAGCCAGGACTGAGGCAGGATTTCATATTCTTAAAGATGGGAAACATTTAAGGTGTTTGTTGGCTAAGAGCAATGAGGATAAAGGACTGAAGAGAAGAAAAGATATTGCCGAAGCAAGCTCAGGAAAGATAGGAAAAGGGAGTAATCTCCTGAGACCGGAAGAGAGATGGTGTCTACCTATGAGAGGTAGAGAGAAAGGCATGTGCAGGACTTTGCGTGAGCGGCTGCATTTGTCTGAGGAAGGAGGCGACGGCACTTGCGGAGTTTGGGAGGGAGGTGTGGAATGCGACGAGCACCTTCAAAGTTTGGAACCGCTCCCCAGTGGAGGAGGGGGGCAAGGAAGGAGACAGCTGTGCCTCATGGTGGCCTGTGATGGGAACCGTGGAATTCCAGTAAAGCCAGTTAACGCAGTTTTGTGGTTTCTCACTACCAGCACTTCATTGTTCACACACCCATTAAGCCACAGGAGAAGCCCCTCTTTTGAATGATTCTCCTAGTCTTCTAACTAGAAGGACGTTTGTTCATAAGAACTAAAATCCTTGGGTCTGAGCCTTCATGCCCTAACAAATTATTCCTGACTCCTAGAGGATACAGAAGACAGTTGGATTCTGCTTATGACCTGCTAGTGAGGTGATCTGGGTTGCCCCTTGTACCGCCTCAGGCTGAGTCACCTCCCTGGAAAGAGAGGAAGTCAGAGTGTCCGGTCTACACAGAACACCCCTCCCTCCACTGCACAGTGATTTCGGTTTTAGGCTAACAAGTGTTCCCTAGTTCGTGGTTACTCCTTTAGGATTCTTACTGGCAACAGAAATGAGCTCTAATTTAAGCAGACAAAGAGTTTATCAGAAGAATGTTAGGGGGCTCACAGGTTCATTGGAAGGCTTGGACAGACAAGCCTGGAGACGAGACTGCCAGAGGCAATGCCCCAAATCCCACTACACAGCTGGTCTGGGAGAAAGCGTCATTGCTCCCCGGGGCCCAGAGCTGCTTCTGGCGCCACTGACCAGAGGTGCTCCCCAAGAGCTCCTGCCAAAACCTCTGTCACTGCTGTCTCTGGAACAGATATCCGCTCTCCCAGCTGCCCCAGAACGGGTTCTGCGTGGCCTGACTTCTTTGCATCTCTAGCTTCTGACTCAGTCTAGAGTGGGTGGTCTGATTAATAGCGCCTAGCTCATGTGCCAGTAGCTGAACTTCATGGGAGACAAAGAACGGGAGTGTTTCTGTTTTTATCTGCTGTAGGGCACGTGGGCTCTGCTGGGAGTTAAAATGTTGAGTGGCCAAAAAGAATGACAGATGTCCATTACAGTGCCGTAGACCCATGAATGCGTGTTCCAGTCCTTCTGTATTGGGGAAAATTCTAGGTCACGGAACGCTGAGTTTCTCTGTAGTTCCTCTACAGCAGACTATTTCAAATTCTTCTTTGAATCTTCAGCACTTTGAAGGATACTCTCAGGAAATGTTTGTAGAACAAATTAATACGTGTTTGTTGAGTATATTCTTTCAACAAACACATATTGGGCATATACTCGTGCCAAGCACTTTGTCAAGCGTTGTTTGAAGGATCAGAAAAGCTTTTACACAGTAGTAAAGAAAGAAGCCATCAGGAACAAGGACTGGGCTGCCATGCAGGAATCACAATATAAGGATTTGGGGCTAAGGTGAAGAAATACTGCTTGGGTACAAAGCAGGGTGGGTCTGAACCAGCTTCCCAGTTGACGTTGGGGATATGGTGGATGTGGGGTGGAGAGGGCTGAGAAACATAGCAGGGTGGATTGCAGAGATGGGGGATGGGAGACTGGCAGAGTGGATGGCCACCTGCTGGGAACAGAATGGGAAAGCGGCACCTCCAGGCCCCCTGGCTCTCATCTCACTGGGCTTTTCTAGGCAAGTTTGGCTTGTTCATTTATAGCACTTGCTGGTTTTTCTCTAAGTGACTATTCTGTGCTCAAGTTGTAACAATTAAGTGTGTTATATTTGTAAAGCTCTTAGAACAGTGTCTGGCACAGTAAGTACTATATAACTATTCATTAAATATATGAAAATAAAGCAATATTCTGTTTCTAATACTTCCACAAATTATGTTAGGGATTCTGCTGGGACTCACATTTAGTCAAATGCTAGGTGTATTTTTTCACCTTTGACCTTTTACATAAGCACCTACTTTACATTATGTGCTTTTCATGTTCTAGGCACTGTCTGTAGCACCGCAGCTCAGCACCCCCTCTGCCCATTCACAGTTGGCAAATCTTGAGTGTTGCTCCCTGGGCAGAGTGCCCTGACTGACCCACTGGATTACCTAGACATTGACCCAGTAATTCTTCTCTATCTTGTTGAACGCTGAAGTTAAAAACTGAAATAAATGCAGCTTTTTCAGTTGTCTTCAGTGGGAGAATTGGTCCAATTCACCTCTTGTGATTATTAAAGATGGAAATTCTAGTTGATGTGGTTTAAATCATATAATCCTCATGAGAACCTCAGAAGGAAGCCAGTGAAGTTTTCTCCATTCTACAGATGAGGAAAATGAGGCAAGGGAGTTTAGGTTTCCTGCCAAGGGTCAAAGAACTAATAGGTGATGGCATCAGATTTGAACCCAGGCAGGCTGGTTTCAGACCCTGTGTGGTTAACCTCTATGTCCACTCATTTTCTTCTTTTCATAAAGCAGCATAACTCCATCATCAAAAGCATTCTTTTCAAAGGTCAAATGAGTCTCTACATTTACATGCTTCCCTTACAAGTTAGGACACAGCTTAGCAAAAGCCTAGCCAGATAGAACTTAATAAATAAGGTGTATCCTGTATCTTTTTAAATGGTCATGCAATATGGACAGATATATTATCAATTAATTAGTTGTGTAGATTTAGGTGTTTTTTATAGCTTCAGAAACATTTCATTCTTGCAGAGAGAAAAATTTATTTGCATTTTGCCAAAATTGTCTGTATTTTTAAAATTGAATTTGGTCAAGGCATGCAAAGATGAAATATACACATCCAAACCTGAACTGTCTGAACGTCTGGTATAGAAACATAATTTTAATAACATACACTGTCAGATCTGGACTGTAACTCTGGTAAATGACATCAGTGAATGGGACTCCAGAAACTCTATTTGTGTGCAAAATCTCTCATTAGCCAAAAAAGGTCCTTGGAATTGTGCCAGAGCCAGAGACTTTTATGCACTTCAAAGGGCCATAAACTCACAGGGACAACCAAGGGTCTTCCAGAGTGCCCAGAGAATCCAGTTATTCTCCACAGCATTCCATCTGAGGAATCCTAACCCACAGTCACCAATAGCCAGAACACCTTCACTGCTTCTGTGCTCTTTTGAGCACATGTGTCTCTTCATCGGGTTCAAATGGGTTTGTTGTTTATTTTTTAATAAAAACAAACAAACAAACAACTTTTTGTTCCCTTGGTAAAACTGAAGGCCTAACGTATTTTCCAATTCCTTTTGACAGAGGAAAAGACGAGCATATGAATCTAACCTCATCTGTGACGGCCTGCAGCTAGAAGCAACCAGATCGGTAAGTGTCAGACCCTTCCCAGCCGCTGGCTGCCCATTGCTGCTGGGAACCCCCATGTCACTCGGGATGCTGGGATGGCATTCGAAACGTGTAACCCCAGCCGTACCTTAGCTGTCAGCTGGGAAGGGAGTCGATCAAAATCTGCATTATAGAATATACATGTGTTTCTCATAAAAGCCAGCAGATCTTTTTTAATAGCCAAAGAATGTAATAATAAATCCATATAAATGTGTTTATTCAAGAACCTTTCTGAAGATTTTTTTCATTATACAAACAGTAGTTTACCAAAAAAAAAAAAAAAATAGAAAATGTAGGAATAGTGGAACCTGTACCTTAATTATCCATAAATAATCTTACAGTTCTTCTAAACATTTTTTTGCTCAGATGTATATATTTTTTTCCCTTCCAGAAAGGAAAATTATTATTTCACAACTTTTAAATTTGCTTTTTTCCCTTTATTATATAGTAAATGCATTTCTATATCAATAAATATAATTCTTTTAAATTCTTTTTAATGGCCATGTAACATGACATTGAACAGATATATAATAAATTAAACAGTCTTCTTCTAGGTTTAAGAAATTTAAAAAATTGTTATTACAATAACACTGCAGTGACTAGTGTTTTTATGTTTAGTTACTAATTTGGACTAAAAATTAACACGTTTGCTTTTTTTCATCTAAAATATTGGTAATTTTATGAAAGAACTATGCAACATAAAAAGAAATCTGTGTTTTAAAACTGTGAAAATAGTTGGTTTGGTTTTCTGGTTTGTGTTTTCATTCTTCCAATATAGCTTTTGGATGACAAGCTTGTATTTGTAAAAGTACATGCTCCATGGGAAGTGCTATGTACATATGCTGAGATAATGCACATCAAATTGCCTCTGAAACCCAATGATCTGAAAACCCGGTCCTCAGCCTTCGATAATTTCAATTGGTTTACCAAAGTCCTCCAAGTGGATGAAAGTATCATCAAGCCAGAGCAAGAGTTTTTCACTGCCCCATTTGAGAAGAACCGCATGAATGACTTTTACATTCAAGATAGAGATACATTCTTCAATCCAGCCACCAGAAGCCGCATTGTAAGTCTAAACCCAATTTAGCTGCTGTCGTTGGGTGATTTAGAACCTGCTGTTGGATGATTAGTGGTTTAGTTTGGCTGGTTTGGTTTGGTTTCTAAAAGCTGCCCCAAAAAAAAAGAAAGAAAAGAAAAGAAATATGCCTACAGGTTCCTGTTAGGATAGTAAACAGTGATTGGTTAGTTACACTGTATAAAACACCCACTCTGTTTTGGAATCTTTTTAGGTTCACTTCATTCTTTCTCGGATCAAGTATCAAGTAAGGGACAACGTTAAAAAGTTTGGGATTAACAAACTCGTAAGCTCTGGGATCTACAAGGCAGCTTTCCCTCTCCATGATGTAAGTCAAACAGCAAAAATGAAATAAAGTATCTAATGTGTACTCCAGTGTTAGTAGGGAAGGGCTAACTTCTTGACCTTGTTTCTTCCTTGGTAAAATGAAGACAACGTATTGCAAGACTACAAGCTCATTTAGGGCAGGAACCATGTTGTATTGTTTAATGCTGAATCCCAGGCACAGGGAAGCCCCTCAGTTTAAATGAGTGAATGAATGAGTCAATGAATGAATGAATGAACAAAGAAAGGAATGAACAGTAGCTTACCCATAGTTAATGTGTGGAGTGTATAGATTAGCAGTTAAGAGCGTACACTCAGGCTGAACTACTTGCTGTGCCACGTCCTAGCTGGATGATCTTGTGAAAGTCATTTAGCCTCTCTGTTCGTCAATTTCTTCAACAATAAAATGGGGATAATAATGGTACCTACCTCGTAGAGTTGTTATGAGTAGCGGTCCCCAACCTTTTTGGCACCAGGGACTGGTTTCATGGAAGACAATATTTACACGCATCGGGGGGCGGGGATGGTTTAGGGACGATTCAAGGGCATTACATTTACTGTGCACTTTATTTCTATTATTATTACATTGTAATACATAATAAAATAATTATACAACTCACCATAATGCAGAATCAGTGGGAGCCCTGAGCTTGTTTTCACTTGCCACTCACTGACAGGGTTTTGTGAGTCTACAAGCAATTGATTATGGTCTGTGTGCAGGTAAACCTCTCTGCTAATGATAATCTGTATTTGCAGCCGCTCCCCAGCGCTAGTATCTCCGCCTCAGCTCCACCTCAGATCATCAGGCATTAGATTCTCATAAGGAGCGCGCAACCTCGATCCCTCGCATGCACAGTTCACGGTAGGGTTCGAGCTCCTATGAGAATCTAATGCCACCGCTGATCTGACAGGAGGTGGAGCTCAGGCGGTAATGCGAGCGATGGGGAGTGGCTGTAAATACAGATGAAGCTTGGTTCGCTCACCTGCCAGCCATTCACCGCCTGCTGTACGGCCCGGTTCCTAACAGGCCAGGCACCGGTACCAGTCCGTGGTCCGGGGGTTGGATACCCCTGGTTATGAGGGTCAATTAATCCACGTCAATGTTAGAACAGTTCCTGGCATATAATAAGTACTATTTATCTGTCAGCTATTTTCATAATCACTGACAGATATTATTATCAACCAGAAAAGTATTGGTTCTTTGTAAGAAAAATACATGTTAGACCATTTCATTTGTCATTTTCTGTAATACAGGCTTTTTCCCCCCTGAAATACCATTTTCAAACTGTGCCCTGGAATATCACAGGGCTTTTAAACAAGCGTCTTGTCAGGGTTCTTGTCACGATGGCGATACAGCAGAGTGTTGACATTTTTTAAGGACTATGTACTGAGATGACAGCAACTCCTCAAACTCAGGAGCACTTCTCTAGCTGGTAACCTCACTCATGAAATGAAAATTTTAAAATGTGACTGCTTTAGACCCTTAATGATTCCATAAATGCAAGGATATTATATCTAAGCTTTTAAAATAAATTCTGTCATTGAAATAAAATACTATATTATGTTGCACTGTTACTCTGTTACATTCGCTGTCAATTTATCTGAATCTCTAAGACCAAAGAAAGCAAAGACTGAGACTGATAATTGCTACTGTGTAATTCATGTATTTGTAGATAAAGACAATATTGAAATGTACTGTATAAGATAATAAAACTAGGACAATAAATAGCTTCTTCATACACATGCATAAATAGAGAACAGGGAGCTGGGTGGAGAAGCAGAAGCTGAGCTTCCTGGCTAAGACACCCAACATAGCAGCAGTCCAGCCCTACAGTCCATATGCTTTATATTTGTGCCCGAGCAAAATTAACAATGAGAGCATGACATGAACTTTGGGGACACTTGCAAATAGCCATCATGATTATTAATATGGGATGCCAAGGTTCTATAATATTCAGTTGACATCTACCCCAGTTCTTTTCCCCTAAAGCCTCTTGTAACTGCACTAGTCCCATGTCCAGGCTAAGGAATGATCTTGTGTGGTGTTTGGAAAGGAAGTAAGAGGAGGTCAGGACCCCTGTTAAGGCTTTAATACTAATACTTTTCTGGTTGATAATAACATCTGTCAGTAATTATGAAAATAGCTGACAGATATATAGTACTTATTATATGCCAGGGAGTATTGTAACCTTGACATGGATTAATTGATCCTCTTAACAGCTCTATGAGGTAGCTGTTATTATGATCCCTATTTTATTGATGAGGAAATTGATGAATGGAGAGGCTAAATGACTCTCACAAGATCATCCAACTAGGAAGTGGTGGAGCAGGTGTTTCTGGTTCTAGTACAGGTGGAAGGAAAGTGAGTCAGGTTGAATTTAAGCAGAAGCAGGAAGTTTGGTTTCTTGAACAAGCTAAATGTATAACATCATGTCAGGCTTTTTTGTTGTTTATATTCTATGTGTGGTCACAGAATAACTGCTGAATTGTGGGGCAAAAAGCCTGGGTTTTAGAATTGACCCTGCCACTAACCAGCCAAGGCCCTGGTTTCCCCAGGTGTCCAAGGAGGGGCTGGACTCTCAGGTCTTCCTCCAGTGTAGCAGTTTGGGCCCTTAAGCAGCCCAGTTTTTCATTGTTTAGGACTGGCCCATTTACAGGACATTAAGCATCTTCAGGGCTCTCACCAAATACCGGTGGTGGCCCCCAGGATTCTAACAACCAAGCATTCCTTTCCACCCACATTTGCAAATGGTCCTCCAGGGGTAAGTATCACCCCTGGTTGAGAATTACTAAAAATTACATGGTATTTTCATCCCTTCCAGCAAATAAGGACCCCTTATTTACAAATGACTGTGAAGTGTTAGTACCACATTTAATCAACAGAACACATGAACACGTGGCGATTGTGATGCTCATTTGTTTGCTTCTGCTTCCCAGTGCAACTTCAGCAGTCCGTCAGAGGACCTCAGCTGCCCCAATGAACGCTACCTTCTGTACAGGGAATGGGCTCATCCTCGAAGCATATACAAAAAGCAGCCCTTGGATCTTATCAGGTGAGTTGTAGCGAGCACTCCAGTGAGAAGGGCTCAGGGTTCCCCTCGTGGCTTCTAAATGTGACAGTCCTCCAAGAGTACTGCTAACCAGTGGAATTCACCTGCAGCCCTGAGCTTCATTGCCCAGAGTTTTTATTGAGGCTTCATTACCTAGGCATGATTGATTGAGTCATTGCCCACATGGCTCAGTCTCCAGCCCCTTCTTCTCCTGTTGGTCCTGCAGTATCATATGGCTCCAATCACATGGTTGGTCTTTCTGGCATGGCCAGTCTCCATCCTGAGTCATCTCATTGGCACAAACCATCTAGGGTCCACCATGAATAACAAAGTCATTCCTATCTTGGGAAATTCCAAGGCATTTGAGGTTACCTCCGAGGAACTGGGACCAAAAACCCACCAAATTCTTCATTAAACAGTAGTAAATATTAGATTTAGCTTAAATTGTATGATAAGAGATACCAATTTTCACTGCTTTCCTGTATCTGCTATTAGGTACCATTTCCGTCAGCATATGAATTTAATGTCTAGTTCAGCGTTTGTGTTCTGAAAGCACCAATGTTGGCTACTTTCCAGAAGCTTATGTTGTTTGGGCAAGGCTACTGGAGAGAGAGAGATCAAGAACAACTAAACAAACAAAAATAAGCAAATAAGTGAACAAAATTTCTGATTGAAATGAAGAAAATAACACAGTGATAAGATGGGGAGAGGTGGAGTGAAGCGAGTCTAGAAAGTTATCTTTGAGTAGGTGGCATGTGAGCTGAGATTTGTCTAGTGAAAAGGAGCCAGTACTTTGAGGATCTGGAACAAGTCATTCTAGGAAGAGAGGCAGCTGGTACAGTGGCCCCGAGGCACAAAAACACTTGGCAAGTTTGAGGAAATTGTGAAAACCATTGCTAAGGAGAAAGAGAAAGATGAGACACACGGTTAGAAGGGTATCAGGAGCATGGAAAGGAGTGTAGACAAGTGCAGTGAGAAGCTGTTGTAATATTTTAAGCATTCAAGTAATTTTATCTTGCTTACATTTTGCAAAGATAGTGTAGAGGTTGGGTTACAGGGGGCACAGGAAGCAGGGGCGAGCCGGTAGGAGGCTAGTAGCATGAGCCAGATGAGAGATCGTGGGAGCAGGTGTAGAAGCGTTTGGGGATTCGGGTTGACAGGACATGGTTATGGGTTGGATGTGGAGGGTGAGGAGAAGAGGAGGGTCAAGGTAGCCCCCGGTGGCCCTGGAGCCAGGTGCCTGTTCTTTCTATGAAATCTCAGTGCCCGTCCACCTGAACTTGCGGAAAGCCTCTTAACCTTAAAAGTGAGAGTTTTAAAACACTGAAGAATTTTCGTTTTGTTTTACATTTTATTAAGGGAAATTTCAGACATATACAAAAGCAGAGAGAATAGTACAGCAAGTCTGCCTACTATGTCTGTCACCCAGCTCCAAACATTATAAACTCCTAGTCACTGTTATTTCTTGTTTATCTCTACCTCCTACTGGGTCATTTTGAAGAAAATTCCAAATAGTGTAACATTTCGTTAGTAAAATGACAAGGTCTCTTAAATACAACCAGAGTACTCCTTTTGTTTAAAGTCATGAAATAATCAGTATTCATGTTTTCCTGATTATCACAAAAATATGTTTTTTTAACAGTTTTCTGGTTGTAATCAGGATCCAAACAAGGTCCAGATGTTGCAACTAATATACCTCTCAAGTGGCTTCTAATCTATAATTTTCCCGTTTCCTTTTTGTTTTCTTTGCAGTTGTTGAGGGGCTTCTCTATTCTCTATTTGGCTGATTTCATTCTCCCCTGTGGTGTTAGACTTGTTTCTCTGTCCTATGTATTTGCCTTAGTTAAGTCATTTGATCCTCATCTAAAAGTTTGATCTGATTGAGGTTCGACTTTGTGCAAGAATACTTGTGTGGGTTTTGTACTTCTGTCAGAAGGTACATAGTGTCCATTTGTCTCTCTCGTGACGATAGCAGCCATTAATGAATGTTGCATATTTCATTTGGTCATACTCTCATTTCTTCCTTCATTTATTAGCTGGATCAGAATTATGAAGAGGCACTGTGTCTCATTAACTCGAGTTATCCTGTAGAATAAAATTTTGAAAGAGGATGTTTGTACACATGTCAGTATTTGAAGTTGATATTTATATGAGGGTTCCCTTCCATTATTTTCGTTTTATGTTAAACCTATAGCATGTGATGGCAGGGTGATAGGTTTGATGGCTTTTTAATAATTCTTTATGGGTTTTTGTTTGGGAGCAGGGATTCTGTAAAGAAAACAATTTCCCCATGATTTTAAGTATCTTTTGCTAAAATACATTTAACTATTCCCTGTCCCTGGTCCACATGTTCCCTTTGTTGCTTCCCATTAGTAACCCCTTGAGCGCTCAGGCTGTTAAACCTTCATCGCTGGTTCCCAGGGGTTAGCAGAGGGAAAATGAACTCTTTCCCAAACAGCAAACCAAACAAACCAGAAAGAGCAACCTGGAGGAAACAGACTTTGCCCCGGAAAAAAAAAGCAAAGTTTCCCTCAGCGCTCTCTCTGAGTGCTAAGATGTGGTATCCACAGTACAAGGACAGGATTCTATTTTTAAAAAGAGAAAGAAAGAAAGGATTATTCTCAGAATAAAATGCAGCTCTTAGGAATTAAAAATGAACAGAACAGAAAAAACCCCAACAGCCGTGTTAAAAAATGAAGTTGAAGTAATCCTGCAGAACATAGAGCAAAAATATAAAGGAACAGCGGGAAAATGGGGGAAAAGATAAAAATTTAAAAATCAGTCCAGGATGTGCAATGAACAAATTATAGGAATGCTAAAAATAAGGACAGAGAAAATGTAAGGAGGAAATCAGCTAAATATATCATGACAAGTACCTGTAGAACTGTATTGAAGAACTGAGCGCCCTGAGTCTCTGGATGGACAGAGTACTCAGAGCCCAGCCCGGAGAATGAACAGGGAGCCATCAAGCCACTGCAACGTGACCTCTCAAATACTGCAGACAGACAGAAGATCCTACGAACCTCCAGAAAGAAACACAGGTTTCATATGAAGGAGCAGGACTCATAATAGCACTGAATTTCTCAACAACAACACTGCAACCTACAAGAAAAGAGAGCAAGAATTTCATATTTCTGAGGAAGGTGCTTTTTTTAACTCACGGTCCGAATGCAGTTATGGCCAAACTGTTCATTAGGTGTGAGGAATTTTCACAATTTAAATGTGCAAAGTAATGGAGGAGGTACTCCACCAAGAAAAAGACGTGGATTCAGTAAATGGGGATTCCCAACCCGAGAGAGGGACAGGGCGATCCCAGGTGACAGCTCTGTGGCAGGACTAGCAAGTCATTAATCCAGGTGGCAGGAGCTCTGAAGAGATTGAGTCAAGGACATGAAATTGATAGGCTACCTCGTGTGTTAGAAAGTAGTGAGAAAGTTACACATTAAAGGAAAGTCTGGGGTTGAATCGTTGATAGGTACACAGAAAACTAAGCAATGAACCAGCAAGACAATTATTAATTCCAGAGAAAACAAAATATTGGGCAGGAGAGAAAAAGTAAGCATAGCAGATGACTTGATGCAGCTGTGAGCAGTCTTTACAGAGTCTTACTATTTATAAAGCAAGGATATTGTGCTAATCAAAATTATATCGTAACTATGTCGAGAGGAGTGGAGGTGTGGGTGTGTAGATGAGACGGGGATTGAAAGAGAGCTTAGGGCTTCCCTGGTGGCACAGTGGTTGAGAGTCCGCCTGCCGATGCAGCGGACACGGGTTCGTGCCCCAGTCCGGGATGATCCCACATGCCGCGGAGCGGCTGGGCCCGTAAGCCATGGCCGCTGAGCCTGCGCGTCCGGAGCCTGTGCTTCGCAAAAGGAGAGGCCACAACAGTGAGAGGCCCGCGTACCGCAAAAAAAAAAAAAAAAAAAAAAAAGAGAGAGCTTAATCCTCATCTTCCAAAGTAGAGCATCAGTAGGTGATACATAAAACTGAAAAGTCAATAAACTGCACTACAGGTATATTATTTAGAGAGACGGAGGTAAATATTCCAGGAATCAGCTGTAAGAGTCGAAAGTGCTTGCTTCTGGCTAGGACATGGGAGAAGTTGTTGGGGACTGCTTCTTTTTATAATCAGTGTTCTATCAATAGAAATGTTTGACTCTTTAATGAATGTATAGGTATAACTTTGATGAAAAACATCAAAGCTGAAGTTTTAGAAATTGGTGTTAAGAATTGGGATGTTTGGGGCAGAGAGAGATAATAATCAGAGAATATCCCATTTGAAGGGCTTCTCATTTTCCCCAGCCTTTCAGCAAGAACCAGGAGGCAGGCTTTCTGTTTAAGATTTAAAAAATTCTTTCTGACCTTCTTGCCTGCAGTGTGACGGGGGTACCTTTGGAAGTAATGAGCCCCTGTCACTGTAAATATCCAAGCAAAGACTGCCTGACCAGCTCTCCAAATGTAGCAGGATATTTTTACTATTGGGTAGTTGAAGCAGGCGACTTCCAACATTATTTCCAGTTTTAAATGTGGTATTTCCAGGGCACATGATTGATAAGAACGTATTCAGAAAGCCTGACAGCAAAGAACCCAAGACATCTCAAACCCACTGCCAGGGTTTTCTCTCTCAAACACCATCCTGAGCCTGCCATTTACCTGTCATCCGTGAGCCACACCACAAAGCCCCAGTCGCATGAGAACGGACACACTGTGTTCCTCCTGGCTCCTGATTCCACATCGGCCTCAGCGCTTCGTTTTCCCCCATGGATGTGACCCACACCGAGGCCTGTGACCAGGGAGCTCTTCTCTCAGCTGCCCAGTGAGTGATGGTCCAACCCAGAGATGTTCCTGTGTGACGTCTTCTAGGACTTCAGGCTGTTTCTCAGGGCTGAGTCCCCGCTAGGCTAAGCCTACAGAGCTCAGCCCAGCTCCAAACTGAGCCAGAAGCCTCATAGAGGCCTCAGAGCTAAGTAAACCTACAGGTTTTACCAACCACTGCTGAGCCAGAAGTGAAAAGTGAGTTGAGGAAAAGTATCAGCAAGAGTCACCTCAACAAGTGTCTCATTTCTTTCTCCTCACCCCTAAGCCCTTTGTCTCTGCCTGTGTGTATTTGTCTCCCTTTCAGGAACAATCTGGCCCTGCTTCATGCCCTGCCTCCTTTCTTATCTCGCCCACCTGGCCTCTTCCATTTACCCCGGATTAATTTAAAAACATTGAAGAGTTTTTAAAACTTAGGCAAAATAGAAGTGCTACATACAAAGAATACAGGGCAGTAGATTCCTCAGTCGTATCCGTCCTGCCCTCTCCCATTCTCATGAGTTTTATAAGTATTTTGGTCAGAGAGCCATTCCACTCCTAGTTCATCGTTATCAGCATTTTCTTATTATTTGTGATTTACATTACATTTGCTCCAAGGAAGTTCCCGAGATAAAGCAAAAACAGGTAACTGAGCAAATTGTTCGTGTTCATTTGTTTCATGCATGTTAAGAACAATCTGGGGGAATTGATCAAATCTGCCAGTCTTTACAAAGAGTGATGATAATATTCTCTATCTGCTCCATATTCAGCATTTTCCCCTCCTTTGCTGTATTTTAATTTACTTCTCTTCAGCAGGTTAATCCGTGATCAGTACTTCCATGATATGTAAAACACTTCTCGTTTCCTAGTAGAATTTGGGGCCTGCTATGAAAATGGATATGTTTTTAAGTGTGAATTGAGTCAGAGGTTTAATTCTAAAGCCCCCTTTATTTAGGATCAGAAATTAGTATTAGGATAAAGCTGCAGAGTGCTCATAGGTCTTTTCTGAAAATAACTTCTGTCTTTCTTCAGGAAATACTATGGAGAGAAGATTGGAATCTATTTTGCCTGGCTGGGCTATTACACTCAGATGCTTCTCCTGGCGGCAGTTGTGGGAGTGGCTTGCTTTCTCTACGGATATTTTAATCAGAATAACTGTACATGGAGGTAACCTCTCTCTATTCCTTGTTACCGTGCTGAAAAGTTGACTAGACATAAAATTATTTTCAGGGACTTAGACTGTTTTAGTAAAAGAAGACTCATCGCAGAACACTTACGGCTTTAGATGATTTATCCCTTTTGTCCTGAGCATAATAACTAAGTGAAATGGAAGAAAATTTTTCTTAGATAACGCAGCCCAGCCTCTGACAGGAATATTACCGTTAGGAAACACGCCAGTATTTTAAGACAATACTTTGTTTGAAAAAGAAATGAGGTCTGGAGGGAGGATCAACTTTGAACTTCTGGCTCCCAGAGGAATGCTTCACTCAGCCCCACAGATGTGGGCCAGGAGCAGCTCTGATTGCTTCAGGGTTTCAATGGCAAAACTGGTAAAATTGGTGTGTTTATGTTTTTAGAAATGACTTCTTAACATATGTTAAGGAATACATGTTTGAAAACTCAAAGTAAATGATACATTCTTTTGTTTGTTTTACTTTAAAAAAAAAAAAAAAAGAAAGCCCTAACAGTGTTAGGGGGAAAAAAAGTAGTAAAGAATGAGTTTGTGCTTGATGTTGAAATTAAAATACCAGCTGCACTGTCTAGAGGGAAATACATGAGTGCCATAACACTGAATTTCACCATCACTGTTCTGAAATGTATTATTAATCCTTTGCTTTTGGTGATCTCAACCTCCAGAAGGGATGCAACACTGAACCAGGCATTTTCTCTTGTTCATCTGGCCTCTATCCAGGTGTGACAGCCAGATCAAAATTTCTGGGCAACAGTGACAAACCGATGACCACATTTTTCTAGCCCAGGGCATATGAGCCTGGCTCTGGAGGCAGGAAGCTTGCATGGCAGCTCTGATGTATAGGCATAATTATCCATTCTGTTAACAGAGGATTCTGAATGTTTGTGCCCGTTATGGTTCTTAGCTAGAAAGCTGCAGATGGTCTTGGAAGTACTCTCCTCTCTTCACTGGAAAAGAGTTTAGGGCCAAAGGCTGAATGTTGATATCTTTTGCCTGAATTTTTCCTTGGCTTCTCCATTGTTTCGCATATTGTTCCAGCCACAAAAAGGTATCTCAAAAATACACTTTCAAAGTGAAAAAGTAGCATTTTTATACAGTTCTTGCATGGTGGTGGCTCTCATTATAATTTATTTTATAAAATCACCATAACAGGCACACCACGTATTTCCTACTCTTTCACACAAATTAATTTACAGAAAAGGGTGTGGAGGGGGGGGATAGAGTCTTGAGGATATACTCCCTGTGCTCAAAACTATTGCGACTTTATTTACTTAATTTTTAAATAGTTTTAAAATACTTAAGATATATGTACTTACAGTTAATTTTATTACATACTGAGTACAGTCACAAGAATAGAAGATGTATTCAAGATGTAAGGAGTAATGATTCATTACCCAGTTTAAGAAAAAGAACATAACTGTTACCCATGAAGTGCTTTGCTCAATTGCATCCCCTTACTTTGGAAATGACAACTATACTAAATTTTATTTTTCTCATTCCTTAGCATACACTTTGTATTCTTTTTCACATGTACTTGTACCCCTACAAAATATAATTTATTTTGTGTGCTTTTGAAAATATCTATGGATAGGCAGAGGATACTGTAGGTATTTCCTCTTCTATAAAATGCCTGTTTAAAACTTATGCACACTTTAAAATAACAGCTTTATTGAGCTATAATTCATATACCATAAAATGCTCCCTTTGAAAGAGTACAATTAGTGGTTTTAAGTACATTCACAGAGTTTTACAACCCTCACCACTATCTAATTTTAGAACATTTTTATCACCCCACAAGGAACCTTTAGTACCTTTAGTAGTCACTCCCTAACCTCCTTTCCCCTTAGCCCCTGGCAGCTACTAATCTACTTTCTGTCTCTACGTATTTGCCTATTCTGGACATTTCCTAAAGGGAACCATATAGTATGTGCAGCATGTAGTGTTTTGCGATTGTCATCTTTCACTTAGCATAATGTTTTCACGGTGCATCCATGGTATAGCGTGGACCAGTACTCCATTCCGTTTTGTGGTCAAATAATATGCCATTATATGGATACACAACAACATTGTTTATCCATCCATCAGTCGACGTTTGGGTTGTTTCCACTTTTTAGCTATGGTGAATAATTCTGCTGTGATCATTCATGTACAAGTTTTTGTGTGAACATATGTTTTCAATTCTCTTGAGAATATATCAAAAAATGGAATTGCTGGGTTGTATGGTAAGTGTAGATTTAACATTTTGAGGAGCTGCCAAGTATCTTTTTAAAAGTGACTGTACCATTTTACATTCCCAGGAGCTATGTATGAGGATTCCGATTTCTCTACATCCTCATCAACACTTGTTATTGCTGGGTTATAAATAAATAAATAAACAAATAAATGAATAAACAAATATTAGCCATCCTAGTTGGTGTGAAGTGGTAGGTCATTATGGCTTTGATTTGTATTTCCCTAATGCCCACTGATGTTGAGGGTCTTTTCATGTGCTTACTTTGTCATTTGTATATCTTCTTTGGAGAAACATCTGTTCAAATTCTTTGCCCATTTTAATTGTGTCATTTGTATTGCCTAGTTTTAAGTGTTCATATATTTTGGATAAAAGCCCCTTATCAAATATTTATATTGCAAATATTTTCTCCCCTTCTGTGAGTTGTCTTTTCACTTTCTTGATGGTGTCCTTTGAAACACAAAAATTTTTAATTTTAATGAAGTGCAGTTTACCTGATTTTTTACTTTTGTTGTTTGTGCTTTTGGTGTCATGTCTTAGAAAGCATTTGTAATCCACAGTCATGAAGACTTTCTCAATGTTTATCTTCTAAAAGTTTTATAGTTTTAGGTCCATGAGTTCATTTTTGTAAATGGTATAAGGTAAAGGTTCAACTTTCTTTCTTGCCAGGTATATATTCAGGTGTCCCAGCACCATTTTGTAAAGATTATTTTCTCCCCATTGGATTATCTTGGCACCCTTGTCAAAAAATATTTGGCCATAAATATAAGAGTTTGTTATGGACTATCAATTCGTTTCTATCAATCGATATGTCTGTCCTTTATGCAAGTACCAGACTATATTGATTGCTATAGTTTTTTAGTTTTGAAATTGGAAACTTTGTTTTTCAAGATTGTTTTGATTATTCTGGGTACCTTGCATTTCCATATTAATTTTACGATCAGCTTGTTCATTTCTACAAAAAAGCCAGAATTGCATTGAATCTGTAGGTCACTTTAAGGACTACTGCCATCTTAACAATATTAAGGCTTCTTATCCATAAACACAGAATAGCTTTCCATTTATTTAGGTCATCTTTAATTTCTATCAATATTTTATAGTTTTCAGTGTACACGTTTCACACTTCTTTTCTCAAATTTATTCTAAATATTTTATTATTTTTGATGCTATTGTAAATGAAATTGTTTCCTTCATTTTATTTTTAGATTATTCATTCATGTTGTATAGAAATATAATTACTTTTTATATACTGATTTGTGTATTATAACCTTGATGGACTGG
Source organism: Phocoena phocoena (assembly GCF_963924675.1). Classification (NCBI taxonomy): domain Eukaryota; kingdom Metazoa; phylum Chordata; class Mammalia; order Artiodactyla; family Phocoenidae; genus Phocoena; species Phocoena phocoena. The sequence goes on along the minus strand of NC_089229.1, from coordinate 66,900,429 downwards.
CTTCTTAATTCTAACAGTTTTTGGTGGGTTCCTTAGGATTTTAATATACTATATCATATCATCTGGAATAGAAATAGTTTTACTTATTTCTTTCTAATCTAGAGGTTTTTAATTTATTTACCTTGTCTAGTTGCCCTGATTAGAACCTCTAGTACAGTGTTGATCTTGGGAGGAAAGTATTCAGTCTTTCACCATTAACTATGATCTTTGCTGTGGTTTTTTCGTAGATGTTCTTTATCAAGTTGAGGACATTCTCTTCCTAGTTTTTAATCCATTATTCTATTAATATGGCATATTACATGAATTGATTTTTGTACGGTTGAATGGTCCTTGCATTCCTGGATACATCCCACTTGATTTGATTTGATTTACTGGATTTAATTTGTTAATATTTTGTTGAAGATTTTTTCATTTATATTCATAAGAGATAGTAGTTTATAGTTTTCTTGTGATGCCTTTGTCTGGTTTCAGTATCGGTGTAATACTGGTTTCATAGAATGAATTGGGAAATGTTTCTACCTCTTTATTTTTAGGAGAGTTCATGAAGCATTGGCATCAGTTTTTCTTTCAATGGCTGATAGAATTCACCAGTGAAGCCACATGGGCTTAGGCATTTCTTTGATTACTAATTCAGTCTCTTAACTCACTGTAGGTCTACTCAGGTTTTCTATTTCTTCTTGAGTCAACTTCAGTCATTTATGTTTTTCTAGGAATTTATCTATTTCATCTAGATTATTCCATTTGTTGGCATATAATTATTGACATTATTCCCTTATGTTCCTTCTTTATTTCTGTAAGGTCAACAGTAATGTTCCTCCTTTCATTTCTAAGTTTAGTAATTTTCATCTTCTCTCTCTTTTCTTGACTAGTCTAGCTAAAAACTTGTCAATTCTATTGATCTTTTCAAAGAACCAACTGTTGATTTTTCTCTGTTGCATATCTATTCTCTATTCCATTTATGTCTGCCTTTTGTCTTTTGATTGGAATATTTAATTCCTTTACATTAATGTAATTTCTGATAAGCTTGGAATTGCATCCATTTTTCTATTTGTTTTCTATTCCATTGTTCTATTTATTTTCTATATGTTTTATGTCTTTTTTATTCCTCCATTACTACATTTTTTGTATAAAATATTTTCTAGTATACCATTTTAATTCTATTTTAATTTGTTGTTTCTTTTTTTTTTGGTATTTTCTTAAGTGGTTGCCCTGGAGATTATAATTAACATCTTGTTTTAAAGCAATCTAATTCATATTAATCCCAACCTAATTTCAGTAGTATATAAAAACTCTTCTTTGGTATCGGTCTGTCCCCCTCCCCCTTTGTGCTATTATTGTCAAACAAATTACATTTTTATACATTTATAAGCCCATCAACACAGTTTCATAAGTATTGTTTTATGCAGTTATCTTTTACATCAGATAGAAGAAAATAATTACATGCAAAAATATATTTATATTTTCTTCTTTTTTTTTTAACCTATGTAGTTACCTCTACCATTGCTCTTTAGTTTTTCAGCTGAGTTTGACTTACTGCCTAGTGTCCTTTCATTTAAGCCTGAAGGACTCTCCTTAGTATTTCTTGTAGAGCAGGTCTGCTAGCAGTGGAATCTTTCAGATAATTCTCCTTCATTATAAAAATCTATTATATAAATATAAATCTTTCAAATAATTTCTCCTTCATGTTTTTTTAAACATTTTATATTGGAGTATAGCCACTTAACAATGTTGTGATAGTTTCAGGTGCACAGCAAAGTGACTCAGACTTACATATACATATACATATACATATACATATACATATACATGTATCCATTCTCCCCCAACCTCCCCTCCCATCCAGGCTGCCACATAACGTTGAGCAGAGTTCCTGTGCTATACAGTAGGTCCTTGTTGGTTATCCATTTTAAATATAGCAGTGTGTATATATCGACCCCAAACTCCCTAACTATCCCTTCCCCTCACCCTTCTCCCCAGTAACCAGAAGTTCCTCCTCTAGGTCCGTGAGTCTGTTTCTGTTTTGTAAATAAGTTCATTTGTATCATTTCTTTTTAGATTCCATATATAAGGGGTATCATACGACATTTCTCTTTCTCTGAATTACTTAGTATGACAATCTCTAGGTCCATCCATGTTGCTGCAAATGGCATTATTTCATTCTTTTTAATGGCTGAGTAATATTCCATTGTGTGTATGCACCCACATCTTCTTCATCCATTCCTCTGTCAATGGACATTTAGGTTGCTTCCATGTCTTGGCTATCGTAAACAGCGCTACAGTGAACACTGGGGTGCGTGTATCCTTTTGGACCATGTTTTTCTCTGGATATATGCCCAAAAGACCCCAAATAGCCAAGGCAATCTTGAGAAAGAAAAATGGAGCTGGAAGAATCAGGCTCCCTGGCTTCACACTGTACTACAAAGCTATAGCCATCAAACCAGTAGGGTACTGGCACAAAAATAGAAATATAGATCAATGGAACAGGATGGAAAGCCCAGAAATAAACCCACACACCTGTGGTCAATTTATCTATGACAAAGGAGGCAAGACTACATAATGGTGGAAAGACAGTCTCTTCAACAAATGGTGCTGGGAAAACTGGACAGCTACATATTTAAAAAAAAATGAAATTAGATCATTCTTTAACACCATACACAAACATAAAATGGATTAAAGACCTAAATGTGAGACAAGACACTATAAAACTCCTAGAGGAAAATATAGGCAGAACACTCTCTGACGTAAATCGCAGCAAGATCTTTTTTGATCTGTCTCCCAAAATAATGGAAATAAAAACAAAAATAAACAAATGGGACCTAATTAAACTGTCCTTCCTTTTTTAATTTATTTTTATTTTTATTTTTTTTTTGCGGTACGCGGGCCTCTCACTGCTGTGGCCTCTCCCGCTGCGGAGCACAGGCTCCGGACGCGCAGGCTCAGCGGCCGTGGCTCACGGGCCCAGCCACTCCGCGGCATGTGGGATCCTCCCGGACCGGGGCACGATCCCGCGTCCCCTGCATCGGCAGGCGGACTCCCAACCACTGCGCCACCAGGGAAGCCCTGTCCTTCCTTTTTTGAAGAATAGTTCTGCTGGATATAGAATTCTTGATTGACAGTCTTTTCCTTTAGCACTTTGGTGATATCATCCCACTCCCTTCTGGCTTCCATGGTTTCTGATTAGAAATCAACTGCTTATCTTACTGAGGAGTCTTAGTATATGTTGAGTCACTTTTCTCTTTCTGCTGTCAAAATTCTCTCTTCTTGTCTTTTGACACACTGAGTCTGATGTGCCTATGTTTGGATATCTCTAAGTTTATACTACTTGGAGGTTGTTGAGCTTCTTGGATGTACAAATTAATGTTTTCATCAAATTTGGGAAGTTTTTCAGCCATTATTTCTTCACATATTGTTTCCGCCCCTTTCTTTCCCTCCTTCCTTCTGGCACTCCTATTATGTGTATTGTTGATGGTGTCCCACCCATCTCTTGAGGCTGTGTTCATTTTTTGTCATTCCTTTTTCTTTGTGTTTCTCAGACTGGATAATCTCAATAGACATAGTTTTAAGTTAGCTGACTTTCTCTTCAGCCAGTTCATATCTGCAGAGGAACTTCTCTAGTGAAGTTTTCATTTTAGTCATTATTGGTCTTTTAAATAATTTTTATCTATTGATATTCTCTGTACAATGAGATGGTCACATACTTTAATTCGTTAAGCATGGTTTCTATTAATTCTTTTTTTTTTGTTTTTTTTTTTTGTGGTACACGGGCCTCTCACTGTTGTGGCCTCTCCCGTTGCAGAGCAACAGGCTCCGGACACGCAGGCTCAGCAGCCATGGCTCACGGGCCTAGCCGCTCCACGGCATGTGGGGTCTTCCCGGACCAGGGTATGAACCCGTATCCCCTGCGTCGGCAGGCAGACTCTCAACCACTGCGCCACCAGGGAAGCCCTCTGTTAGTTCTTTAGCATATGTATAATTGCTTATTTATGTCTTTGTCTAGTAATTTCAGTGTCTGGACATCCTCAGGGAGTTTCTATTGACTTCTTTTTTACCCTGTGTTACGGCCACACTTTTCTGTTTCTTTGTGTATCTTGTAATTTTCTGTTGAAAACTGGGCATTTAAAATATCGTGGCAGATCTGGAAACCAGATTTTTCCCCTCCTCAGGGTTTGTTGTTGCTTCTGTTGTCATTGCTGTGCTGCTGCTATTTATTTAGTTATTTTCCTGAGCAAATTCTGTAAAGTCTGTATTCTTTATCGTGCATAGCCATGAGATCTGTGTACAAAAGCTTAGTTGTCAGCTAATGATTGGACAGTGATTTCTTTAAATACTTGGAACCAATCATTTTTTTGAGCCTTTGCCGAGTGGCTCTGTGTTTGTGTGTTGGGGAATGCCTTCAGCACTCCAGCAGGCAGTTAGCAGCTCTTCCTTAGCCTTTACTTCTTGCTTATGCAGAACCTCAAGGTCAGCCAGAGTTGAGAGATTAAGGTTTTCTCAGGACTTTGCTGGTCACACGCACTGTCCACAATTCTAGGAATTTGTTGGAGCTTTTTAACCCTATCCCCACCCCCAGAACATCTCATTACGCAGTTTTTCCTTCTAAGTTTTCTAATCAGCATCTTGTTAGTCTCTGTTGGTGTCACTGCCTCAGGCAATTGTAATGTTAAATAATTCCTGCTAATTACTTTCCACAGACACTCTGGGGATAGGGCTATTTGCACAGCATGAGCTTGAGATAGGTCAAATAGTGACAACTCTCTGGGGATGGGTTTTTTGGTAACTTCAAACCACTTCTGCCCCTTCAGTGGCTGCTAGGCTACCTTGGTTGTGAGACTGTTGGTTTTAAAGGCCACCATGAAGCTGAGGTTATGGGGATGGCAATAAGTCAAGTTAAAGTGCCCCAAATTTTATGGAAAAGATTCAGCTATTTTTCCTCAAATAAGCACCACTCAGACTGCTGGAAGACTTTGTTTAATTTCCACAGTTCTGCAGAGGTTAATTTTGACAGATTTTGCCAGTGTCTTTGCTTTATAGAGGAGCAAGTTTTCCAAGATCTTTACTCAGATATTCTAGAAGTGTTTCTCATGCCCAGTTATTTTTTACTGAGTTATTTGCAGGGCCAACTAATTCTGCAACTCCGGTCCCATTCATGTAAGAGTCCATCTGCATGGCTTCTCCTAGAGTGAGCAGTGTGTAACCTGTTGTTAGTTTGTTGGTTTTTTCTTATTAATTTGTAGTAGTTTTAAAAATACTCCTGCGAGTAGTCCTTTGTCATTTTTACGTGTTGCAAAACTTCTACCAGTCTGTGACAATCTTTTTTCCCTCTCTTTATGGTGTTTTAATGAAGTTCTTACTTTTAAAAGATTTTGAATGTATTAATATTTTCCTTTATGATTTAAGCTTTTTGTCTCATTAGTAGAATTTTTCCCTACCCCAAAGTTATCTAGATAGTCTTTTTAATTTAATTTTCATTTTTTAAAAATAAGTTGGTACTATTTCATTTTTATTTTCCACCTGGAATTGATTTGTATATGATAGGATTTTGTGGTTCAACTTCACCTTTTTCTGTGATATTCCATTGCAGCAGCCCTATTTATTCGAACATCAGTTCTTACCTTACTAATTTGCTGGGCCTACCCTGCATGTTATACATCAGTTTTGGTGTATACAGAGGTCTCTTTCTGAACTCTTTATCTTGCTCTCTTGCTCAGTTTTTCTTAACCTATCCCAGTAGCACCTTGCTCTTTAGGAGATGTCTTGAGTGTTCTGAGGCTCTGCTCTTCTATTCAGTTTACAGCTCATATAAAGGAGAAATAACATCTTCAAGTATTGATTCTTCTAAATTGTGAACATGATAATGTACCCAATTTATATAGGTTCTTTACTCTTCCAGAACAGTTTTATCGTTTTCTCCATATAAATTTCATACATTTTGAATTAGATTTTTATACCTAGACTCTTCATATTTTTTAAGCTATTGAAAAATGGTGTTTTAAAAACTCTTGCAGGTCTTTAGAGACACAGTTTCTTTTGGTGGCCCTATAATATTATATATTACTGATTTTGTGTCCAGAAAACTTACTAAACTCATTTATTCTCACAATTTATCTGCAGGTTTTATTGAGTTGTCCATATAAACAATTATGTAATCTGTTAGTGATAGGAGTTTTCTTCCTTTGCCATTCCTCCTATCTTTGTTTTTCTTGTTTGTTTGTTTGTTTTTACTTACTGTGCTGGCAAGGACCTCCACTGAAAAGAAGGGATGATAGCAGGACCCATCATCTTGTTTCTGATGCAAAGGAAATACTTTCACCATTTTACTATTAAGTAGAATGGTTTTTTATAGGTTTTATATAGCAAGATTTTATCAGGTTAATGAAGTTCATTTCCATTCCTAGTTTCATAAGAATTTAGTTTAGTTTTCTTATCATGAATGGATGTTGGATTTTATCATGCTGGTAGAAAGAAAGTCCTGTTCATTAAATTTTTTTTTAATTAAATTTTATTTTTCTCTTTCCTTTAGCAAAGAAGTTTGTGATCCTGATATTGGCGGCAAGATCATAATGTGCCCTCAGTGTGATAAGCTTTGTCCATTCTGGAAACTCAATATTACTTGCGAGTCCTCAAAGGTATTTTTTTTCCCCAAACATTTACAAGCAATGAAAGATGTTTTTTCTTCTAAAAATTTTAGTACAACATCGTGATTATAATTTTTCCCTCTGAGGAATTTAGAAAGGTAGTTGTCAACTAAATCTTCGTTTTGAAAGATAGATATAAAATGCATGTGTTTATTCCTTGTTTACAAATAATAAATTGAAATTAAAAGCCTTATCTAAAATCTCCTGAAGTGTCAGTGAGGAACTGTGGAATTGAAACTAATTTAAGTATTTCAGGTAATCAAAGCAGAAATCTCAAACCTGGCTTATCTCATAAATACTAGTTAATAGGTTTAATATTAGAAGTATTTGCCTTAATTCGAGTGAATGGAAACCTGAAGTCTGTACTTGTGTTTTCCCACTTTGAAAGTGTGCTGAAACTCTGCTTGGATTTTTAAAGACCTTGCTGGTCAGATTTAGACTGTATTTATAAAAGTGCATAAGAAAGGTTTTGTCTACAAATGGTAACAGCTATTCACTTTGTCTCAAAACATTCCCATAAAACACATCTGGTTCCCCTTATACATGCAGATGATCTTGAGCTATATGACTTCTTAAAATCCAGGAGGTTTAGGAAGAACACTGAGACTGGAGAGAGCTTACTGAAAGGCATGCCAGAAACGCTAGACAGGAAGAAAGATGGTCTGCTTGCTTCAGAGAGTTTTCCTGACAACTTTGATGTTTGTAGTAGTCTCCATTGTCTTGATCTTTCCTCTGTCCCCTAGTTCTGCCGTGAAAGTTTAGGAATCTTTATATGACCGTAGAACATTCTGATCTACTCCGTGTAAGTCTTATTTTAACTGAATACACTGCTAAGATAGTGATGCCACTTTACAGTCTATACTTTGCAAAGTTCTTGTAACTGTATCATTACTTGACACACAAAACAGCACTGTGAGACAGGCAGAACAGGTGTTACGTCCATTTTACAGATTTAAACACTGAGGCTCTGAGAGATTAAATGATTTGCTCAAGATCACCCGCCTAGTAACTGACAAAGCCAGAAAATGATAGCAAATCTGGCTTCCTTGCTATTACCATGTTCTTCAGTGGCTGACTGTAGTGCCAGGCACTCCATTCTCAAACTGAACTCTGTGTTTGGAAAATTGTTCCACCCCTTAATTAAGGTGATTGCAGGGTATTGTCAACACATGGATTTCTACACTTAATTTATGAATTAAAATACATTTCATTTCCCACCCCCCCCGACCAACACGAGTTCTAGACTATAAATATCTATCATAGATCACTCAAAGTAAAAGACTTGGAGCTAGTAAGAGAGAGAATCTGCCTTCCAGTGATGTTGACTCATAAAGGTCACTAGTTAGTGTATATCCCCAGGCACTGGATTTAAGGCAAGTGCCAACGATAATACCAGAGGCAAACTGCACTCCACAGAGTACAAATGGAAATTCCATTTTCCTTAAGAAATTATTTTTCACACACCCAACCCGCATCCCTTTTCTCATATCTTCTGCCCCACCTAGCCATCCTTAAGCACATGACTTTCAAATATGTCCCTGTGTACATTTTTTTTCCATTGTTTTGGAAAAAAATGAATCATTCTCTTCCAGTTTCCCCCAAAAATCCCTTGAGTCTTGTCAGAGTGATTCACAAAGGGAGGGAAGCATATAAAAGAATATGAGTAAAAGAATGAAATGAAAAACTAAGGTAAAAAAGGAGAAAAAGAGAAGCACCTTTTCATGCTTCTCTGCTTATTGGTTAATTCAGTCATTTCTTCAATTATACATTTTTATATTCATTTCTTTCCTTTTGGAAAGAGATGGCTTATTCACTAATTGACATGTATGCCAGAATTGTTAACAAATTAGAAATAAAATAGAAAATCAGGATCAAGGAAATGAAGAAACAGTTATGGAAGTGATCAGGATTAGTACTGTTCTTGTGACTGAGGATTAAATAAAGCTCTTAGCTTTTAGCTGGCAAGATAAAGAGGAAACATGGTTAAGGTATAATATTTAGTTCTGTGAAATACGCTGTTATAAAATTTTGATTTTGTTCCTTTGCAGGAAGAAAGCATAGCAAATGGTCACTTTTCTAGATTCTAACTGGTTCCTCTGCTTAAAATCATCATGCCTGCGTATACAGCCCTCTCTTATTTCCTGCTCCACCTGACTAAAGCAGTATGCTGACTCGGGGCCGCTGTTAACACAGCCGTCTTTCCCTCTCTGTGCCATCCCGCCAAGCAAGCTAAGCTAAGCTTCTTACCAAGAAAGCTCTTTGCTTATCTTCTTCCCTACTTCCTGCTTCCATGTTGCTCCTGGGTCACGGAGAGCGGAGAGGCCAGGCAGCCGTATTCTTCTTTCTCTCAGTTCCTTGATCCTTACACAAGTGGCAAAAATGGTAACTTCCTCCAAGCCACCTAACTCCCTCTCATAAGAGTGCAAGGCACATCTCTCGTCTTGAGCTGGGCAGCTGGGCTGAGCTTGGCATTAGCAGTAAACTTGCTTTTTCTTGCTGCTCCTTTTTTTTTCCCCCTCTAACATTGACAGATGTGCTTCCAGTGGCTTTTTCTCAGCATAATAGGATTTTCTCTTTCTGGAGTGAGGGTGGAAGTGTCAGGGCAGATAGGGAGGTATCAAATAATAGAGAGAGGTTTGCATTGATTCCTAGAAGAGTAACATTGGATAGAATCTTCCAGAATAACATTATAACACGCAGAAATATTTCTCTTAGGGCTTTTCCTGCAATAATTTTCAATAAGGGATAAGGTATGACATTAAAAGACAGCTTGGAAGAGATGGTTCCATAAGAGTCAAAGCTAAAAGACTTGAAATCATGTTCCATAGAATCCCAGGAGTAGAGGAATAAATAGGTGGGGAGCATTGTTCCCCAGATGGATCACTCATTTATTAATTTTGTCTTCCTTGAGCTGGATTTTTGAGAGGAGTAATTGAAAGACAGTTCGGGACTATGCTTTCCGCTCAGGGTATATATGGATGATTGAGGACATCTATATGCTTTGGAAAAAGGATATATAAGAAGATGGGTGGGTGGATATTATTTTACAAAAATAACATAACATATTTTTATGTAGATGAAAGTTTACTCATTTTATATCAGTATAAAGGGCAACATAGAAAGAACCTTTAAAAAAGTTGAGTTTTTCTGAGAAGCAGATTTGAATTTTCTTTGGCACTGGAAAGTTTGCTATTCATTTATTTATTTATTTTTAGCCTATAGCTTCCTTTTCTACCATGTCTTCTTTACTTTTCGTAAGATCTGTTATAAAGTTGATATTATGTTTGCCACTTTTCCCACTAACTTAATAGACCTTTTTTAGGAGATATAACAATGCTCACTAATGAAAAATTGGTAACTAATTGGAAGATCTTCCAGGAATTCATAGAGGGAGATAGACTATTTTTATACTAGCAAAAAGGGGAAACTTAGCAGAACTAGTAAATCGAGTATGTCATGTATTCCTTCATGATCATTGTACCCTTTGTAACGTCAGCAAAAGCATCTGTGCCTCCTTATCCTAAAGGAAGCTTCCATCAGCGATGGTAGAAAAGTCATCATTGGATTTGAGGAAACAGAGCTGTCTCCTGGGGGAGAGCCATCTCAAAGTAAACCCCAGCTTTGTGCTTCTCTTAACAAGAAATGCAGGAATTCAGGAACTTGCCCTCTGACGAGGGTTGGATAATCAGATGCAAATCATAAATCTAAAAGTTGTTTGGAGTTCATTGTATTCTTAGGGCCATTCTGTTTCCTCAAATTCACTATCACAGTCCATAAAAAGAGGCTGTTATTCAAAAGTATGTTAGAAGCTTTCAACAGCGTGGGATCTTAGCAGCTGAACCTATTTCTTTATCATGATATGGAAAGATTCCATTGGAAAATGTACTCTGGTAAATACAGCAGAGGCTGTTTGCTTTCAAGAGAATAAGAAATCTCATCTGTAAGTATGTAGTAGATACAGTGATTGTCAAACTAGTTAACAGCTTTAAAAGAAATTCCCAAAGTGTAGCATATACAAAGCAGTTCATATTTGCTGAATCCTAGTAAGTGAAGAACATGAATTCATGTACATGTTATTATTGTATTTTCCAGAAATTGTGCCTCTTTGACAGTTTTGGAACCCTAGTCTTTGCAGTATTTATGGGGGTATGGGGTAAGTTATGTCCATTTTTTTCAGTTTCCTTTTGCCTCTTAACTAAAAACAAACAAACAAAAACCTTAAGATCATACAAGTACCGAACTAAATAGCATTATATGGTTTTATATAGGAGATTAAGGTAACCCACTTTTAGTCCCTTGGATTGCCCAAACTTCCTCTCCCCCCAGACTCCATTTATAATTCTTAAGGACATTGTATCAATTACTGCATAAAAAAACTACCTCAAAATGTAGTGGCTTAAAACACAGGTTTATTGTTTCTCATGATTCTCTGCGTCAGCTGGGAGATTCTCCAGGCATAGTTCGCCAGGAGGGGTTGGTCTGTGGGGCTCAGCTGGGCTACCTCCTCTGGGTCTACATGGTGTCCCATCCTCCAGTGGGCTGGCCCAGGATTCTTCACATGGAAGTTTAGGGTTCCAAAGAGAAGCAAGACAGGAGAAGCGCACTCCAGGCATTTTTTAAGCCTGTGTTTGCATCAAGTTTGCAAATGTTCCATCAACCAAAGCAAGTCATGGTCAACCCAACAACAATGTGAGGAGGTGGGAGGACTGCTTAAGGGCTGGATACACAGGGGCATGATTCACTGGGAGCCATTATTGTAATAACCCTCATAGCTGTGATCCAACCTGACTTTCAAGGGTTTGGGGTTCGGGAAAAGCAGCAACACAAGGATTACAGGTAAGCTTTCTTCTTTATACAATTCTATATGGGTATGTGCTGCTACTCTTATAATAGTAACATTCTGTTTAATAAATAGAACAGATATGATCCTAAAGAATATAATTTGTATATAGAAGCTTTAATACTATATATTATTTATTTTGAATAGCCTCATTAATGTAATGAGGCAATTATCATTTTATTTAAATACAGACTTTCACATGTTTAATTGATGTAACTGTTCTACCATAGAAGAAAAGATGTACACTTTCCAAGATAAATGCATTTCCAATTTCATTGTGTAAGTCAAGGGGGAAATAGTGTTCAGGGTATAGATAGTTGGGGGAAGAAACAGAACCAAGTCTTTTATTTTGGAGAAGACAACACATCAACACATGCAACTCACGTATAGATACAGCTGTTTACAGGTGTCCTCGGTGGTATTTCTCTTTTGCAGTGGTTGTGCCTATGAAGGGTCCCCAAATGAATCACAGAACAGACAGGCCAATTATTTTGGACACTTTTAAGAGGTATTAGTTGCCACTGCTGCATAAACTCTAAGGAGGCCAAACTTACCTAATAAGTCATTCTGTCATTCAGACATTTAGCATGTTTTGGCTGGAGACCAAACACTAGCTAATATTTGACACATGGGAGACTAAAGATCAAAGTCATATATTAAGATTCTCTATACTCCTCCACTGTAAAATAATCTTTTTTTTTTTTTAATCCCTGGTAAGAGGGTGGGTGCCCAACACTTGGGTGGGGTCACTTTTAACTATTGCCTAAACCTCAGTCTCAGCACTGGTTCATAATCTATAAAATTCTAACACATCTATTGAACTCCATATACTAATGGATGCTGATAGCCCTAATTAAAAGAGACTTTTAAAATAAAGCAAAAAAATACTAACTTTGGCACTAGAAAGAAGAACTTCAAGGTCCCTAGCCCACCCTGCTTTCTGTGATCATTAACTACACCATGTTTATAGAACTGACAGGCATATTGAGCTGCTGCTTTTATTTCATCAGATTGTAGAACGCAGAAAACATTTCGGCCCTGCTGGTAGCACCATATATGTATCTTTAAGGATATGTATGTATGATGAAGTCTTTATTTTAAATGCCTGATACTGCTTTTCTTGTTACCTCTGCCTTATGAGAACTACTGCTGTGAACCTCATTACAGAAAGCCTGAGACTGCAGAACTGAAGTTTTTTCATATCACCATCATCATATTCCTGCAGCATCTCCTTTGTGCCCAGATGTATGTGGCAGAGTATTCTTCTGCTCCCTAGAAATTTGAGGGTAGAAAACCTTTTATAATAAATATAGCACAAATCATGGACTTACTTGAAAAATATCCCCCCTTGTAGGCCAAAGCATTCCATCTACTCACACTGACTCCTAAAGTCCTAAACACCAACTAACCACGATTGAAGTAAAGGTTCTGAACGTATCCTCCCTCCCCATTCCTTGTTGTTTCTTACCTACTTCTGTCTAATGCTCCCTGCCAGCCTTTTGGCTGCATGACTGCAATTTTTAATTTTCACCTTTGAGTTCTAGGCTGGGCCTAGAGATTTACCAGACCACTGGCTCATAAGGAGGAGTGGAGGGATTTCAGGAAGCCTTCACCCTAACTAGCTACACTTGGAGATCAGAAAATGACTCTTGCGACTGTTAGTTTGAGGTCTCTGCTTCTCCAGCTGCATCCATACCAGCAAAATAACAGTGTCTATAACCACCCTTGCTTCCATTCAGCTGCATTTCTGATTTAAGTGACACAGAGATGCATATGATGGGCATTTTTTTTTTTCTTTTTGCGGTACACGGGCCTCTCACTGTTGTGGCCTCTTCCGTTGCGGAGCACAGGCTCCGGACGCGCAGGCTCAGTGGCCATGGCTCACGGGCCCAGCCGCTCTGCGGCATGTGGGATCTTGCCAGACCGGGGCACGAACCCGTGTCCCCTGCATTGGCAGGCGGACTCTCAACCACTGCGCCACCAAGGAAGCCCCTGATGGGCATTTTTAAAACCACATCTGGAACCCTAACTGCAAGAGAATTTAAGAAATGTATTTTCTTTTTTAAGGATTATAATTCTTTTAATTTATTCAAGTATAGTTGATTTACAATGTTATGCTACTTTCTGCTATACAGCAAAGTGATTTAATTATACATATATATGCTTTTTTTTTTTTTTTTTTTTTTGCAGTACACGGGCCTCTCACTGTTGTGGCCTCTCCCGTCGCGGAGCACAGGCTCCGGACGCGCAGGCTCAGCAGCCATGGCTCACGGGCCCAGCCGCTCTGCGGCATGTGGGATCTTCCCAGACCGAGGCACGAACCCACATTCCCTGCATCGGCAGGCGGACTCTCAACCACTGTGCCACCAGGGAAGCCCACATTTTTTTAATATTCTTTTCCATTATGGTTCATCACAGGACATTGAATATAGTTCCCTGTGCTATACAGTACAACCTTGTTGTTTTTCCTGAGAAATGTATTTTCAATCTTGTAGTCTTTCAGTTAGGAAGTTAGAATACAGGCTGAGCAAGCTCATCTGCCTTGTCTGCCTTTGTGAGTGAAGAGGTCTGACTAGTTTCAAGGCCCAATAAAATGTCTCAGCCCTTCAGCAGCAAACTCTTAAGGCAACCAGAATGCTCCCATCTACCAGGGTGTGCCTTGTCCTTAGACACTGCTGGATACAACCACCAATGCTGTGTATTGGGAATCTTCTTCATCTGATGCATATTTTCTTTAGCTGTTTAATGTCCTGATTAAGAGAACAAGCTGGTTTTGATTTCCAAGGTCCTAGGCAGCCTTCTCTCTTATTATATATTCGTAAAGGAGTCCTGTCTCTCACCAGTCAACTAGAACTGCCTGGTGTGTGGTTTGCCAGAGAATATAAGTGCGGAGTTCCCCACTGGAGTCCGACCAGTTGTTTTATTGCAGGAAGAGAGAGCAAAAGGTACAGAACAGGAAATTCCTGTCCGGCGTCATGCACAGTCACCCCAGGTCCCGGTGCTTTCACTCTGGGACACACAGCACTGTGAGTCAGCAGCCATGTAGCCCAGGAATACTCCAGAACATTGGGTGGTTATACTAGTCTCTCAGGGTCTTTCACGGACCCTGCAAAGTTCTTAGCTCTGTGAAATGAGGAACTGAGCAACTCCCACCCATTCCTACAGCTCCCAGAGTTTGTGCCCTTCAAGGTTTCGAGGATTTGCTTACCCAATCATTATTTTTCACCAGGCCATTTCTACGTTGCATGGCAGTTATATCACCTCCCACTCAGAACTCCTCAATTTCAGGATTTGGTAAGAGCAGTCATTTTACCCTTTATGTTCAAGTTCAGGGAGGAAGGGAAAGGGTACCGCTGTTCCTCCCTTATAGCACTGATTAGAATTTTTTCTCTTGCTTTTTGTGAGAAGAGTAGTTTGATTTTCATAAATCATCTCCTGTTGATACTGTTGCTAGATAGATACTGAACATATAAATGGCTGTTACACTCCCATTTTAAAGATGTGGAAAATGACAGGCAGATTAGGCAAATTACCTGAGGTCCCCAGAGACAAAAAGTGACAAGCACAGAATAAGAGTTCTGCAAATAATTTGGTTGTCATCAGTGTTTAGATCAATGACAAAATGCAATGTATAGTAATAAAGTTGTAGCAAACTTTTAGAAGGATGCAGAAATATTTATTTCATATAATTGCACTGCCTTGTGTGGGGTTCTGAAAAATGGGTTAGAAAATGATGGTTCCACATCCTTCGTCCTACCTCACCTACACAGGTATAGACTCTTCTTTCTGTAACAGGAATAAGAGAGCCCCAGCCTTCCAGCCTCATGAGATCAGTCCTGTTTCATCTATGCCTACCTGTAGGTGCCAAAACACAGACGGACTTTCATGTCTTGCATCACAAATTCTTTGAAGAATAGATACGTTTGAAGATACAAATTCGTGAAAGTAAGCTGTTTCTTTTTTTAATAAAGTGAAAAGTAATTTTCTTTACTTAGCAGAGGAGGAGATTGAGGATTTTCTTCATTGAAAATCAATAAAAATTTCAAAAACATCTGTATGTCTAATATTTCAATTAAAATGACAGAATTTAGAGGGATTACAGAAACACAAGGAAGGTATCCAAAGTGGCTTTAGAAAGCTTTTTCCAGGCTGGGCTCATAAAGAGGCTATTAATGGAAAGACACCCACTTCTTTAGGTTGGAAAGGGCCAGTGGTTTCCTCTGATGTGCAGTCCTAGTGCTTTGAGTGAGTTGTGGGGCAGGACGGTATGCGTGGTGATTCCGCAGTCTGTCTATCCTGAGTAACTCCCAGCAGTCGCGGGGCTAGAGCTGCCGCAGCCTTACCCATCACCAGTCACATTCTCATCTCAGCTCCTCCAGGCCCGCGTGACTGGCGGAGCGGCATAGCAGGGAGCAGTGGGAATCAGCTGGGCCCTCCGGGTGGATGATTCCATCCTTCAGGCGTCCCAGGTGATGGAGGTCCTGCAGTCCCCGGGATGACTTCCCACAGCACATTCATTTAGCTAATACTTATCCAAGTGCCTGCTGTGTGCTAGTGTTTCCCCCGGGAACAATACCAAATCCCTGCCCTCAAGAAGGTGACATTCTAGTGGGCATGATAAACAATAAACGCGGAAGCAAATACAGGTCAGGGTGCGTGAGTACTATACATTTTGAAGCGCGCAAGTTGAGGTCAGCATAGGGAATAAAGTGTGCCCTTGCGGACAGAATGTACACTAGCATTGGACTGATTTCATAGTTGCAGAGGGGGACACAGAGTGGAAAGAACTTCATGGGTGGAAGGGGTAAGGCAATGTTGGCAGTAGAATTCTCAAGTAAATTAAAAAGTAGGGGTCTTCTCTTTGATGGGGATGCATGGTATTTATCAAGGAGACGTGAGCCTAGGGGACTTTGGTAAGTGGGTGGCTTCCTATGTATACTGTGCCACTTCATATGTAGCCCAAGGAGAGTTGGCTCGTTCCCCCAAGCAGGGGTCTCTTTTCAGAGTATCTGCCCATGCAGCCAGCATGGGTCAGGTGGGGAGCAAGAACAGCCAGATGCAGCTTGGTCCATAGTTACCTGCTGCCCTCAAGGCTTTCCTTCCATGGATGCTTCATTTCCCCCTGGATAGAGGCAAGGGCATGAATGGCTGGGCAGGTTCTCAGTGGTGCAGGCATCGCTCTCCATACTGAACACTCACCAGCAGGGGCCCCTTGTATTGGCTCTGGTCTTGTCTAGATGAGGCTATAGGGTAGCTGGGCTGTGGCACCATGCTTCCATTCCCACAAAGAGGTCTATTTTCTTTTTTTTTTTTTTTTTTTGCGGTACGCAGGCCTCTCACTGTTGCGGCCTCTCCCGTTGAGGAGCACAGGCTCCAGACGGGCAGGCTCAGCGGCCATGGCTCACGGGCCCAGCCGCTCCGCGGCATGTGGGATCTTCCTGGACCGGGCACGAACCCATGTCCCCTGCATCAGCAGGTGGACTCTCAACCACTGCGCCACCAGGGGAGCCCAGAGGTCTATTTTTGAAGGTTCTGGTCAGGAGTCACAAACGCTCTCTTACCCGTAAATGAGGAACAGGCTCTTTCATTTAGGGAAGCCCACACAGAAGGGGAAAGAGGCCCGTCCTGAAAGCAGGAGAAGCCAAATCAGTCCTGCTGTCAGAGGTCTGACAGATGAGTCAGTTCGGTTTCTCTTAAAAGTTGTTTACTTAGAGGATTTGGAACATTTGGGTGACGTGAGAGTGTCAGGAAATAATACCCAAGGGCTTTGTAGCTTTCACTCTCCAGTGTTAATTCATCCCCCTGTAGCTGTCATGCAAGGAGATGGAACTTGGTGGACTACAGGCCATCACCTCTGCTCCCTGATGGGGCCAGTGGATTACAGTGTCAACTGCAACTTGGGGGGCTCTTGGGGGCTGGACATCATTCCTATGTAAAGAGGCCAGGAAGCCTCACATAACTCCCACACTGGGTTTCAAAGTTCCACAGGGGGACTAGCTGCCTTCCAGTTCCCCAGGCAAGCAGGAGACAAGAAGTGGCCTCCCCCACTAACTGTGTGCTCTTTGCATCCATTGACAGCAGCGTCTACGGCAGAAAGCTGAGCTGCCGCCTATACTTGCTTCTGAACAGCAGGTAGTCACAGCAGTGGCATCGTGAGGGTTAGTGTACCCACAGAGACAGTGGTGGGATGGAGGTCAGTTACTAGCATTGTGTCCTGGAGGAGCAGTGTTGGAATCAGAGGCTGGGCAGGCACGCGGTGATGGCATCTCAGCAGGGTGGGTGCCACGGGGCGGGGCAGAGCCAACGGAAAGCAAGTTATGGAGCAGGTGGCTTGGGCAGTGGCGCATCGTAAGAAGGGCTCGGGCTCTGGAGCCAAGGATGCCTTGGTTTGATACCTCAATCCTTATCTCGGGCAAGTATTTGAAGTTTTCTGTGCCTCTGTTTCTTGGTGTCCAAAACGAGGATAGTAATAATAGTTACCTCAGAGGGTCATGAGGGCCTTTACAGATGTTGTATCATTAAGCTCACAACAGCCTATGAGGTAGGTTCTATTTCCCCCATTTTCCATGGCGGGGGGGTGGGCAGGCAACAGGGGCTCAGGAAGTTGAAGCACTTTAACCAGTAGTCGTACATCTAATGATTGTCAGAACCAGAATTCGAACTTGATTCCAAAGTCCAGATCATCTCTGGGAAGTGGGTGCTTTGAGCATTTCCATTGTCCTTGCCGTCTGGGAGCATTGCGTTCATGTTCCTCAGGGCCCATCCCGAGCTTTCCCCCATGTCGCCGGCTGCCTGCAGCGGGGTCTGCAGGATTTCAGGGCAGCTGGTCTTTGCTCCGCACTCAAAGGCTCCCTGTTCTCTACAGGTTGATTCACAGCCCTGACTGCTCAGTAGAGCTTTCCAAAAACAAAAAACAATGCACAGGCCCACTCCAGACCAATAAAATCAGAATCTCGGGGGTGGTGCCTGGGCTCAGTATTTTTCAGAAGCTCTCAGTGCTTCACGTGCAGGCGGGGTGAGAACTACTCCTCCGTAGCTCCTTTAGTGAGCTCATCCACTCATGCTCCAGTTACCACTGGAAACAGGAAAAAGTCTCGGCTCAGCCTAGATCTTTCTCTGGAGTTCGAGACTTTGACCTGCCTACCGGGTATCTCCCCTGTGGCCCACAGGCAGCTGATCAGAACCGAATCAGTAATCTTCTCTCTCAGGCTTGCTCCTCTCCCTGCCCTTCTTATTTCAGGGAATGGCACTAGAATTTAGGACATCGCCAAAGCCAGAAAGCTGGCGGGCATCCTTGACCTCTTTCGCCCCCTTCCATCACACCTGCGTGCAATCTGTCAACCTGCTAAAACACCGTCTTCTCTCGCCTCCCAGCTGAAGCAGGCCTCATCGTGGACCTGCCAGTAGGTCTCCCTGCCTCTAGTCTCTTTCTCGACTTCCTTCAATGTCTCCTCCGCCTTTAAGGCACACAGAGTCCTTCGTGATGTGCCCCTGCCATCTCTCCACCTGGCTGTCCCACCCGCCTCACCACACCCTGTGCTCCCTTCCAGTCTGTTTGCAGCTCTTGGAAAGTACCTGGGTCTCTTTGGTCTCTTGCCTTTGCACGCACGGCTCCCTAAGGGGAAATGGCCTTAACATTCCACTTTCACCTGATCAGCTCTAAGGCATCGCACAGCTCACCCCAGTGGTCCCCTCCTCTGAGACAGCCTTGTTACATTGTGGCTCTGTGTGCCCAGAGCACCTCCTGCTTACTTTGATCACAGCTGTCTTAAAAGTCCACTGTAACTATCACTTCACTGTAATTCCTATACACCTAGGAGCTCCTTGAAGCAGGGACCATATCTTTTTTTTCTCTTTATTCTCAGCACATAGTAGAGACTCAAAAATATTTGTGGATGGAACAGTGTTTATTCCAGAATTTCTATATAGGAAGTGCTTAGGGGTATCAATCTGATTGGAAGAAGGGCCTAGGGGATTTACCCTGAAACCACATTTTCAATGAACATTTAATGTTGTTTTTGTCTAGTATTTGAAGTTACAAATCTTGAAAAATAATGATTTCTAAAAATTATTTTATGCATACTTTACACAAGACTGAGAAAAATACCAGTTTTCCACATTTAAGAATGTTGTTTTAATTGGGGTGGCTCGGGTGGTGGAAAACAAAGATTTGGGGACCACTGAAGCATTCTCATCCCTGCACCCCCAAGCCCTTTGGAAGGAAGAGAGGGAGAGGGATGCAAGGAGGAGAGGACTAAAGGGTGGACCATGAACTGCTTTGAATTATAGTAGTTGCTTGTGTTTTTTTGTTGGCAGTAATGTGCTAGGAGCGGATGCTTTAGCAGTAGACACAATCAGATGCCTTCTGACCATCCCCTTACCACCCTTCCCATGACCTATAGTCTGTTTTCACAAGTTGAATAAATTATCAACATTTTCCTTTTAAAAAAAGCATTAACTCATTTTTCTCTCTTTTAAATACTCGTATCGCCTATAAATAAATAAAATTAGATTTTATTGACCATATACACAAGTGTTGTGGATAATTAATAGTATTCAGTACAGATTTCTGAAGCATCAGTCATCACTGAAGATCCACTTGATGCTGTTCTCTCTTTGGTAGTTACCTTGTTTTTGGAGTTTTGGAAGCGGCGCCAGGCGGAACTTGAGTACGAATGGGACACTGTCGAGTTACAGCAGGAAGAACAAGCCCGGCCAGAATATGAGGCACGGTGTACGCATGTGGTGATAAATGAGATCACTCAGGTAAAGAGTATGTTATCTAGATGCAATTCAGTCTATGTATTGCAGGGGTTCTCAACTTTGACTGCACATCGGAATCACGGAGTAGGGGCGGGCGCTTAAAATTATTGACGCCCGGCTTCTCTTGCTATATACTCTGATGGTACTCAGTGGCCTGGGGTGCATTCTGGCACAGGAATTTTTTAAGCTGCTCTGGTGATTTTTAATGTACAGCCAAAGTGAAGGAGCACTGCTAAGAACAGTAGACACAGGCGGAAAATGTCCCTTCTTTCATAATAATAAAAATGAAAAAAATTAAAAACCTCTGACATAAGTGTATAAGAAAAGATGCGTTGATTTGTGTCCTTTCATAGTACCAATAAAAATTAGACTCTATGACATAGATGTAGAAGGAAAGACATTGGTTTTCATAGTTGATTCTCAGTGTTTCACATGGTCCTTCATTTATCACAGCCACCTTTTCATCGTAGACTAGCTCCTTTGTCTTGCACAACGCCTCGGTCACTGCTCCCCCTTCTGGTTGGTACGTGCACAGAGTAGGGTGACTCTTATCCTAAAATCAGAGAAAGGATGAAGAAGGGAAACATCTGTTGAGGCCAAACTATATTCAGGCCCCATGCTAGGCATTTTATCTAATTGGAAAGGTAAATTTGCTGCTGTTACTGCTGATGCAGAATTAAAAAATAAAACTATATAATGTCTTTGTATAAACATTCCAAAGCCAGTGAAAGACAATTTTTTTAAATCATCTGCATTATTGCCTCTTTCCATCAACACAGAAAATCTGGAGCTAATTGTACTTGTAGTCATCAGCATAAGGACAGTAGGTTTTGAATATGAATAACTCTTGGAAAGAAAATGCTTTTATCAAAAGCATCTGAAAATGTCTCCAACCATAGACTTTATAAATTGACTCACAGATTTACAGAATGTTGGCAGTAAAAGGGTCTGGAGGGAGCAGTTCAACCTCCTCATTTTATAAATGGAAAAAAATGAGGTTCAGTTACCCAACAGAAAGTGACATTTGTCTTTTACAATGTAACAAGTTTTAAATAATCCCCGTTATGAATAGTTCCCATTGTTTACGACGAAAGATGGGGGTCAAAGCATGTGTTGGTAAAAGATTGTACATAATGAAAGCTGAAACTTAGACAAAATCAGATGTTCATAACGTTTTTGAATACCGAAAAACAAAAGCTTATGTTATTGGCAACATACTGAAGAAAAGACATTTTGGAAATTTAAATCTGTCCATTTTAAATTTAAAATTGCCAGCTAATAAGTTAAATTTCCCTTGTAACATTGCTTGTTAAAAAATTGAAGATGAAGGTTCATTTCTCCTTATCGTACTTTCTCATCTTACCTTGATTGAGAACACACCCTCAGTGTCTAGAGAGGCCAGCGGTGTGGTGGTGAGGCCTTGGGAACAAAACGGCCTGAATTCACATCTGAACACAGCAAGTTACTAGCTGAGTGATCTCGGACAACTTGATAGGTTCTCTGTGCCGTAGTTTCCCCAGCTATGACACAAGAATAAGAAAGTTGCTTCCTCATATGATTGTGGTAAGGATTGATTGAGTTAATGGATAGAACCTACTTAGAATAGCACCTGGCAGAGAGTAAATGCCATGTCCCTGTTCGCAGCTATGATCGCACTGTTGATTTCACTTCTAGAAAGATCTACATATATTCATATAAACTATAAAATGGAAACTCTGAAAATTCACAGTTATACCTCATTAATACCGAAAGGTCAACCAGAAAACACACATTGGCTCCCTAGTACTTGCAGACATCTGTGAAACTTTCTGTCCTGCACAGACTCTGGGTTCTCACTGCAGTCACTTCTAAAATCTAAGACAAGCTCAGGAATGGTATTGTCAGATACCCAGACTCCTGAACTTAGATCATGGCAGATAAACAGTTTATTATTCACATTTGCATTTTCAAAAACTATTATGAAAATGAACACTGAACACTTTTTGCTGTATGTATGTCTGAAATTGTTAACAAGCAAACATGCAAGTATGAGTAAGGAGGCTGTGTCTGAAAACTAATTGTTTTTAAAAATTAAGCCTAGGATTCAGTGACCAATTAGGAGAAAAATCATTTCGTTGGGGGAATCCCTTGATTGACTAAACTTCTTCTTTTTTTTTTTTAATTAGGAAGAAGAGCGTATTCCCTTCACCACCTGGGGAAAGTGTATACGTATAACCCTCTGTGCCAGTGCTGTCTTTTTCTGGGTAAGAATCTGCCACAGATTTTTCTACTATCTAATTTTATATGTTGAGAAAACTGAAAGTCGAGCTGGAAACTGTGTAGTTTCATAGAGAAGATTGTTTCCAGAGAACAGCTCAGCCACCACATGGAGCAACTCTCAAGGTTTCACAATATCTTCTGCCCATGGCTCTTCGAGCTCCTTTCACCTCGTTTGTTTAAATCAGATCTGTGGTTCAGGATTTTCAAGTTTCTGATGAAGAGACCAGATGGGAGGCATCAAGAATTCTAAAATTGCCAAGAGTAACAACTAATATAAAACGTCTAGGAATAGCCTTAACAAAAAGATAATAGGGACTATTAAAAAAAAACATAAAAACTACTGAAAGACATAAAAGAGGCTTTAAACAAATGATTCTAGATTAAAAGACAAGGTTTCTAAAATATCAGAACTTATGAAATTAGTTTTGGGTTTATTATGAATAAAATCATATTAGTAATATAATAATAAGTAATGTAATGAGAGTTTTATTAGCTCAAGAACAGCCAGCTTAGAGAACAGGACATGAAGCCCAGATACGGACTCACTAATAATTTAATATATGAAAAGGAAGGCATTACAAATCAGATAAGTAAAGATCATTCAATAAATGGTAATGGAACACTCGTTAGCTATTTGGGAAAAAAGAAGAGACTGAAATCATGCTATGAACCGCATACTGTGATAAATTTCAGAGACATTAAAAAACATTTTAAAAAGTAATACCATGAAAACCTAGAAATAAATATTGATGAATCTACAATCTCTAGATGTGGAAGAAGTTTCAGAGGAAAATATTTAAAGATTTCCATACATCAAAAGTGTCCTAAGTTTAAACAAAACACCAGAGGAAATATTTGTTAACAAAAAGGGCAAAGGGCTAATTCCTTCAATACGGAAAGACTTCAGAGCACTTCTAAGACAACACCAAAAATCTCAGGAGCTGAGAAGGCAGAGAAGATGAATACACATTCAGAAAGGGACAAAATATTGTGGTAGATGTCAAACCTCAATGGTAATTAAATCAGTGCACATTAAAGTGAAATACAATTTTTCACCTGTCAAGTGATAAGACTCTGTGTTTATAAGGCTGAAGTGCCATAGTACTCTCATACCTGTGCTATTGGATTTTTATACTGCTCCAGCCTTCTTAGAAAGCAGTTTGGCAGTACATGTCAAAAGTCAAAAATATTCATATGCTTTAATCCACTAATTCAGCTTTTAAAAACTTTTAATCGGGAAGTATTTCAAAATGGCAAATAAAAGTCAGACATATATATATATATATATATATACACACACATATAATACATATAATTTTTTGTTTATATATAAATGTTATATAAATATTAATTATACATATTATTTTTATATATATAAAACCTCAGCCAAAATGTCCTCCTTCCAACCCTTCATACAGTAGAATATTGTGCAGCCACGAAAATATTTTATGACATGTAAAAATGTCATGATTATGATAGGCTTAAGAATAAAATTAATATGTGAAATATTTTTATATGAAAACAATGCCTAGTTCTGAAGGAATTACACCTATGTATAGATGCATTTTTTTCCTATTTTTATTTTTTATTCTTCATTTTGATAGTTGGAGTCTTTCAATTGTAGGTGACAGAAAATCAATCTCCAATTGGTTTAAACAACAACCAAAAAATGGGGATGGGTGAGATTTCTTGGTTCCTGTAACTGAAAATCTCATGTCTGAGGTCTGACTTCAGTCAAGAATAGATACTGTAGCCCAGATGATGTCAAGGCTGGTTTTGTTCTGTCTTCACTGTGTGTCCAGTGGTGTCCCAGCATGGTGCTTCTAGGCAAACCTCATGGGTGCAAGATGGCTGCAGCTTTCCAGATCTCACATCACATCCAAGCCAAGAAAGGTCTCTTTTGGCAGCATCTCCTGTTGACAGAGGAAGCTTGTCTTTCACATGGGCACTAGCACATATCTCCTCACATCTTGGTGGCTCTTTTTTTTTTTGCAGTACGCGGGCCTCTCACTGTTGCGGCCTCTCCCACTGCAGAGCACAGGCTCCGGATGCGGAGGCTCAGCTGCCATGGCTCACGGGCCTAGCCGCTCCGCTAGGCATGTGGGATCTTCCCGGACCGGGGCATGAACCCGTGTCCCCTGCATCGGCAGGCGGACTCTCAACCACTGCGCCACCAGGGAAGCCCCTTGGTGGTTCTTAATAGGTTATTTGCCAATCCTTGAATCAGGTGCTGAGGCCAATAGGATGAGACACCTGTTTGTCTCAAACCAATTGGGATCTACATCTGGAGCCCTGGGGAGGGTGGGGCAGTTGAGCCCAAACCACTAGACTAAAAATAGAAGGGAGATTATTTACCCTAAAGCAAAATCTAGGTCCTCTTCTAAGACAGGGGACAGATCCAGGGCAGCAAAAGTAATCAGTGTCCACTACCAGGTACTTTCAGATTTTCTCTAATGAGCGTATATTAAAGTTATGGTCAGAAAAGAGGATATGTAAGCAACTTGAGGAAGGAGCATGAAAAGTTTTCCTGTCTCCTAAGAAATATTGAACCCATTAAGTGCTCTGAAGAAAAATGGAAACACGTCAAGTTTGTAAAAGTTCTGAAATGAATTAGAATTCATTTCATAAGCCACGTAGGGGGCAGTGCCATATAAAGGTTTGTGTATCTTTGGACTCTGAGTCAATCTCAGTTCTCTCACTTACTAGTTGCTTAATTTGGGACAAATAGCTTCATCTCTGTGTGGCTCTATTTCCTCATCTGTAAAAAGAGAATACTACCTACCTCACAGGATGGTTGTGAGGATTTAAAAAATATATGTGTGCTGAAGCAATAGTAAGCATTAAAGAATCTTACCTATTATGATTACTTAATATGTAATTTAAAAAATTACTAGCAGAGTTTAAAAATATATATATACTATCAATATTTAAATGGCCTGTATGTTTTATGATGAGAGGAAGACTTGCTATACCTTCTCTAATACATTTTTCTCAGCCTCAATTAATTTTCACAGCTAATCACACACACACAGTGTCATTCCTTTCACAAGTATGAAGCCCTAACTGTGAAGAAAAGGAGACAATGAGAGAGATTAAAGGAGCAAATATAACGCTTTCTCTACAAACTGATAGCTTAAAGAGTAAGAAAGACATCTTTTTAACACTTTGGTCACCATCATCATAGCTAATATTTAGATAGTACTTTTCATGCGCCAGGGCTTAATGCCCTAATTGTTTTTACCTGTAGTAACTCATTGAAGCCTCACAATAATCCTATAAATCAGTTGCTTTTACTATCCCCTCATTATATGGGTGAGGAAATTGAAACCCCCAAAGGCTACGTAATTTGCACAAGGTCCCCCCAGCTAGCGGTGGAGCTGGGATTCGAACGCAGAAGTCGGGCCATGCTTGTGGATCACTCCCTCTACTGCCCTCCACAGGTGGCAACCAGCCTCCCTCTGTGACTGTAAACAACATGACGTGATTTGCTTGGTACTGAAATTCATATTCTTTGTAGCTTTCTCTATCACGGCAGTCATCACGAGCCATCGGAGACATTGAATACATGCTTCTGGAGTGTGTCCAAGAAGGCAGATGTAAGGAAAGCAGTTTAAAAATGGGACCTTGGATGTACCTTGTTCAGTGGCCAGAGAAAACCTGCCTAGTAAGGAAGAGAAACCCTACCAGTCACACGCAGATTATGTTTCACACCCCCCCACTGACCTTGGGGCTATGCAGTCAAAACTACAATAGACTAGGAAAATGAATCCTGTGCAAGTGCAGGTATAAGTAGCTGCCAGTCTACGGTCTCAAGATCCGAGTACGAAAAGTGTATGAAGCGTTTATCATCAGAGACCTGCCTGCTGCCATTTCCAGTAGTGACCTTGGGGCATCTCTGCAGCTCCACTGGTCCCGTTCAGAATCTCCTCAGCTACGGGAACGAAGATAGCAGCCAGCACGTGCCGACCCCTGAGTCAGTAATAGGTGCTCTGTTGGAAGGAAACAGATCCTCTTAATGGATTACAAATGAGCAAACCCCACTCATTCATAACCTAAAGAATTCCATAATTATTATTCTACAAAGGGATGTTTTCACTGGTTCTGCTATCACAGACTTTTTTCTTCTACCAGAACATGCTACCAGTTACTCCATGTTTGCCCCATCTGAAGATCCTCCCCCTCCCCTCCCCCCTCCCCCCTCCCCCTCTCCCTCCCCCCTCCCCCTCTCCCTCCCCTCCCCCTCTCCCTCTCTCTCTCCCCCCACCCTCTTTTTATTAGGCCTTCTTTTTTAGAGCACTTTTGGGTTTACAGAAAAATTCACAGGAAGTACAGAGTTCCCACAGACCCTCTCATTCCCTGCTCACAGCTACTCCTGCTGTTAATATCTTCCATTAGTGGGTGCACCAACTCTTTTTTTTTTTTTTTTTTTTTGAGGTACGCGGGCCTCTCACTGTTGTGGCCTCTCCCATTGTGGAGCGCAGGCTCAGTGGCCATGGCTCACGGGCCCAGCCGCTCCGCGGCATGTGGGATCTTCCGGGACCGGGGCACGAACCCGCGTCCCCTGCATCGGCAGGCGGACTCTCAGCCACTGCGCCACCAGGGAAGCCCGCACCAATTCTTTTGACTGCCATCATTTCTTCTCCTTTTCTCTGAAACTTAACGTGCTTGATTTTCACCTCTCTTGTGGCATTTATGTGAGATTTACATCACTTCACAATGCATGTTGTCCATTTGAGCATGGGGCCAGTTTTTAAGTGTAAAAGTATAATCATTTGTGAGTCTCATGCTGCTGTGTTTATTGTGTTTTCAGATCCTTTTGATCATTGCTTCAGTTATCGGGATCATCGTCTACAGGCTGTCAGTGTTCATTGTATTTTCTGCAAAACTTCCCAAAAACCTTAATGGAACAGACCCAATCCAGAAGTATCTGACTCCACAGATGGCCACGTCCATCACCGCTTCCCTCATCAGCTTTATCATCATCATGATCCTGAACACCATATATGAGAAAGTGGCAATCATGATTACTAACTTTGGTAAGGTCCTGCTATATATATAGCGTGATTTCTAAGCCATTTTTAGAATCAGGTAAAAATAGAGACTGTATGTTTTAGGCATTTCAATTCCACTATGTTACAATTTTTAGAAAATTTCAAGTGTAAACATATTTTCTCCAGCCTGTACGAGGAATGAATTATCTCCAGCTTTGCATTAGTAAAAGGGACAAAGCAAAGACGATCATTATAAAGCCCAAGCTCCATGTAAACAGATCAGTGCTGAATAATATTTTCAGTTACATTAGATCATGTACCCTGTTGTTGAAAGTAAATGGTCTCTTTATTGCAAACAAGTGGAAGAGGGTCATGGTTCCAGTGGCAGATCTGCTCCTGCATTGCTGAGAGGACAAGCAATCACAGTGTTACGTGTCTTCCCCCCACGCTGTTCATATTAATATAGCTTCATTCTCATCAGCTCTGGCTTTTATAATAAAGGTTTCTTCTCTCTGGCTTGTATCCCAGGCAGCTGCTTAGTAGCCAAAGTTAAGTGCTTCCCACATGCTGCATTTGGCTGGGTCATTCTCCAAATGGTCATCTTTGGAGTGGTCATCTTCTGAAAATGATGAGACAGATTTAAATTCTAAACTAGAAGGATGACCTGTTTTGTCTTCCCCAGATTCTTCTAGCAAGTTGCCCCGTGTTTTGTTTGTTTTCTTCAACAGGCCTACCTTATTGCAGTTCAGGAGGACAAGAGAATATCATTTAGCAGGCTGTTCAACTTTAATTTTCTGTCTTACGTTGAAAGAAGACAGTTCTTGCCTATTTGATATCATTGTGCTTATAAATTTTAAGGAAAAGTTGACTGTTTTCTGCCTTGTGGGATATTGTGTTCATGGGGGAGAAACTCTTACAACAATGTGTAAACTTGGAATTAACATAGTCGCTATATTAAGAAATTCAAAACAGCTGAAGTGGAAACTGTGAATTGTATTTTTTTTAATCATGTTAACTCATGTATCAGTGTTTTTGATTACCGTCTCAAAGCTGTTCACAATTTTAAAATCTTAACGTTTCTTTTAACTACAGAACTCCCAAGGACCCAGACTGACTATGAGAACAGCCTAACCATGAAGATGTTCTTATTCCAGTTTGTCAACTACTACTCTTCGTGTTTCTACATCGCATTCTTTAAGGGCAAATTTGTGGGTTATCCAGGAGACCCAGTTTATTGGCTCGGAAAATACAGAAATGAAGAGGTGTGACTGTAGAATTGTGTTCTCTTGACACTTTAAGCTGTTCCGTGTTTTCTCTCAGTTGCTCAATGAAGAGTTTCTTCATTGTACATTCCTTAGATTTTTTGTTTTTTAGCCTAAACAAGAATATCAGAAAAAATAAAATGAATGACTTTTTCATGTTAGACCCATTTAAATAAGACTTTCTTTTTAATATTTCAGTGTGACCCAGGTGGCTGTCTCCTTGAGCTGACAACACAGCTGATAATCATCATGGGAGGAAAAGCGATCTGGAATAACATACAAGAGGTGTTACTTCCGTGAGTACCGAGTTGTGTGATCTTAGGGTAGAACGGCCCACCCATCCAAGTCATTTCCCTGCATGTCTAGCTGCGTGCAGCCACCTCTAAAATGGAGTAGACCCTCTGCTTATTAAAGGTCTCCAGATAAGATGATCCAACCAACAGTGTACATGTATCCAGTGTTTAATAATTATATTTTAAAACCTCCTTCTTTATATTGAACAAAAATCCCCATCTGCTGTAGTTTTTGCCTGTTAGCCCATTGTTGGTGGCTGTTGGATCATAGCCCTTTGAGAGATGGCTCTTGTTGGAGCTTTGAACTAAGTTTTTCCACAACTTCTTACAACTCTCTCCTCCTTTTATACATGCATTTAAAAATCAGTAATAGTAACTTGTTGAGTTCTAGTATGTGCCAGTCACTGTATTAAGTGCTTTATTTATCCCTGTCATTTAATCATCCAAACAATCCTTATTTTTACCTCCCTTTTGCAAATGAAGAATCTGTGTTTTAACGAGGTTAAGTGATTTGCCCAAGTTCATGTAGCCAATAAGAGGCTACTGTGGGGTTCAAATGTAAAAACCCCATGGCTCCAAACCCACGTGCTTTGAAGAACAGAGGTTCTCTTATGGTCCTAAGGCACCAGGTTACATAGCATGTTGAGAGACGGATGTCTAAAATAACTACGAAAGTTTTGACTTACTGTTCTTTTCCTAGAAATGAGAAGAACAGATGTTAGCTGAGGTCACCCCGTCCTTTTACTTTTCGCATAAGTCCGATCCCATATCAGAGTGGACGAGTCCAGTGCCATCTGCAATTTCTGCATATTTCAAGGAGCTTATTGTATTAGTGTTCTGTTGATGCTTCAACAAGTATCCCCAAACTCAATGGCAATAGGAAGAAAACAGGGGGAAGAAGCCCCACAAAACAACTACGAATTTACTGTCTTGTGGTTCTGGAACTCAGAAGTCTGCAGAGGTCTCACTGGGCTAAAGTCAGGATGCTGGCCAGGGCTGTTTCCTTCAGGCTCTGTGGTAATCTGTATCTTTGCCTTTTCTAGCTCCTAGAGGCCACCCGCATCCCTTGGTCCGTGACCTCCTTTCTCCATCTCACAGCCAGCAAGATTGCAGGTCTGTGACTCTTTTCTGTGGTCACATCTGCCTCCATCACTCCTCCCTTCTCTTCTGCCTCCGTCTTCCACTTTTAATGACCCTTTGATTACACTGGGCCCACCTGGATAATCCAGGCTCGTCTCTGTTAGAGTCAGCTGATTACCAACCTTAACTGCATCTGCAACCATAATTCGTATGTTCTGGGTATTAGGATATGGACATCTTTGGGGGGACCGTTTTTCTGCCTACTACATTAACCTTTTCAAGATAATTTCTGGCTCTGAGTTTCTGTTCTCACGAAACTGTTGGTCTCTCTTCTGTCTTGCCACCCTCTCCTGTACTTTCTGCTCCTGCCAGCCTGAACCAGAGTGCAGCCTTCTCAGTGACCTGCAAAACCACTCACACGAGCAGGACTTACTGATGTTTTGGGGCATGGAGGAGAAACTCAAACAACTTAAATTTCGAAACGCAGAACCTCCATCTTTTTAGTCCCTTATCCCACTATACACCTGGGAATTTTGATGCTGTTGTTGTTTACTTATCACCCTTCTTTGTAGGCTCCAGAATCCTGCCATTCCGCCCTGTCTTCCTCCTGTCACGTCCAACTTCCTTCTCATTCTCTCCCCTCCCCTAACCTTTCTTCTCTCTCCCTCATTACCAAGTTTCTGTTCATTCTCTTTGTAGAGCAGTTAAATTCTTTTTTTTTTTTTCTTTCTGTTTTTGTAGAACAAAAACCCTCTGGGTTTCAGTGTGTCCTTCCACATTTCTTCACCAGGGCTTTATCCTCCATCTTCAGTGAGAATTATCAGTGTCTGTCTGTAAACAAAGACATCTCCCTTTTCCCCACTTCAAACCGTCCCCCTCAAAAAAAGATTGTGACCTTAGCTGGGAAATGAATATTTTTTTGCCCTGCTGTGCAGTAGACAGCCCTTACCTTGGGCTCGCAGTTAGGTTTTTCCCAATGAGTAAAAGTAGGTCATGTGCAAATAATACTATGTTTCTATGTGAAAATTAATATATCAAATAGAGGAAAGGTTTATTAACTCATTACCAAAAAAAAAAGCATTTTCTGAAGGAAATAGGTTAACTATTTAACACTAAATTTTTGTGAATAATTTGTTGTCAGTGAACTATTTTCTTACTTAAACAATCAAGGGGAAGAGTATATTTCCTAAATGGGTACTCACTGAGAAACTCATCCAAAATGAAACTTGTTCACATGAAATATTTAAAAACAAAGGATGTATTATAGTATCTGTAGTCTGTTCACTTCAAGTAAGCACATTGTTGCAAGTTCCAGTGAGCTGAACTTCGCCTTCAGATGTTTCTACTACTAGCCTTGTTTGAAAACTCGGAGCACTAAATCAGCGCTCCAGTACCAGTCCATGGCCTGGGGGTTGGGGACACCTGCGCTAAATGTTAGGCAAATTAGAGAGTGGGTTGGGTTCTTCCCATCACTACTTCTGCTCTTTGTAAAGGTGCCAGTTTCCTTCCTACTTTTTCATACAAACTTTTAACATACTAAAGATGTATCAGTTACTTTTGCTACCCAAAACTACACCCATCCCAGTAATACATAGGAAGGGAAAACTTATAAAATTTAGTAGCTATTTTCACACCATTTAAATATGTCAAAAGGAACATAGTGAAATGAATTTCACCCTATATTCACCTGCCTCCACCCCCAACTCCACTTGGGGTCCTTGACTAGGATTCTCAGAGCAAATGAAGGCCACGTGGTACTGTGATCCAGGCTCCATCTGGGGGGGTGGGGGGTGGGGGGGGGTCTCTCCAGCACCTGGGTCAGCACCTGGCATTTAGTAGGTCTTCAGTAAGAGCCAACTGAGTGAATGAGTGACTCATATGCTTCAAATACAAACATCAGTAAATTAATAGAATTGTTTGTTGGACCCTGAGGAGAAGCTTAGAGCCCTTTGGCCTTCCTAGCCTCACTTTTTTGATAGTTGGGGCATGCCTGGGAATTTTATTCTGTACTTGACAAAAAGGCTAGTACAACTCCTGTATTAAGCTGCTTGCTCTGGAGAAATTTTATGATAAAATGTTAAGAAAAATAGAGTTAAATATCCAAAATGCCTTAGCATTGTCCTTTGCTGTTTAGATAATGGATGGCTGTAATTTTCTTCTTTATATGTTTTCTATATTTTCCTCATTCAGTATTCGCTATTCAGATAATAAGAAAAAGCAAACTCTTAACAAGAGGAAATGTCTCTTCTCAAGATATGATTTGGCTAGAGAATGAATCAGAGACATACAATAAGAGAATCGTAAATGCAGGGATCCCTCACTCTACACACTCGGTCTTAAAATTCAGGAACAGTAAACTCAGGAGCAAAATAGATTCACATGGTGAAGGATGCTTGTATTCAGAATTAGCCAGTGGCAATGTCCTAAACAGAAATGGTGATTAGTATGTGGATTAAATATGATAATGAGGAGACAAAGACAAAATGGGGTGTAAAGGGCTTCACACCATGCTTTACACATAATAAGTACTCAGTAAAGAGCAATTTGTTATGATACTGTTACACTAATACGCGTGGTCAATTCCTAAGAAAATTATTTTGTAACCCCTGGTAGAGGGAGGAAGCTTCCAGCCTTGGCCAGGGGAAGAGGTATCCAGTGTCTGTACTTTTTTAAAGTTCTGTATGTGATTCTCATGTGCAGTCAGACTGATATCCCTGTACTAGAGTCATAACCCAATAGAATATCCAAAAGACCAAGGGCAGTGATGAATGGACTGCAACCCAAGATTGCCTGCTACAGATGAGTGGTTCAACTCAGACTGAACAAGAGGCTCATAGTCGAAGATCAGAAAAGCAAGCTAGTCATTTCTTCTCATTTGACCTAATATGATTGGGGGCGGCGGCGGGGGGAGGCAGTACGGTACAAGAAACAAGTACCAGATGAGTTAGTCATGCAAGTGGCTGCCAGGACAGAAGTTTCATCCTGAATCCAAGTCATCATGGGTTTGGGTCCCCGATAGTAAAAGACCTGCTTCTCTGGGGCATGGAGAGGATTCCGCAAGAGGCTGAGGCTGGAAGTATGAGGCAGAGTGAAAAGCAAACCAGTAGAACCCAGTGATCTTGAGTTTGGGTGTCAGGATGGGTGACGGATGTGTGCGGTCCTTGGTGCCACGCACGCGACAAGGCCCCTGGAATGTCTGTAAAACTGCGGATTCCTGGCCAAACCTCAGACTTGACTGATCACAGAGCTCTGGGTTGTGGCCTAGGTAGGAGCACCAAGCAACAAGCGTTCCACGTCATTCTTGTAAGTGCTGGAGTGAGATCCGAGTCAAGTCACTTAGGCTGCATTTACTGTTGGCCTCAGCCAGTTAGGCTGTGTTGGTCAAAAGATGATTCCACACAGGGGGTTTTGATGTGTTAGGAAGTTTGCTGAATATCTCGCCTGTTCTGAATCATTTAATCCTGATAACAACCCTGGGCAGTGTAGGTTTTATCACCCCATTTTATGTGAACTTTGACTGAAGTTAAATAATGAAT
The DNA here is from genome assembly GCF_963924675.1 of Phocoena phocoena. Taxonomy (NCBI): domain Eukaryota; kingdom Metazoa; phylum Chordata; class Mammalia; order Artiodactyla; family Phocoenidae; genus Phocoena; species Phocoena phocoena. The sequence goes on along the minus strand of NC_089229.1, from coordinate 66,866,770 downwards.
AAGCAGTGAAGTGTGGATTCCGATTCAGGGGTGTCTGAGTCCATATCCCCTCCACTTCCACAGCCTCCTGCTATGCCCCTAATGTCATAGAAGAAAGAAGTGGGGAAAGATTGTGAAGCCAGGACCATGTTTCACTGTAGAGAAATCTCCCCTTAGCAAATCTTGGGGGAGTGGTCCGTGAACAGTTAACACTGAGATCAGTAGCAACACACAACCCATCATGGTCAGTTTTTTCTTTTTTTTTTTTTTGTTTTTGGTGGTACGCGGCTCCCTCACCGTTGCGGCCTCTCCCGCTACGGAGCACAGGCTCCGGACGCGCAGGCTCAGCGGCCACGGCTCACGGGCCCAGCGGGACCCTCCCGGACCGGGGCACGAACCCGCGTCCCCAGCATCGGCAGGCGGACCCCCAACCACTGCGCCAGCAGGGAAGCCCATGGTCACCTATTTTTAATTCCCCTCTGAACACTGTGTGTGTGTGTGTGTGTGTGTGTGTGTGTGTACACACGCGTGTTCACGTGCAACGTATACAATGGTCTTCACAGTGAAATCCACACAAACGTGCTGTGTCGTCAGCTGGAGCTTAGCCAGATGCTAAGTTGTTTGTTGTCGTGCGTCTTCTGATGAAGTCGACAAGTAAACCACAAGCCAGCTGGTGCTTCGGGACAACAGCCCTGTAGGCTACAGGTGCACACCTTGTTTCACTGCCAACTGTTTCTGATTTCCTTTCAGTTCAAATTGCCATTAAAAAAGTGGGGACGGGGCTTCCTTGGTGGCGCAGTGGTTGAGAATCTGCCTTCTAATGCAGGAGACACGGGTTCGAGCCCTGGTCTGGGAGGATCCCACATGCCGCGGAGCAACTAGGCCCGTGAGCCATGGCCGCTGAGCCTGCGCGTCTGGAGCCTGTGCTCCGCAACAGGAGAGGCCGCGATAGTGAGAGGCCCGCGCACCGCAATGAAGAGTGGCCCCCACTTGCCACAACTAGAGAAAAAGCCCTCACACAGAAACGAAGACCCAACACAGCCATAAATAAATAAATTTTAAAAAAAGAGGTATCTCTAAACATTAAAAAAAAAAAAGTGGGGACGCGTTCATTTGGCTCACAAGCTTCTGAGAAAGAAAAATGCATAACCCAAGAGGAGACACCAGGCTGCTCTGCGGGGCAGCATCCAGTAGGGGGCAGAGCACTGGGCCGCCAGTTGGGGCTGTGTTTCCTGCAAGCTCTGCACTGACTTTGAGGAAGCATGTCACTTCTTTGGTCTTTAATTTGTTCAGCTGGAAGTAGGGTCTTGGACCTGTTTTATCTGGTGTCAAAGTATGTCCCTTTTCTGCTCCGTGCCCCTCAGTGGCTCCCCACTTCCTTCAGAGTGAAAAACGGCCCAAATCCTCACCGTGGTCTCTTAGGCTCCACCCCCCTGCCACCAACAGACTTATTTTCCTCTTAGCCCCGGACCACGCTGGCCTCCATGCTTTGTTTATTTTCTCTGGTGATTTTCAGTCTGGAAAGACCATCTTCGATAATAGCAGGGAAATGGAAAAAAAAAAAACTAAAGTTAATCAAATGAGGGAAAGTATCTTTTAAAAATTAAAATGCCCACATGAAAAGGAGGTAGGAGGAAAAATCATAGTAGTTACAATTTGGATAAAGCCAGGTATGTAGTCAATACTATTTTTCAAAATATTTTGGGGTAGGGAGGCAGAAAAAAAAAGAAATTGAGCCTGAAAACAAGAAATTAAATTCTTGGGAAGATGATGTGTTCAGCTCGAAACATCAGTAATACTTTTATGCCCTTGGTCTGACAATATTCTGATTGATAATTTGATCTTTTTGGCAGCTGGGTCATGAATCTAATTGGACGGTGTCGCACAGTTTCGGGAGCAGAAAAGAAAGCCCCACGATGGGAACAGGACTACCATCTGCAGCCCATGGGCAGACTGGGATTATTTTATGAATACCTTGAAATGAGTAAGTCGCTAATGAGATTTTGGGTGATATGAATTATACTGGAACATGTTTTGGATCCCCAAAGCATCGATTATAGAGCCAGATAATTATCTAGCCTATTGAAATGAAGAGGAGTCCGTTTTTCTCCACTAGATAAAATTATACAATCAGGCTTTCAAATAAGGTGACTGTGTGTATCTTTGTCAACATTTATGTTGTGCAAAGCTGAAGATTTATTACCCAGCAATGAAATGGAATATTCATCGAGGTATGTCTTCACCATTGATTGTTGGAGGATTCTAACCATGTTGTCTAAGAATGAACTCAGAGCTATTATTAGATGTGACTCAGCCTGGGCTGGAGTCCATGCAGCACAGCTGCTGGCCAATACCCTTCTGAACAGTCGTATAAGCGAGCTTGTGCAGAAAGCCTGTGGGAGCAAGGGTCACAGGGTCCCCCCCCGCCCTCCACATCTCACACTTGCCTTTGACATTATATCTATGTCTTCTGGCCAGTGGTTTCTGCCTGGCTCCTTGAATGACCTCAGGGCAAATCACTGGCTTGAATTCGGAACTATTTTGCTGGCCCGGAATTAAGATTTAGCACAGGTCTCCTCCTTCTCGAATGTCTTTGTGCATTTCTGTATTTACTTGGGCTCTGTTTCTCTTCAGTTGAACTTGATTTTGAGCTCTCAGTTGCCTTTAAATGGATGCATCTCAAAATAGATTTCCATAGGAAACACCATCTTTTCTATTATGCATGACACACTTTTATCTAATAGAAGGCTAACAATAGACATGTTTTGTATCTGTGCCCTTTCAGCTCACCACTGTGTTGAATTACAGTTTTTTAAGCTTAGGAGAACAGGAAAGGATTTTGACAGGCTTTGCATTTATGCATGGGGGTTTGTGTATTTGTAGAGACACCCCTTTGTGGTTCCTGTTTGTCAGTCTGCAGATAGAGGGAGGTTTTTATTAAATCACATTCTATATACAAAATAATTGCTTTTAAAAATATACATTATACATGGAAATGCACCTGCTTCCTTCAGTGAGTGAAAGGTTCATTTTGTAGCTTCTTCAGTCAACAATGCTTTGCGGCCGGGAGTCTGATTTGAATTTCATTTTTGCTTTTGTTATGTTTCGTGACCAGGTTCCATTAAGGGTGTAGCTGTAGTAAATAATGTAGAAGCTATGTTTATTTATTTATTCTGTTTATTTTTAAAAGAACTACAAGACAATTACCTGTTATTCCAAAATGAGACACAACTGTAAATATTTCTTATTGGAGCTATTATCAGCATTAATAATAACAGCATTCTATGGCAGAATATCATTTGTTATTTCAACACACACAGAAAAACTTGGAAAAGTTATTTTTTCTGTAGTTAGTCAAATAAATGGTATTGAAAGGAAAAGTTATATGGTCATGCTTTGGGGAGAAATTGATAGGACTTGTAGAATTTCATAGTCTCATTAAAATAATTACCAACTAAATAATTTGGCCTCACATGGATGGACCTAGAGATTATCAGACTAAGTGAAATAAGTCAGACGGAGAAAGACAAATATCATGTAATATCACTTATATGTAGAATCTAGAAAGATGATACAAATGAACTTACTTACAACATAGAAATAGACTCACAGACATAGAAAACAAAATTATTGTTACCAAAGAGGAAAGGGGGGGGAAGGATAAATTAGGAGTTTGGGATTAACAGATCCATACTATTGATACTTTATATAAAATAAACAACAAGGTCCTACTCTTTAGCACAGGGGACTATATTTAAAAATAATAATAATAGAATAATTCAGCCTCACACTACCCTATAAGAAAGGATGGAATAACAGTGGTTATAGAGAGATTAAAAATTTTTTTTTCTTTTCCATCCTGGTTTATTACAGGATATTGAATATAGTTCCTGTGCTATACAGTAGGACCTTGTTGTTTATCTATTTTATATATAATAGTTTTTATCTGCTAGTCCCAAACTCCTAATTTATCCCTCCCCCAGTTTTTTAGATTTATTAAATTGTTTTCCTATTATCTAAATAATCCTTAATGAATTAGAAAAATCAGTCAGTTTCTGAGAGTAGGCAGTCTGTTATTCTGTATTCAACACCAGAGTGAAATCTATGTTTTTGTTCTTTTGGTTTGTGGGAGATAGAATTTCCAAATGCCTTTTGAATTATTTTTGTTCCTCTAAAATAAACATAGAGTGCCTTTGGGGGTGAGCTCAGCCCCACAGTTTCCTCCTTCCGATTTTCCCCGTATTCGTTAATGACAGCACCATCTACCTTTTTAATTCTGCATCTTGGCTACTGAAGGGAAACGTCTTCTGACAGACAGCACTGGAGCCTTCCACCCTTGCATAGTTAGGCCTTGCGCCCAGCCACCAGCTCTGGTCCCCTCTGCCCCGTGCAGGGAACTCCAACTCCCCTCTGCCTGAAAACCCTTTCCCTTCTTTTCTACCTGGAAGAGTTCCTACCTAGCCTCAGCAGGAGCCCTCAACTTTCCACACAGAGTTTCTGCTCTCTTCTCTAGGCATCAATAGCACTTGACTCTTGTCTTGATGGTATGTGTGTGCATGCCTGTCTCCCTGGCTAGACTGGTCCTGTTGGAAGTTAGCACTCAGGCCTGTACATCTTTCAGTCCTCAGCTGGGACACCCCTGCCTGGACCCTCATAAATATTTAAGTGACTTGAGCTTGGAGTCCCAACACACCCAAATACAACTGTTGGTTGAGTTTACAGTGGCATTGCCCCAGCGGCCCCTGCCAGGTTCTGTAGGGGCTTATGTGTTTTGAGTGAAATTTCTTTATTTTGTTTAGTGAATTCCCCACCATCCTTTGAGATTATTAGAGTAAGCCTGGGTTGTTAACCAGAATTGCCTCCCCAGGTGTATGGTCCTGACTTCTGAGAACTTAGACTTGGGACCTAAGAGAAATAGTCTGTCAGTCTTAAAATCTGAAAAGCCGCAGGATACCGTTTTGTACGTAGAGCACCGTACAGCACAAACACCAGTCTCTCGAGAACTTGAGGATGCCTTCCCAGTGGGGGGGTGCTACAGATGAAATGCAGTAAAGTGATGAAGTGGGCCCTGCTTGTCTCTGGTACTGCCTCTTTCACCCTTGCATGTTCACTTGATCTTACCTTCATATATAATTTTCTCCATTTAATTTACTGTAATTAATACCACTTGTTCTTCAACATCTCCTTGCACCTACCCCTCTCTTTCCCTCTCTCTCCAGTGCTACACCCTCCCAGGCCTCCTCCGCACTCTCTCTCCAGGACCAGGCCTCTCTTCCCCCACTCCCCCATCTCTGCTCTGTTTCTTCCCACCACCTGCACTGACATTTCCTCATCTTTGCAGGATGAACTTTCCAAACTGGCAACTAGGTGACTGGCGAGGATTTGTAGGCCTCTCATCTCTTTACTCATTCATTCATTCATCCATCTAACAACGATTGAGCAACTGCTTTGCCAAACACTGTATCAATTGCTGGGAATACCAAGAAAAGTTAAGACTTGGTATCTGGCCTCCCAGGGCCAAGCAGTGGATGGTGAGTACTTGGTGGATTGCTAAGCAGATGAACACAAATCAGACTTCCTAGAGCAGGTGATATTTAAACTGGATTTTGAAGGGTGAATGGAAGGTAGCTATCTAAAGTGTGATAGAGGTAGTGGACATTTCACGCAGAGAGATGGGTGCAATTTCAAGTACAAGGGCATGAAACAGCTTGGCCAGTTCAGAGAGTGGCAAGTAAACAAAGTATGGCTAGAACAAAGGATCCGTAGGGGGGAATATCAGGTAAGCAAGGGCTGTATCATGATGGGTCTTGTGTGCTTAACCAGGAGACTTGAACTTATCCTTAAAGAAACAGGGATACTTTGGAATATTTGTAAGCAAGAGAATTGCATAGTGTTTATGTCCAAGAAGATCAGATTATTCTGGTAGCAGAATGAAGATAATATTTTGGGTGGGGCCTGCATTTGGTGGGGAGAGGGTATTTCAGGGGGCTACACCAGGTAACCCACACAACAAGTGGTAAGCACCTATATAGAGGCTGTGGGCTGAGGAAAAGGAGACAGATTTGATAGGTGTTCAAGAGATGACTGGTATGGCAGGTAAGGAATAGAATTGTTAAGATAACTTCTAGGAGAGTGAATATGCAGGGTGGAATGTAAGGAGAGGAGTTGGTTTTGAAGAAATGGTTCTGTGTTGGATATTTTGAGTGTGAGGTGTCCATGAGACATCTGAGGGGCGATGTCTGTTATTAAGTTGGATCTCCCGAAACTCAGAGGAGCTGCGGGTGAGACCATGTGGGTGATTCGGGCATGCTAGGCAGAGAGTTGATGATGAAGCCCTGAGGAAAGGGGCGTTTAAAGGGTAAATGGGAGAAGAAAAATCCCCAAAGAGAAAGGAGAATAGCAGAACAGTTGAGAGAAAACTAGCAGAGAAGGCTATCAACTTGCTTGAAAGGGATTCGAATATTGACTAAAGGAGCATAATGCAAAGGGGTAGGGGGAGGCAAAAAAGCAAGAGCTAATAAAGTCCCCTTAATGGCCGGGACTGTGGGAAAAAATACAAGAAGCACTATAGTTAGATATCTTTAAAAATTTATATCTGTGTGTGTGTGTACACACACACTTCTACCTTGGCTTTTTAAAACTAAGTAAACAGAAATCAAGGGGGAAAAACATTCCACAGAGAGGAAAATATTTGGCCATATCAAAAGCTGCCGGGGAGGGTGGGGGCGGGGGGGGGGGAAGCTGCCTAGTAGTCAAATAAACAAGGACTGAAAAGTACATTTGGCTTTGGCGTGTGCAGCCACCAACAGAGTTAGCAAGACGAGTTTCAGTGCAGTGGTGAGGGCCACAGAGGATGCAGAGCTTTGAGTGACGGAGAAATCATCAACGCAGGTACTTCTTTGAGAAACTTGACTTTAAAGTGAAGAAGAAAGCATAGAAAGTATCAGAGAGCAATTCAGGGTCATGAGAAAGTTTCAGGCAAGGGTTGTTTTTGTTTTCACGATGGCTGTCTTTTGCCTTGCTGAGCTGATAGGCCTTTGTTTTTGTTCTTGGTTTCAACAGTTGTTTAGAAAGTTCTTCTCACTTGAATATCAGAGCAGATTATACCATGCTGGTTTTTTTCTGGTGCTTTAATTAAAAATGTTTAATGCATCGAATTTATTTTGATATCAGAAGTGAGGACTCCATACCAGTTCTTCTGATGGTTTAGCTAATTACTCCATTACTTGAATCCACTGATTTGAAACATCATTTTTATAATATACTAAAATCCCATGAATATCTGCATCTGTTCTTGAAATCTATTTAATTCATACTATCTGTTAATGCACTAGTTCTGAACTGTTACCATAGCAATATAATACACATTAATATGTCTTAGAGCTGGTCCCATTTTATCCTTTTTCAGAAATATCCCTAACACTGTCACTTTAAACATCCCTCCTCATTATTTCACTTGTATACTTGTATATATTTCTTGAAGAACTTTAGCATCACCTTTCAGCTTTTTTTTCTTAAATCCATTTGGGATTATTAACTAAATTTGCATTCAAATTCTAAGCTTTATTTTGGAGAAAAAAATCTGACATGTCCCCAAACTTGAGTCTTCCCAATTAACAGTATGGTGCATCCATTCATTCATCATTATTTGTTGTTCTTTATTTTTTTAAGTCAATTATCATAACCATCTTAACATTTCTCACTAATTTATTTCTAAACAGTCTGTGCCTTTGTTGTCTTTATGAAAGGTATCTTTTCTCCTCTGGATTTTTAACTGGCTTTACTGCTAATAAAGTCCTAATTTCTGGCTTCTCTTCAATAGTGAGGAGATCTGGCAGCTCTGGGCCCTCGTTCCAATATGGTGCCCCTGAGCAGTTCCTTCCATTAGGACATCCACTTGCCAGTTTGCCAGTTACTGTACCCATTCCACACATTTCTGTTACCTGCCTGGCCCCTGGAGGTGGAGGACTTCATTTAGGGTTGGGTGGGTCATGGACACAGATGTTGACATCACTGCTCGGTGACATGCTGCTGACTCTATAAGGTCACGAACTCTGGTCCTTGCCTGTGTGATTTCCCTGAATACAGCGGCTCCTGCCCGGCCTGTAGACCGGCCAGATCTTTCCAACCCTGACTGCTTTTCTGCGACACTTTCTGGCCTCTCATATCAGAAGCGATTGCCAGCTTCTCCTACCCAGCCACCGCCTCCAGAGTCTTGCCCTTCCTGGCCAGAGTGATCCCTGCCGCTTGGCTGAGCAATAGCCCTAAAGGGCCTGTAAATTTTCCTCTGAGCCACTGTCTTAGTTACATCCCTATGCTAGTTCACTCGAAAGGTCTGCCAGTTAGGAGAGAAGGGTGTGAAACTTTTTTAGATCTCTGGCCTTATCATAGCTAACCCTACCTTCCCGTGGTACAGCTTCCCCCAGATCTCTGCTGCCCCATCTATAGCGAAGCCACGTAAATTACAGACAAAGGGAAAGAACTTCTAAGCCACCACCCCAATTTTGAGTTACTGTGACCGCATAGACTGCAACAATATCAAAATAAAAGTTCCTGAGAAAGGATTATATTTTGACTTACTAAGACACCTACTGCATACATTTCCATGATTTGTAATAATATACCAAATTCTCTGAACGTGCTGCACTTGGATTCACAGACTCAGGGGAGCTTGTGCATTTGCTTATTTTCAGCATATTTCCTCCAGCATTCTCCAAACATAGGCTTCCCAAATTTACATTCGGTGCATTTCTTATTTCTTTTTAGCTTGTTAGGTATTTCCACAATACTCCTTTTCTGTTTTTTAACCCTAAATCACAAATCCTCTTCCAACATTCTGTTATTTCTACACTGAGAATGAAGGATATGCTTAGAGTATCCCAAGTTTATTACTAGCAAATAAGTATGGTTGATTAAAGATTCTTAAATATGTTATTCCTATGAAGTGTATATATGTGAAAGAAACAGGCTATCATTAGTCTCCTTTCCAGAGGTTTTATATTTGTCTTTTGTTTGGATTCTTTCACTGTTGAACATTATTATTACCACGAATGTCTTTTCTCTTTGGGATGTAGTTCACTGTTTGCCTTTCTCTTTCTTAATAAGAGTAAAGGAATATGTGTTGTCCTTCCATCCATCCACCACTCCATGATGTATGTCCATTCCATTGACAGTTATTCAGTTTGGGTTCGTCACCTTATTTGTGGCCTCTTTTCCACTGGCCCCTCTCTTGGCTCTGGTGAACAATATATTGGAAATAAGAGTGGACGCGTGGAAGCTGACTACCCAGTATAGACGCATGGTGCCAGAAAAAGCCCAGGACATCGGAGCATGGCAGCCCATCATGCAAGGAATAGCAATCCTGGCTGTGGTGACCAATGTGAGTAAATAGGCTTCACAGGGTAAAGACCTTGAAAAGTCCAAAAATGCATTAGGGTTGCTTCCTAAGGAATCCAGTGTTTGGTATTTCATGATATGGGAGGAAGATGCTAATACTGTCATTCATATAAACAGCATAGTTGCTATAACTGTAATGGTTACTTTTTAATGTATTTTGTTTATTGTACATTATGTATTATTATTATTGGTGAATTACAAGACCTCTTACAGAGGCAGTTGCTAAGAATAGGGACCATTAAGCCATTGTTGCTCATTTGCTAGTTTTTATTCAATAGAAACGTGGTAATAGTATTAACAGTAAGTGTACTATTTTAATCCTCACATGACTATTAAAGGAGTTACCCAACAGTGCTTTTATAATGGAGATAGAAATCAATCCATTTAGAGTTTGAAGACCCTAAAATAATCACAATCATGCCACCATATTTTACTGTATATTCCAGACGACGAATTGAAAATAGGAACTCTTTGATGATGAAGTATAAACGCTTTGTGCATTCCCAGCCATTCCTTGCCTTCCTCGTGCCCAGGGGCAGAGGTTCCTTGAGGAGGTAGATTTAGGGCACGTCTCATCTCTCCTCACACCACCCGTGGTCTTTCCTACCCGCTGTTGGTCATAAGCTAAGCATTCTCATGCCCTGCATGTGTCTGAGTGATGAGGGAATAGAATGCAGTTGTTTACAACCTGTACTGATTATGGACCAGTCTGAACAGTCTCTCTCTTTTCCTACCCCTGCCCTCACCAGCCAACAGGGGGCGGGCAAGCAGAGCAATTCCCATGCCAGCCCATCAGGGAACCGCCTTCCCTAGAAATGCCCGTACAACCAGGGCTGTTTCCTCCCTTATTTCACTGCCAATTTCACTCCCAGGTTACAGTCCCCATCGAAGCGATATCCCAGTTTTAACAACTTCTTAATCAAGTCACATTTACCCTGCATCCGCCACCTTTTCCCACGAGCACTTGTAGAAACAGAACGGAGTTGGGCAGTGCCTGAGCTGTGCCTCCCAGCGCTGCAGCTTCCCAACTGCACGATCTTGGGCCAAGACTTAACCCTTCAGAGCTTCATTTTATCGTTTGTAAATCGAGTAATTCCCTATCACATATTTTCAGACTATTATATACCACAAAGGGGGCTTAGGGAATTCAGTGAGTCAGTGCATGGAATGCACAGAGCCTGGTCCTCATGGAATGTTAGCAGCTTTGTTATCACCTTCATTACACATCATCATTCACAGTGACAATGTAGACCTTGCCAGGTGTCAATACTAGAGGCACAAGAATTTTACAGTGTGTCACTGTGCGGACCATGGTCACAGTTTTACACAATAAGACAAGTTCTCTGGAACCCAGCTGTCACCCCCCAAGAACCCTCAATTTATCTGGATTGCATGCTGTCCCTCCTTTTTGGAGAAAGTTGGCAAATCACACACAAAACAACCGCTAGATTATGTCGGTTTCCACACACCCAGCTAGTCCCCACCTTCAGCATCCACCGTGCTGCGAAATGTAGGCTGATGTTCAGAAACATGACAGCGAGGCCTTTCAAGCTCCACAGTCATAAAAGTACGCATCTGTCATGTTCAATATGCTATACGACACGAAGCCAGGCAGGAACGTGGACTTGTGTGCTTGAAATTTCTAGCAACGAGGTTTGAAACTAAAAGCATTTTTGTTTGACCTTCAGCAAACCAGAAAATTCAATTGACTTCTACTCCCCATTACTCAAGCGTCCTGGTCTGATCGTATGAGGCACCTTTTCCTCGTGCCCCCAGCATGGCTCCACACCGTTAGCGCAGATGGAGTATTGGCTGTGTCTCTAAGACGTGTGCACACACAGGCACACACACGCCCACTAATTGGTGCTACTGTTTTCATTCAGTAGATGTTTTTTCTTATAACTCGGGCATTGTTTTATTATACCCTAGAAAAATTGCTTATTCGATCATCTATTAAACTATGGACAATCCTTTTTTCCATATTAAAATTTGTTACAGCTTCCAAGATGCAGCTCCTCTTCATGTTTGCGTATAATTCTGTAAGAATGAAACATGTATATTATCCCCTCACATACCTAATTTGTGCCTTGCCAATCTCATGTGCAAACAATAGCTAGCTTCCCATAATAGGAGAACTTTTAGGAAGCAGGAAGAAGAGAATAGCCACCAGGGATATGAAAGGGCATCAGGCAGGAGTCTGGTATAAAATCATTCATTCTAAAGCTGCTGGTTCAATAAATAAGCTGAATTGACATTGTTGTATCATGCCAGAGCATCTGCTACTGAAGACCTATTTTAATTTATTTTGATATAAATGGAAAATTGTGTTTGGGACAGCATGGGAAATGAAGCACACTGCATTTATTTGTACTCTTGCAGTGTGTCTCAAAGCAGCTCAATTCAGGAGGAAAAAGTATCTTGTCAGAAGTCAATAGAATTATCTTCCTTGTTGGAATTTTTGTAGCTCCTTGAAGCATATCTGCAGATGATTCTATAAAAAGCTAAAGTTGAGTTAAATGATAACAGGAAATTTTAATCTACTGAAATCTAGGAAGAGTAAAATATTCTTGTCTTTCACCACCACCGCTACCACCACTGACAGGCAAGGCTACACACACCCAGAGAGACTCCACGTCAGAGGAAATGACAAAGCTGGTTCTAGTGGGGGGGGGGGAGGGAGTTTTGCAGTAGAAAAGCCCCTCAGTTGTTTTTCTTGCTTTACCTGAGACCTTGTTTATTGGCCTGTGGTCTCACTGTGTCTAAACCATATGTTGAGATGAATACTATTAAGATCGTGTTGTGCAAAAAACATGTCTTTTCTTTTGCTTCAGTAAATGACTGAAACATTTAGCTTTGTTTATTCACATAGAATTTGGATTGAAGAATATTCTTTACTTTCTCCTTCCTTCAAACCAGTTTTACACATTGAGAGATTAAAGCCCAAATTAAAGAATTTTGGAGAAAATTCATGTAATTCATAATAGCTTTAGATCCTAATAAATGTCTGCCTGGCGTAGGCTCTGCTTTAAGACTGACCCATATTTATTTCTTTAATCTGGGAACACACTAAACTCTCTTTATGTTATTTGATAATTTACAGTGTTTTTAACTATCTATTTAACCTTTTGGAAGTTTAGAGGCTTAGACACTAGGTCTAACAAAATAGATACCATTGCTTGACTGTATGAATAGAACAATCCCAATACAATTTCTTGTTACTACATTTTATTAAAGTAACAGAGTTCTTGCTGTCTAATAAAGCAACAGACATAAGTATATACTGAGAGTTTAAATCAGACTATGGTTTGACTTGTCTAACCAAGTCAAGATACTATAGGGAAAAAGTATGAAGTTGGAGGAAAATAGATATTATGCAGTTAGTATTCTATTTTTAAGAGGTAAGTGATAAAAAAGTAGCTTTTTCTCAATTATTTATCTACAAAGGAATCATATACAGCCAACCTATTTTCATAATATTGACCTTAGTATGACGCATACAAAAGGGACTTCTAAATCCTAAAAGATTAAATTATATCAAATAGTGCTCCAAGGTTGATTGAATTTCATTATATTCTAACTTTTAAAAATATAATTTACAAATAACATATGCAAGCAGCTCTTGAGTTGTCCACAATACCCCAGTCTACAGTTATTCTTACTGTACTTAAGGCCTTTGCTTTTGAACTGCAGGTAGACTTCTGGACATTCCCTTAAAGACGAAAAGCAAAGGAACTATTTTACTTTAAAGCAGCTGCTCAAAGACTTTAGGATACTCACTACGTATATCCATTTGACAGGGAAGAATTAAGGTTTCTGAGTCTTTAATTTAAAAAAAAATCAACTGATGAAAATGTAATTCTGGCATGTCGGTTAACCTTAGCTATAAAGGCTCTCAATTAATACCCCCTTTACTGTTTTCTTCCCAACATAGGCCATGATCATTGCTTTCACATCAGACATGATCCCCCGCCTGGTGTATTACTGGTCCTTCTCCGTCCCGCCCTATGGGGACCACCCACACTACACCATGAAGGGATACATCAACAACACTCTCTCCTACTTCAACGTTGCCGACTTTAAAAGCAAAAGCAAGGAAAATCCGTACACTGAGCTTGGTGACTATACCACATGCAGGCAAGTTCTGCTTATAAGTGTTTAAAAATGCACTTCATCTTTTAAAGGACTTCTATTGTAATATAATTCTATTTGGTATCATTTAAATAAAATTGCTAAAGATGTTTTTTTCCTAGCTTTCTTTTCAATCAGACTTTAAAAAGGATGGGATATAAAAGTTAATACAGACTAGGGTTAGAACTTTCAAGCCAAACCATAAGGCAAGGTTTTTAAATGAGAGTTTCAAATGATTACAGGAAGACTGATCCAGGGGGAAAGTCCTGTATCTTAGAACTGAAGAAACTCTTAAGAGTTCCAAAAAGCAAGATAATTCAGTTGTTATGACTGTGTTATTCAAGGACAACCTGACGGTACTGAATGATGACAAACTAGTATCACTTAACAAAGCAACGCAAAGACAAAAATGTAAATACCTCAGCCTGGCCTAGCAGTGTTCTCTAAAAGTGTTCCAAAGCTCTCTGCACTAATATTAATGGCTAGTAAAATCAACTGTGGACAGCGTACACTTAGTTTTGTCAACTAAGTTACTAACTGAAAAGTTTGTTGACTGCATGTCCTAGAGTTGTGTGTGTGTGTTTTTTTTTTCAATCAAAGTCTTAAACCTAAAGGAGGCTTTAAAATTCATTTAGTTCAACTCCTCAAAGCCTTCTCTGATTCACATTCTCAACAACACAACCGAGAAACCAGAGATAAGCCCCAGATAAATGTTTCCAAGTTACACATAGTAAAGCCTCTTCAGAATCCCTCATTGAATCTGGTTACTCTTACTTTACATAGTTCTAAAGAGTAATTAAACTAGGTCTAATAGGTTACAGGCAGAAAATGAGAGATGTGCTACCTGAGGGAAATACACTAACAGCAGTAGCATATGATGTCTGACAACAAGGAAATTAAGTAAGAAAATTATAAAAAGTAGGTTAGTATTCTCTGTAGAGAGAGATAGCCTCATAGCTGAGTGAACCCTGATGACACCATTATATAAATAAATTTATAAGCATGTTTCTGAAAATATGCTAACTTGTTTTAGTTATACTCTTTTGAGGAAGCAGGGACAAAATTTAAGATATTTTTGTTCTTTTTTACAAAGATGGAATCCATCGTTACCATCATCTTCCGCTTGTAAGTTAAATGAAGTATTACTGGAGTAGTTATTTCAGGGTTTTGTCATCAAATTAAACTCTTGGAGAAAACTTGGGAGTTCCCTGCTGGCCTAGTAGTCAGGATTCCAGGCTTTCACTTCCGTGGTCCCGGGTTCAGTCCCTGGTCAGGGAACTGAGATGCCGCAAGCCATGCCATGTGGTGTGGCCAAAAAACAAACAAACACTCTTAGAGAAAATTTATATGATGTCCAATTTCAAAGAATGTTGCATGAAGTATGACCTTTTTTAATGGGCCCTTGTTTACAGCATTTGATCAAAAAGAATTATCTCCTGAAATGTCTCCATCTCATTTCCAGGTATCGTGATTTCCGGTACCCTCCTGGACACCCACAAGAGTATAAACACAACATCTATTATTGGCATGTGATTGCAGCTAAGCTGGCTTTTATCATTGTCATGGAGGTAGGAAAAGTATACTCTGAAATAGTTTATGAAGCAGTGTATTTGCAGGCTTTGTGTTGCCTCTTCTGACTTGAAATGTACTATATGTTATCTCTTGCTAATAATTATCTTATAACATTTATTAATAAAATCTGACCTGAGAACAGTAATTAAATGAAGTTGGTTGGGCTTCCCTGGTGGTACAGTGGTTAAGAATCCGCCTGCCAATGCAGGGGACACGGGTTCAATCCCTGGTCTGGGAAGATCCCACATACCGCGGAGCAGCTAAGCCCGTGCGCCACAACTACTGAGCCTGCACTCTGGAGCCCGCGAGCCACAACTACTGAAGCCCGTGTGTCTAGAGCCCATGCTCTGTAACGGGAGAAGCCACCCCAATGAGAAGCCTGCGCACTGCAGCGAAGAGTGGCCCCCACTCATCACAACTAGAGAAAGCCTGCGCACAGCCAAAAGTAAATAAATAAATTATTTTTTTAAATAAATAAAGTTGGTTAACTCCTTTAAACGTTAAAGGCATGTTGTGTGCTAGGGGAATTCAATTCCTTTCAGTTCAGTATTAATTGAAGGCCTTTTTATTTGGGGCACTGGGCCTTTTATTTGGGGCACTGGCTATTAGGCTATGAAGGGGCTTATTCAAGACAAATAAGATATTTTATTTTCCCTGGAGAAACTTTTAATGCTATAATATTTTTATTTGTATTATTTTAATTGCATTTTCACAGTATCCTTCTTACAATAGTTTTTTTTCTTTTTTTTTTTTTTTTTTTTTTTGTGGTACGTGGGCCTCTCACTGTTGTGGCCTCTCCCGTTGTGGAGCACAGGCTCCAGACGCGCAGGCTCAGCGGCCATGGCTCACAGGCCCAGCCGCTCCGCGGCGTGTGGGATCTTCCCAGACCGGGGCACGAACCCGTGTCCCCTGCATCGGCAGGCGGACTCTCAACCACTGCGCCACCAGGGAAGCCCCCTTACAATAGTTTTTTACATCCCTGAAATTTATCAGCTATGAAAAATGACTAAGGCAGCTATAAATTTGAAATTGATCTAACCAACTTTACTTCTTACACCAAGTGAATAACTGCTACTTAATTCCAAAGATTTGAAAGTTACTTCATTGGTGTGGTCAGTTAGGATTATATTTAGCTGCAAGAAACAGAAAGCCCATCAATAGTGGCTTCAACAAATAGGGGTTGATTTTTCTTACATAACAAATTTCACTAGGAGTAGCTGGGTGCTCCTGAATCAACACCAGCTCACTGATGTAAGCACTGTATCTGATTCTCTAGGTTTTCTCTCATTGCATGTCACTCTGTGGTTGTAATATGACTACTGCAACTCCAGATAACACATTTATGTTCTAGGCAGGAAGAAGGAGAAGGGTGATGCTAGCCAAATCTTTTCCTATTTGTTAGGAAAGAAAATGCTTTGCCAGAAGCCCCCAGAGCAGACTGTCACCTACATCTCATTGGCTATAACTACAGCACATGGTTCCTCATAGCAGCTAAGTAGGCTGAGACAGGAGGTGTTTGGTTTGCTCTGAGTGGAATCAAAATCTGTTAGCAAGAAAAAAGTGGGACAGGCTACCTGGCTTTGATAATTTTTCTAGTATTTTTTTAAGTAGTTACCAAAAATTAACAGAAGAAAATAGTTCATCATTAGTTCACCATCATAAGTGGATTCCTGAAGTGTACAGTATCTGATATATCGGCAAGAGTCACTAGTTTATATTCAAATATGTAGTTGCCAAAGTGGTTTGATTTCTACTTTTGATATCATGGTGGACTAGATGCTGTGAGGGGCCATCTCACTACAAAACATTTAGAATCAGTTAAAAACATAATTTCCTTTGCAGTTTTACACTTACTAGAAAGAAGGAAAGAGAATATACAAAGAGGAAAACACCATGATTGCCTGAAATAGATCAGTGAGCACCTCTGAAGTTCAGGACTGCTCTGAGAACAAGTGCTGTTATTAGTATCTCCACCTAAAAGCCCAAGGAGACCAAGCCTTGGGTCAGCAGTGCAGTAGAAGAGCTGAACTTGAGACTCTTGGATTCAGCCAGGGACCCCACAAAAGGCTAAACATGTCTCCAAGCAGAGGGAAATGCATATCTTCTCTGAATAAAAGTATCCTTAATTTAGACCCCAGTTTTTTCCCAGATTGAGATAAGCAAATATGAGCTAACTATCAAAGATCAACAATGGCAAAGGGGAAATTTTAAAAAAAAGAACGAAAAACCAAGAATGAGCTTTAGCCAAAAAAAAATTAAAAAATAAAAATCTGATTTGGACCATCAATAACTTTTAAGAGTTTGAATTATCAGATAAGGAATATAAATTAACCATATATGAGAATATTTAAATAAATGACAGAGCCAAAAATGAACAAACAATAAGAAACTAAAAAAATTATAAGGCAATTTTGAAAAATAATTGAAAACGTTTTGAAATAATAGTTGTTGAAATGAAGACATTAACATCTGGATAAAACAGAAGTTTAGTCAAATCTGAAGAGAGAATTAGTGAACTGGGAGACAAATCTGAAAAAAAATACCACTAGCACATCACAAAGAGAGAAGAAAATGGAAAAAATTTTTTAACAAGAGGTTAGATATGGAAGACAGAATGAGAAGGACTAACTTTCCCAAAAAATCATAGAAGAAAAAAATGGATAACTGAGGAGATGCAAATCTGAAGAGTCAGTGGATAAAATTTTTGCAGCATAAGTGACAGACATCTGTTCACAAAGAAGAAAGCAAAACAAATATCAAGCAGAATAGATAACAAAGAAGTCAATATTTACATGCACTGTAAGGAAAATGCAGCACACTGAATATAAGATCTTAAAAGTAACCTGAGAAAGAAGACAGATGACAAAGAAAATTAAGATTAGAATGAGAGTAGACGTTTGTGGTTTTTTTTGTGGTATGGAGGCCTCTCACTGTTTTGGCCTCTCCCGTTGCGGAGCACTCTGGACGCGCAGGCTCAGCAGCCATGGCTCACAGGCACAGCTGTTTCGCGGCATGTGGGATCTTCCTGGACCAGGGCATGAACCCGTGTCCCCTGCATCAGCAGGCGGACTCTCAACCACTGCGCCACCAGGGAAGCCCTAGACGTTTGTTTTTTGTTTTGTTTTGTTTTGGCTGCATTGGGTCTTCGTTGCTGCCCGTGGGCTTTCTCTAGTTGCGGCAAACGGGGGCCACTCCTCATTGCGGTGCACAGGCTTCTCATTGCGGTGGCCTCTCCCGCTGCAGAGCACGGGCTCTAGGCACGCGGGCCTCAGTAGCTGTGGCACGCGGGCTCAGTAGCTGTGGCTCTCGGACCCTAGGGCACAGGCTCAGTAGTTGTGGCGCACGGGCCCAGTTGCTCTGCGGCACGTGGGAGCTTCCTGGGCCAGGGCTTGAACCCATGTCCCCTGCATCGGCAGGCAGACTCTCAACCACTGTGCCACCAAGGAAGTCCCTAGACGTTTGTTTTTAATTGTTGTATAGTTGTTTCACAATCTTGTGTTAGTTTCTCCTGTACAGCAAAGTGAAGTACAGTTCCTTGTGCTATACAGCAGGTTCTTATTAGTTATCTATTTCATACATATCACTGTATATATGTAAATCCCAATCTCCCAGCTCATCGCACCCCCCCACCCCGCTTACCCCTTGGTGTCCATATGTTTGTTCTCTACATGTGTGTCTCTATTTCTGCCTTGCAAACTGGTTCATCTGTACCATTTTTCTGGATTCCACATATATGCGTTAATATACGATATTTGTTTTACTCTTTCTGACTTCACTCTCTATGACAGTCTCTAGGTCCATCCATGTCTCTGCAACTGGCCCAATTTCATTCCTTTTTATGGCTGAGTAATATTCCATTGTATACATGTACCACATCGTCTTTATCCATTCATCTGTCAATGGACATTTAGGTTGCTTCCATGACCTGGCTATTGTAAATAGTGCTGCAATGAATATTGGGGTGCATGTGTCTTTTTGAATTATGGCTTTCTCTGGGTATATGCCCAGTAGTGGAATTGCTGGGTCATATGGTAGTTCTATTTTTAGTTTTTTAAGGAGTCTCCATACTGTTCTCCATGTGGCTCTATCAGTTAACTTTGCCACCAACAGTGCAAGACGGTTCCCTTTTCTCCACACCCTCTCCAGCATTTGTTGTTTGTAGATTTTCTGATGATGCCCATTCTAACCAGTGTGAGGTGATACCTCACTGTAGTTTTGATTTGCATTTCTCTAATAATTACTGATGTTGAGCAGCTTTTCATGTGCCTCTTGGCCATCTGCATGTCTTCTCTGGAGAAATTTCTGTTTAGGTCTTCCGCCCAATTTTTGATTAGGTTGTTTGTTTGTTTTTGATATTGAGCTGCATGTGCTGGTTATATATTTTGGACATTAATCCTTTGTCCATTGATTCATTTGCAAATATTTTCTCCCATTCTGAGGGTTGTCTTTTCGTCTTGTTTGTAGTTTCCTTTGCTGTGCAAAAGCTTTTAAGTTTCATTAGGTCCCATGTGTTTATTTTTGTTTTTATTTCCATTACTCTAGGAGGTGGGTCATAAAAGATCTTGCTGTGACTTATGTCAAAGAGTATTCTTCCTATGTTTTCCTCTAAGAGTTTTATGGTGTCCAGTCTTACATTTAAGTCTTTAATCCATTTTGAGTTTATTTTTATGTATGGTGTTAGGGAGTGTTGTAATTTCATTCTTTTCCATGTAGATGTCCAGTTTTCCCAGCACCAAGACTGCCTTTTCTCCATTGTATATCCTTGCCTCCTTTATCATAGATTAGTTGACCATAGGTTCGTACGTTTATCTCTGGGCTTTCTATCCTGTTCCATTGATCAGTGTTGCTGTTTTTCTGCCAGTACCATATTGTCTTGATTACTGTAGCTTTGTAGTATAGTCTGAAGTCAGGGAGCCTGATTCCTCCAGCTCCATTTTCTTTCTCAAGATTGTTATGGCTCTCTGGGGTATTTTGTGCCTCTCTACAAATTTTAAGATTTTTTGTTCTAGTTCTGAAAAATTGCCATTGGTAATTTGATAGGGATTGCATTGAATCTGTAGATTGCTTTGGGTAGTACAGTCATTTTCACAATATTGATTCTTCCAGTCCAAGAACATGGTATATCTCTCCGTCTGTGTCATCTTTGATTTCTTTCATCAGGGTCTTATAATTTCCTGAGTGCAGGTCTTTTACCTCCTTAGGTAGGTTTATTCCTAGGTATTTTATTCTTTTTGTTTCAGTGGTTAATGGGATTGTTTCCTTGATTTCTCTTCCTGATCTTTCATTGTTAGTGTATAGGAATGCAAGAGATTTCTGTGCATTAATTTTGTATCCTGCAACCTTACCAAATTCATTGATTAGTTCTAGTAGTTTTCTGGTGGCATCTTTAGGGTTTTCTATGTATAGTATTATGTCATCTGCAAACAGTGACTGACTGTTTTACTTCTTCTTTTCCAAGTTGTATTCCTTTTATTTTTCTTCTCTGATTACCATGGCTAGGACTTCCAAAACTGTGTTGAATAATGGTGGCAAGAGTGGACATCCCTGTCTTGTTCCTGATCTTAGAGGACCTGCTTTCAGGTTTTCACCATTGAGAATGATGTTTGCTGTGGGTTTGTCATATATGGCCTTTATTATGTTGAGATAAGTTCCCTCTATGCCCACTTTCTGGAGAGTTTTTATCATAAATCAGTGTTGAATTTTGTGAAAAGCTTTTTCTGCATCTATAGAGATGATATGTCATATGGTTTTTATTCTTTAATTTGTTAATATGGTGTATCACATTGATTGATTTGCCTATATTGAAGAATCCTTGCATCCCTGGGATAAATCCCACTTGATCATGGTGTATGATCCTTTTAATGTGTTGTTGGATTCTGTTTGCTAGTGTTTTGTTGAGAATTTTTGCATCTATATTCATCAGTGATATTGGTCTGTAATTTTCTTTTTTTGTAGTATCTTTGTCTGGTTTTGGTATCAGGGTGATGGTGGTCTCGTAGAATGAGTTTGCGTGTGTTCCTTCCTCTGAAATTTTTTGAGAAGGATGGTTGTTAGATCTTCTCTAAATGTTTGATAGAATTCACCTGTGAAGCCATCTGGTCTTGGACTTCTGTTGGAAGATCTTTAATCACAGTTTCAATTTCATTACTTGTGATTGGTCTGTTCATGTTTTCTATTTCTTTCTGGTTCAGTCTTAAAAGATTATACCTTTCTAAGAATTTGTCCGTTTCTTCCAGGTTTTCCGTTTGATTGGCATAGAGTTGCTTGTAGTAGTCTCTTGTGATGCTGTGTATTTCTCCAGTGTCCATTGTAACTTCTCCTTTTTCATTTCTAATTTTATTGATTTGAGTACTCTCCCTCTTGATGAGTCTGGCTAAAGGTTTATCACTTTTGTTTATCTTCTCAAAGAACCAGCTTTCAGTTTTATTGAAATTTGCTGTTGGTTTTTTGTTTCTATTTCATTTATTTCTGCTCTGATCTTTATGATTTCTTTCCTTCTACTAACTTTGGGTTTTGTTTTTCTTTCTCTAGTTCCTTTAGGTGTAAGGTTAGTTTGTTTATTTGAGAGTTTTCTTGTTTCTTGACGTAGCATTTATTGCTATAAATTTCCCTCTTAGAACTGATTTTGCTGCATCCCATACATTTTGGATTATCATGTTTTCGTTGTCATTTGTCTCTAGGTATTTTTTGATTTCCTCTTTGATTTCTTCAGTTTTGGTTATTTAGTAGTGTATTGTTTAGCCTCCATGTGTTTGTGTTTTTTTTCCCTGTAATTTATATCTAATCTCATAGAATTGTGGTTGGAAAAAATGCTTGGTATGATTTCAATTTTCTTAAATTTACCGAGGCTTGATTTGTGACCCAAGATGTGATCTATCCTGGAATATGTTCCGTGTCCATTTGAGAAGAAAGTGTAATCTGCTGTTTTCGGGTGGAATGTCCTATAAATATCAATTAAATCTATCTGGTCTGTTGTGTCATTTAAAGCTTGTGTTTCCTTATTAATTTTCTGTCTGGATGATCTGTCCATTGGTGCCATTAAGGTGTTAACGTCCCCCACCGTTACTGTGTTACTGTCGATTTCCTCTTTTATAGCTGTTAGCATTTGCCTTATGTACTGAGGTGCTCCTCTGTTGGGTGCATATATATTTACAATTGTTACATCTTCTTCTTGATTTGATCCCTTGATCATTATGTAGTATCCTTCCTTGCCTCTTGTAACATTCTTTATTTAAAGTCTGTTTTATCTGATATGAGTATTGCTACTCCAGCTTTCTTTTGATTTCCATTTGCATGGAATATCTTTTTCCATTTTCTCACTTTCAGTCTGTATGTGTCCCTAGGTCTGAAGTAGGTCTCTTGTAGACAGCATATATATGGGTCCTGTTTTTGTATTATTCAGCCAGTCTGTGTCTTGAGAGTAGACTTTTTAACATCAATCTGAAAGCCAGAAGAGTCTAATATCTTTAAAATGCTAAAGAAGGTAACTATAAACCTCAAATTATAGCAAAACTTTGAGTAATTGAAAAATCTGTCCCCATTGAAAACACCAAGCCATATGGCTTTCTAGGAGAGTGATACCAAACTTTCTAGAACAGATCATTTCAATATTATACACACTCATCCAGAGAAAAGGAAATACTCTCCAACCCCTTTTAGTTCCTAAAATCAGACAAGATTAGAAAGGGAAGGGGAAATTATGTCAGTCTTACTCAATGCATAGAGGCAAAGGTCTTTTTAAGATGTGCAGACTGAATCTAGCAATCTGTTTTCAAAAGATGACATCATACCACATTCGCTTTATCCCAGAAATGCAAGGGTGGTATAACAGAAAATCTTCATATCTGTAAATATTACCTACCTCAGAAATGGATGGGAAAAAAAAAAACCTCTTTACTACATCAACTTTTGCCTCTTTACTATGTAATTCTATCACTTGAACTCACCAATATCTCTCTCAGCTCAAAATATTCTCCACCGTCACACTACCTGACTTACAAGAAACATTTGACACAGCTGATCACTCTTCCTTGAAATTCTTCCTCACTTGGCTCCCAGGGAAACACATATTTTGCCTTTCTTCCTACCTCTCTATGCAGTCCTGTCTTAACTTCTTTGCCCATCCCTTCTCTTCTTAATGATCCACGGCTCATTCCTTGGTTGTGTTTTCTCTCTACCCAAGCGTTGGTGATCTCATGCGGTCCGGACACTTTAAGTGCTATCTGTATGCCAGTGACTCACTAATGGATATCCCCAGAAAACCTCTTCTGAACTCAGCCCATCAATCCAACTGCATACTTGACCTTTCTGCTTGGATATCTAACAGATACCTCAAATCTACTGCCCTAAATTCCCATATTTTCTTAAGTCCACTTGCAATGTTCTTCTCCCTATCATGCACTAAATCTGTTCTGTCCACAGTTTTACCCCCTCTCAATTATGGCAGTTCCATCTCAACAGTTGCTTGGGCCAGAATTCTTGGAGTCCTCCTTGTTTTCTCTCCCCCACTTATTCCACATCCAGTCCTGTTGAGTTTTCCTTTGAAAATATATCACAAATCTGACCACTTCTTACCAGCTCTGCTGCTGCCACCCAAGTTAGAGCCACCATCATTTCTTGCCCAAATTAGGGCAACAGTCTCCTAACTGGACTCCCTATTGTCTTCACATCTCACTCTAAGTAAAAGCCAAAGTCCTTATAATGACATACAAGGCCAAACACAATCTAGCCATGCTCTGTTACCTCCCTGAGGTCACTTCACTCCAGCCTTCCTGGAATGTACCCTTCAGGTTTCTACCAGATGGACTGTGTTGGCTGTTCCCTTTGCCTAGAATGTCTTTCTTCCTGATGTCTGCATGGCTAATTTCCTCACCTCCTTAAAATCTTTGCTCAATGAGGCATGTCCAGACTGATCTATATAAAAGCTATATAAATTTTACCTCCCACCATAACACTCATGATAACTGTTACTCTGCTTCACTTAGCTCATGTCACTTTTTTCCCCATAGCTCTTATCACTTTTTAACACTATGTGTAATGTATTTGTTTTTAATTATGTTTATTCTGTTATCTCTATCTTCTTGCTAGGTTAGGGATTTTTGAACAGTGAATAAATAAAAAGGTTTTCAAGCTCATTAGTCACCAGGGAAATGCAAAGTAAGACCAAAGTGAAAGTCCATTTCATAATCACCATGTTGGTTTAAAAAAAAAAAAAGTGATGGTAACAAGTGCAGACAAGGATGTAGAGCAACTGAAATCATCACACACTGCTGGTGGGAGTGTCAGCCGGTATAGTTGGTATGCTCTTGTAAAATTGAAGATTCATGTAACAGAGGGTCTCAGCAGTTCCACCCCTAGGTGCACGCTTTTGAGAAACTCACAGGTATTCTCCAGAATCCAAGTGCAAGAATGTTCCCAACATCATTGTTTCTAATCCAAAAACTAGACACAAACCCAATTCCTTTTGATAGGGGAACAAATAAATTAGTGTGTTTGCACAGTGGAATATTATATAGACGTGAACATGGATTACAGTTATGCACAATAACATTGATGAGTCTTAGAAACTTTGAATGGAAAAAAGCAATTTTCAAAAGACTGTACCATACTGACAGTATCATACTGTTTTTATAAAGCATAAAGCAAGCAAAACTAAACAAGATACTATTTGGGGATATATACATACCTTGTTAAACTATTCATAGTAAAAGAAAATTATATACGCACACAGATAGTTTAGTGTTTACCTTTGGGGAGGAGGCCTGGGAACAAGATAGGAAAGAAACACACATAAAAATATCATAGCATCGTCAGTGTCATGGTGAGTGTTCTAGATAGTAGATGTATTCTGTTCTACATGTCAAATAGTATTCTTGAAATGTATAAAGTAAAAAAATATAGCACCTTGGCAGAGCCATGCTGTGGTGGGAGAGATTGGGTATACATGATGAATGCCCACCACCTTGTCCTGATATACTGCTATAATGACTAGCAAAAATAAATGGAAGAAACTCTGTGTTCCCCTACTTCTCTTTGTGATTGACATTTTTCTTCTCTCCCTTAGCATATCATCTATTCTGTGAAATTTTTCATTTCATATGCAATTCCAGACGTATCGAAAAGCACGAAGAGCAAGATCAGGAGAGAAAAATACCTAACCCAGAAGCTTCTTCATGAGAATCACCTCAAAGACATGACCAAAAATATGGGAGTCATAGCTGAGAGGATGATAGCGGTAGTAGATAACAATATACGACCAAAATCAGATTAAGAGCTTTATGTTCTGAGAAGCACTTTAAAGAATTTAGCTTTATCAAAATATATTATGAATCACTAATGAGAATAAGTTAAATTACTTCGGCAAATATGAGTCTTAACTATATGACCATTTTCATGCAGATTATTTTTCAGTTTCAGCTAGCGACGTAGGAACTGGAAAATGTAAAATTGAGATCAAGAAGGGCATAAAACGAATCACCAGGAAAACCAAAAATGTTACTTTTTTTGATAAATTGGAATTTTAGTAACACAGAAGAGGTGTCTTTGTGTGCTTAAAAACAACCCCTACCAAAGTAGAGTGGATTTTTCCCCTCCATTTGATTATTTTCATTCCTTCTGTTCTCAAGCACATGATCTTTTTTTATTTTTAGGCACTGTTTCATTTCTTCACTTTTTGCCAGATCTGTTCCAGAGTTATCTTTCCCTTACAAATACCATCATTAGAGATTAGACATGCTAGCAGTTGTGTATTAAAAATATCTAATGCAGAATTCAGCTTGAATGCTGTATTAAGTGGCAGATAGACCCAAGACTTCACAATATTTAGGTGCATTATCACATTCCTACAGAAAAAGAAATCTCAGGTAATGAGGAAATAGTTTCAGCCTTCATCTTGGCCTTTCTTTCCATCTCAGAGAAATAACTCTTAATGGATTGCAATGAAGATAGCAAGGTTCTGAGCATATTTGTGCTAATTCACAGTGACACCTTTCATCTTCCAGGAGCACTCCTAGAATGTTCTGTGCCTAATCAATGTTGTTGACTGCTTTGCAAATCTCAAGGGAATAAGATGGCAAAAGCAGGGAAACTTACAGATTGAAACAGAATTGTGACTCGTATTGATCAGGATAATTAATTTACCTCTTCTGAAGATATGTCATTTCTTGAAAAAAAATGAAATCAAGTGATTAAAGTTACATATTTATCAACATAATGGTTTGTAAAAGATGAGCGCATCAGTTTCCCACCAGTTGCCCTTTATCCATGAGATCCCAGGAAGTACAGTATTACAAGCAACCTTGTGATTGTCTCATGGCCATTGTGACAGGCCAGTGCTGCGCATGTCAAGAGAACAGCAAGTGCCCTCAGTGTGACCGCACCGTGTTCCTGCGAGGGGTTCTGCACGTCCAAGTGATTAGTCTACCAAAGCATCTGCCACAGAGAAGGTAGCTTAGTGCATCCTCCCTTGTCTTACTCCCAGCCCAGTAACTTGTTTGCACCTGGGGAGCATTTTTTAGGGAGGGAGAGGGAGAGACAGGATAATACCTAGATTATTCCCAAAAAAGAAAAGAGACGGGATTTGATTTGAATTCCAGCCTCTCCTCAAGCCAGTCAGGCAATTAAGGGTCAGAAAACAAATTAGGTCACAAACTCTGCCGTCAGATGAAGGTAACTTCCTGCTGAACTTCTGCCCCACCGTGCACATCTTGACCTTAATTTATTCAGCTTCACAGTCTCTACTGTGCTTTACTGTTTTTCGGGTGCCAGGCCCTCTTGTAGGCTCTGGAAAAGACACAGGGCCTGTACCTCTCACCTGTGACTGGTGACAAGGCAGGGCTGGGTGCAGGAGAGGGTGTCTGGCACTGGATTCTTGCTAGATGGGCCACCACCCACTGGGATGCTGCTAAATGCCCAGGTGCCACAGGAGCCAAGACACTCAAGAGTCCCAGCAGCAAAGGAAAAGGAAACACTATTCAGTGAGCAGATTTACAGGCTTGTTACAATAGAGTAGCTTCACTCCAGGTCACAATTCTAAATGCCTGCCATGAATGTTAAAAACAAAACAGTATTTCTGTAGGATTCATCAAAACAGTATTCTGGACTTTTGAATTGTCCCAGTGGATCCGGACCATTTCACTAGCTTTCTTGATAATGTTAATGGTGTGATCAGAGAGTGCTCACAACAGGCCATGTGAGATCTGGCCACACTGGGAGAAAGAAAGAAATTTCTTCCGCGTGGGGAAGTGTTCTCATCCCTTTCCCTGCTCACCCGGGACACTGCTCCTGGAAGTGGTGCCGATCCTTCTCAATTACCTCTTCTCTTCTCTGAAGTGTAGGAGTATCTCCTAGTGTTGGATTTGGCAATTACTCACTGCTTATGGAGTCATAGAAAAGGAAATGTTTTTGCCTTATCTCCTTGTATATAAAATAGAACTTGAAAAGAATCGTTCATTTATGTTTTCATAAGCCATCTTTCATAAATCGTCTTCACAGTTTAAAATTTGCTTCTGTGGACAGGAGGGAAAAAAACCTCTGCCCTTTTAAGGCAGCGAATGTGATGTATGACACTGCCAATATTCCCCAAACGGCCAGGTTTTAGTGGGGACCCAGGTTAACCTGTGACACTGACAGTGTTCATGTAAGTCTAGTGCTGACTAGTGGGTAGTGAAGAAAATGTGGGGCTGTGTCTGCAGGCACTCGTGGGTTACATCTGTAAATGAGAGCAGAGACAGCACCTTGGAAAAATGGATGGGTGTGGCAGTGGACCTATGAAGGGGAAATCTGGGCCTAGACCTGTCTGGTGTTAACCACTAGAGAAATTTTACTTTGTATCCTTTTGTGATGCCTGTGAATTTTAACAAATCAAAGCATTAGACCTAAATACTCAGGAGATTTTTCTTTAAATATCCCTCAGATACTTTAGTTATGTCAATAGGAAGGGAAAGCTTTCATTTTTGTTTGAAAACTAAACAAGACCATTTTGCAAACTGTTTGTTTATCACCAAAAGCCTTCCCTTATAATTGCATGTGCATCTTGAATTTCAGAAAACATTAATTCACAATAGGGGGTCAGAATACGCTCTGTTGTTGAAACACTTGTACCATTTTCTTGTGTCCATATTATATTTTAAGATGTTTGAAAAGTTAAAATGTATGAACAACTTAAGTAAAACTGAAATATTCATGATGCTTTTCATACACTGTGGCATAAGATGTAAAGTTTGTAATATTTTGCAAATTTCTGTGCACTTTAATCTTTTATAATTACGAGCAATTTAATAAATCCATTTTTAAAAACAATACTGTGATCTACTCTATGCAATTGTCACAATGTTTTTAAGAGAGCAGATGTATATCTGTTTACCAATTATGTGTCAGATAACAAACGTGCATTTTTATGTGGATTATATCTAAAATTGTATTTTTCATAATTTGCACTTACTTTAAAACATGTTTTTTCTGGGGAAAATTGGGGGTGGGGTTTCAGCCAGGGCTGCTGCAGACAGTTGTTGGGATTGAGGCCTGTACAGGGCACCAAGCCTGGAGACCAGGTGTGCCAGTGTCGGGATGCATCCACTAGTAGGGAGAGGTGCTTCCCACTAATTGCATAAAGATGCCTCTGCATTCTACACATGGGGCATGTCACCTGACATGGGGCAATGACTCCCAGAGAGGACATGTCTCTAATAAGGCTCAGGAAGGCTCTGTTTGGATCTGCCATGGCCTTGGGTACAGAAAGGGGAAATTATGAAGAAGAATATAAAGGAAAATCTCATTACAAAACACAACCTTTTTTTTTTTTTTAATCCTGGACAACATAAAGTCCATATATTAACTCATTCCATCCTTTGATTTCTTTTCCTTTTTTGACCAGCTTAAATCTCATTAAGCTTGCAGTAAAACTAAGTCAAAAATAGGAAGAAGCATTTTCTCTAATTCTTAAATGATGTCCTTGGTACGGGTACCGATGATATTATTCTTCCCTTCAAGCATTTTAACTCCAGCAAAGGAGCAACTAGAACTTCTTTAGCAAAGTACCCCCTTCTCATTTTGGGGAAATGATGAAATCTTAAACAACTGGTATTTATCTCACCCCACCAGGTACAGTGCCAGTTGTTTTCTTACACAGATCTCACTGCCAACATGATTTTGTAGCAAGGAAATTTTTAGTAACGTTTTAAAAAATGATGAAAGTACATGATTAAAAGAGAAATGTGGGGACAGACACCAAAAACAATGGGAACTATGAACCTGCAGCCTGCAAAAAGGAGACCCCAAACACAGTAAGATAAGCAAAATGAGAAGACAAAACCACACAGTAGATGAAGGAGCAAGATAAAAACCCACCAGAGCTAACAAATGAAGAGGAAATAGGCAGTCTACCTGAAAAAGAATTCAGAATAATGATAGTAAAGATGATCCGAAATCATGGAAATAGACAAAATGCAAGAAATAACAAGGACCTAGAAGAACTAAAGATGAAACAAGCAACAATGAACAACACAATAAATGAAATTAAAAGTACTCTAGATGGGATCAATAGAATAACTGAGGCAGAAGAACAGATAAGTGACCTGGAAGATAAAATAGTGGAAATAATTACTGCAGAGCAGAATAAAGGAAAAAGAATGAAAAGAACTGAGGACAGTCTCAGACCTCTGGGACAACGTTAAACGCACCAACATTCGAATTATAGGGGTTCCAGAAGAAGAAGAGAAAAAGAAAGGGACTGAGAAAATATTTGAAGAGATTATAGTTGAAAACTTCCCTAATATGGGAAAGAAAACAGTTAATCAAGTCCAGGAAGCACAGAGAGTCCCATACAGGATAAATCCAAGGAGAAATATGCCAAGACACATATTAATCAAACTGTCAAAAATTAAATAGAAAACATATTGAAAGCAGCAAGGGAAAAACAACAAATAACACACAAGTGAATCCCCATAAGGTTAATAGCTGATCTTTCAGCAGAAACACTGCAAGCCAGAAGGGAGTGGCAGGACATATTTAAAGTGATGAAGGAGAAAAACCTGCAACCAAGATTAATCTACCCAGCAAGGATCTCATTCAGATTTGATGGAGAAATTAAAACCTTTACAGACAAGCAAAAGCTGAGAGAGTTCAGCACCACCAAACCAGCTTTACAACAAATGCTGAAGGAACTTCTCTAGGCAAGAAACACAAGAGAAGGAAAAGACCTACAATAACGAACCCAAAACAATTAAGAAAATGGGAATAGGAACATACATATCGATAATTACCTTAAATGTAAATGACCTAAATGCTCCCACCAAAAGACACAGATTGGCTGAATGCATACAAAAACAAGACCCATATATATGCTGTCTATAAGAGACCCACTTCAGACCTAGAGACACATACAGACTGAAAGTAAGGAGATGGAAAAAGATATTCCATGCCAATGGAAACCAAAAGAAAGCTGGAGTAGCAACTCTCATATCAGACAAAATAGACTTTAAAATAAAGACTATTAGAAGAGACAAAGAAGGACACCACGTAATGATCAAGGGATCGACCCAAGAAGAAGATATAACAATTGTAAATATTTATGCACCCAACATAGGAGCAAATACATACAGCCATAAAAGGGGAAATCATAAGGCAAATACTAACATACATAAGGCAAATACTAACAGCCATAAAAGGGGAAATCAAGAGTAACACATTCATAGTTTTACTATGGGTACTTTAACACCCCACT
Source organism: Phocoena phocoena (assembly GCF_963924675.1). Taxonomy (NCBI): domain Eukaryota; kingdom Metazoa; phylum Chordata; class Mammalia; order Artiodactyla; family Phocoenidae; genus Phocoena; species Phocoena phocoena. Next base: position 66,835,974 of record NC_089229.1, on the reverse strand, counting down.
TTCACCAATGGACAGATCATCCAAAATGAAAATAAGGAAACACAAGCTTTAAATGATCCATTAAACAAGATGGACTTAATTGATATTTATAGGACATTCCATCCAAAAACAACAGAATAAACATTTTTCTCAAGTGCTCATGGAACATTCTCCAGGATAATTCATATCTTGGGTGACATATCAAGCCTTGGTAAATTTAAGAAAGTTGAAATTGTATCAAGTATCTTAGTGACCACAACGCTATGAGACTAGATATCAATTACAGGAAAAGATCTGTAAGAAATACAAACACATGGAGGCTAAACAATACACTACTTAATAACGAAGTGATCACTGAAGGAATCAAAGAGGAAATTTAAAAAATACCTAGAAACAAATGACAATGGAGACAGGATGACCCAAAACCTATGGGATGTGCCAAAAGCAGTTCTAAGAGGGAAGTTTATAGCAATACAATCCTACCTTAAGAAACAGGAAACATCTCAAATAAACAACCTAACCTTGCACCTAAAGCTATTAGAGAAAGAAGAACAAAAAAACCCCAAAGTTAGCAGAAGGAAAGAAATCATGAAAATCAGATCAGATATAAATGAAAAAGAAATGAAGGAAACGATAGCAAAGATCAATAAAACTAAAAACTGGTTCTTTGAGAACATAAAATTGATAAACCATTAGTCACACTCATCAAGAAAAAAAGGGAGAAGACTCAAATCAATAGAATTAGAAATGAAAAAGCAGAAGTAACAACTGACACTGCAGAAATACAAAAGATCATGAGAGATTACTACAAGCAACTCTATGCCAATAAAATGGACAACCTGGAAGAAATGGACAAATTCTTAGAAATGCACAACCTGCCAAGACTGATCAGGAAGAAACAGAAAATATGAACAGACCAATCACAAGCACTGAAATTGAAACTGATTAAAAATCTTCCAACAAACAAAAACCCAGGACCAGATAGCTTCACAGGCGAATTCTATCAAACATTTAGAGAAGAGCTAACACCTATCCTTCTCAAACTCTTCCAAAATATAGCAGAGGGAGGAACACTCGCAAACTCATTCTATGAGGCCACCATCACCTGATACTAAAACCAGACAAGGATGTCACAAAGAAAACTACAGGCCAATATCACTGATGAACACAGATGCAAAAATCCTCAACAAAATACTAGCAAACAGAATCCAACAGCACATTAAAAGGATCATACACCTAGAGACTGTTATTCAGAGTGAAGTAAGTCAGAAAGAGAAAGACAAATACCATATGCTAACACATATATATGGAATTTAAGGGGAAAAATGTCATGAAGAACCTAGGGGTAAGACAGGAATAAAGACACAGACCTACTAGAGAATGGACTTGAGGATATGGGGAGGGGGAAGGGTTAGCTGTGACAAAGCAAGAGCGCGGCATGGACATTAATACACTACCAGATGTAAAGTAGATAGCTAGTGGGAAGCAGCCGCATAGCACAGGGAGATCAGCTCGGTGCTTTGTGACCACCTAGAGGGGTGGGAGGGAGGGAGACGCAAGAGGGAAGAGATATGGGAACATATGTATATGTATAACTGATTCACTTTGTTTTAAAGCAGAAACTAACACACCATTGTAAAGCAATTATACTCCAATAGAGATGTAAAAAAAAAAAATGCAACATGTCATTAAAAAATCTCAAGTTATACAAGAAGGCTGTGCTGGAAACCTAAGTCCTGCTATCTCCCTAGCTCAGCCCAGCCCAGCCCACTCCCCAGCAGTCCCAGGAAGCCTGAGCTAGGGCCATCGGGGCAGTCTTTTTGCCCAAAAGAGACTTCAAAGATGTTCTTGGTTTTAAAAAATCATATTCAGAAATGTGTGGAGGAGCTTCAAGATGGCAGAAGAGTAAAATGCAGAGATCACCTTCCTCTCCACAAATATTTCAGAAATAAATCTATGTGTGGAACAACTCCTACAGAACACCTACTGAATGCTGGCAGAAGACCTCAGACCTCCCAAAAGGCAAGAAAGTCCCCACGTACCTGGGTAGGGCAAAAGAATAAGGATGGGACCTGCACCAGTGGGAGGGAGCTGTGAAGGAGGAAATGTCTCCACACACTAGAAGCCCCTTCCCAGCAGAGACTGCAGGTGGCGGAGGAGGAAGCTTCGGAGGTGCGGAGGAGAGCGCAGCAACGGGTGAAGAGGACAAAGCGGCGAGATTCCCGCACAGAAGTTTGGTGCCGACCGGCACTCACCAGCCCAAGAGGCTTGTCTGCTCACCCGCTGGGACGGGCGGGGGCTGGGAGCTGAGGCTATGGCCTCGGTCGGATTGCAGGGAGAGGACTGGGGTTGGCTGTCTGAACACAGCCTGAAGGGGGATAATGTGCCACAGCTAGCCGGGAGGGAGTCTGGGAAAAAGTCTGGAGCTGCTGAAGAAGCAAGAGACTTTTTTTTGCCTCTTTGATTTGCTGTGCACGAGGAGAGGGGATTAAGAGCGCCGCCAAAAGGAGCTCCAGAGACGGGCGTGAGCTGAGGCTATTAGCTCAGACCCCAGAGACAGGCATGAGACGCTAAGGCTGCTGCTGCCCCCAACAAGAAGCCTGTGTGCAAGCACAGGTCACTCTCCACACCTCCCTTCCCGGGAGCCTGTGCAGCCTGCCACTGCCAGGGTCCCGTGATCCAGGGACAACTTCTCTGGGAGAACGCACAGAGCACCTCAGGCTGGTGCAATCTCATGCTGGCCTCTGCCGCCACACGCCCGCCCAGCATCCGTACCCTCCCTCTCCCGGCCTGAGTGAGCCAGAGCCCCTGAATCAGATGCTCCTTTAACCCCGTCCTGTCTGAGCAAAGAACAGATGTCCTCAGGTGACCTACACGCAGAGGTGGGTCCAAATCTAAAGCTGAACCCCAGAGAAAGGGAAATCTCTCCTAGCAGCCTCAGGAACAGTGGATTAAATCTCCACAATCAACTTCATGTACCCTGCATCTGAGGAAAACCTGACTAGACAAAGAATCATCCCAAATTGAGGAGGTAGACTATGGGAGCAAGGATATATATATATATATATTTTTTCCCCTTTTTCTCTTTTTGTGAGTGCATATGTGCATGCTTCTGTGTGACATTTTCTCGGTATAGCATTGCTTTTACCTTTTGTCCTAGGGTTCTGTCTGTCCGGTTTTTTTAAATTACTTAAAAAAATATTTTTAATTATTATATTTTATTTTAATAACTTCATTTATTTTATTTTACTTTATTTTATTTTATTTTGTTTTCTCTTCTTTCTTTCTTTCTTTTTGTCCTCCCTTTTATTCTGAGCTGTGTGGAGGACAGGCTCTTGGTGCTCTAGCCAGGCATCAGGGCTGTGCCACTGAGGTGGGACAGCCTCGTTCAGGACACTGGTCCACAAGAGACCTCCCAGCACCACATAATATCAAACAGCGAAAATCTCTGAGATCTCTGTCTCATTGCCAAAACCTAGCTCCACTTAATGACCAGCAAGCTACAGTGCTGGACACTCTATGCCAAGCAACTAGCAAGACAGGAACACAACCCCGTCCATTAGCACAGAGGCTGCCTAAAATCATAATAAGGCCAGAGACACCCCAAAACACACCACCAGACATAGATCTGCCCGCCAGAAAGACAAGATCCAGCCTCATCCACCAGAACACAGGCATTAGTCCACTCCACCAGGAAACCTACACAACCCACTGAACCAACCTAGCCACTGGAGACAGACACCAAAAACAACAGGAACTACGAACCTGCAGCCTGCAAAAAGGAGACCCCAAACAGTAAGTTAAACAAAATGAGAAGACAGAGAAACACACAGTAGATGAAGAAGCAAGGCAAAAACCCACCAGACCTAACAAATGAAGAGGAAATAGGTAGTCTACCTGAAAAAGAACTCAGAATAATGATAGTAAAGATGATCCAAAATCTCGGAAAAAGAATGGAGAAAATACAAGAAACGTTTAACAAGGACTTAGAAGGACTAAAGAGCAAACAAACAAAGATTAACAACACAATAAATGAAATTTAAAATTCTCAAGAAGGGATCAATAGCAGAATAACTGAGGCAGAAGAACGGATAAGTGACCTGGAAGATAATATAGTGGAAGTAACTACTGCAGAGCAGAATAAGGAAAAAAGAATGAAAAGAACTGAGTACTGTCTCAGAGACCTCTGGGACAACATTAGATGCACCAACATTCGAATTAAAGTCCCAGAAGAAGAAAAGAAAAAGAAAGGGACTGAGAAAATATTTGAAGAGATTATAGTTGAAAACTTCCCTAATATGGGAAAGGAAATAGTTAATCAAGTCTAGGAAGCACAGAGAGTCCCATACAGGATAACTCTAAGGAGAAACATGCCAAGACACATATTAATCAAACTATAAAAAATTAAATACAAAGAACATATATTAAAAGCAGCAAGGGAAAAAAAAACAAATAACACATAAGGGAATCCCTATAAGGTTAACATCTGATCTTTCAGCAGAAACTCTGCAAGCCAGAAGGGAGTGGCAGGACATATTTAAAGTGATCAAGGAGAAAAACCTACAAGTAAGATTACTCTACCCAGCAAGGATCTCATTCACATTTGATGGAGAAATTAAAACCTTTACAAACAACCAAAAGCTAAGAAAATTCAGCACCACGAAACCAGCTTTACAACAAGTGCTAAAGGAACTTCTCTAGACAGGAAACACAAGAGAAGGAAAGGATCAACAATAATAAACCTACAATAATAAACAATAAAATGGTAATAGGAACATACATATCGATAATTACCTTACATTTAAAAGCTCCATCCAAAAACATAGATTGGCTGAATAGATGCAAAAAGAAGCCCCGTATATATGCTGTCTACAAGAGACCCATTTCAAACCTAGGGACACATACAAACTGAAAGTGAGGGGATGGAAAAAGATATTCCATGCAAATGGAAAGCAAAAGAAAGCTGGAGTAGCAATCTCATGTCAGACAAAATAGACTTTAAAACAAAGACTCTTACAAGAGACTAAGAAAGGCACTACATAATGGTCAAGGGATCAATCCAAGAAGAAGATATAACAATTTAAATATTTATGCACGCAACATAGGAGCACCTCAATACATAAGGCAAATACTAACAGCCATAAAAGGGGAAATTGACAGTAACACAATCATAATAGGGGACTTTAACACCCCACTGTCACCAGTAGACAGATAATACAAAATTAAAGAGGAACCACAAGCTTTAAATGATTCATTAAACAAGATGGACTTAATTGATATTTATAGGACATTCCATCCAAAAACAACAGAATACACATTCTTCTCAAGTGCTCTTGGAACATTCTCCAGGATAGATCATATCACAAATCAAGCCTTGGTAAATTTAAGAAAACTGAAATCATACCAATTATCTTTTCCGACCACAACACCATGAGACTACATATCAATTACAGGAAAAAAATCTGTAAGAAATACAAACACATGGAGGCTAAACAACACACTATTTATTAAACAAGAGATCACTGAAGAAATAAAAGAGAAAATTAAAAAAATACAGAGAAACCAATGAAAATGAAAGGATGATGACCCAAAACCTATGGGATGCAGCAAAAGCTGTTCTAAGAGGGAAGTTTACAGCAATACAATCCTACCTTAAGAAATAAGCAACATCTAAAATAAACAAACTAAACTTACACCTAAAGCAATTAGAGAAAGAAGAACAAAAAATACCCAAAGTTGGCAGAAAGAAAGCATAAAGATCAGATCAGAAATAAATGAAAAAGAAATGAAGGAAATGATAGCAAACATCAGTAAAACTAAAAGTTTGTTTTTTCAGAAGATAAACAAAATTGATAAACCATTAGCCAGACTTATCAAGAAAAAAGGGGGGAAGACTCAAATCAATAGAATTAGAAATAAAAAAGGAGAAGTAACAATTGTCACTGCAGAAGTACAAAGGATCATGAGAGATTACTACAAGCAACTCTATGCCAATAAAATGGACAACCTGGAAGAAATGGACAAATTCTTAGAAATGCACAACTTCTGAGACTGAACCAGGAAGAAATAGAAAATATGAACAGACCAATCACAAGCACTGAAATTGAAACTGTGATTAAAAATCTTCCAACAAACAAAAGCCCAGGACCAGATGGCTTCACAGACGAATTCTGTCAAACATTTAGAGAAGAGATACCACCTATTCTTCTCAAACTCTTCCAAAATATAGCAGAGGGAGGAACACTCCCAAACTCATTCTACAAGGCCACCATCACTCTGATACCAAAAGCAGACAAAGATGTCACAAAGAAAGAAAACGACAGGCCAATATCACTGATGAACATAGATGCAAAAATCCTCAACAAAATACTAGCAAATAGAATCCAATAGCACATTAAAAGGATAATACACTATGATCAAGTGGGGTTTATCCAAGGAATGCAAGGCTTCTTCAATATATGCAAATCAATCAACGTGATACACCATATTAACAAAATGAAGGATAAAAACCATATGATCCTCTCACTAGATGCAGAGAAAGCTTTCGACAAAATTCAACACCAATTTCTGCTAAAAACCTTCCAGAAAGTAGGCACAGAGGGAACTTTCCTCAACATAATAAAGGCCATATATGAAAAACCCACAGCCAACATCGTCCTCAATGGTGAAAAACTGAAACCATTCCAACTAAGATCAGGAACAAGAAAAGTTTGCCCACTCTCACCACTCTTATTCAACGTAGTTTTGGAAGTTTTAGCCACAGCTATCAGAGAAGAAAAAGAAATAAAGGAATCCAAATCAGAAAAGAAGTAAAGCTGTCACTGTTTGCAGATGACATACTATACATAGAGAATCCTAAAGATGCTACCAGAAAACTACTAGAGCTAATCAATGAATTTGGGAAAGTAGCAGGATATAAAATTAATGCACAGAAATCTCTTGTATTCTTATACACTAGTGATGAAACATCTGAAAGTGAAATTAAGAAAACACTCCATTTTACCATTGCAACAAAAAGAATAAAATATCTAGGAATAAACCTACCTAAGGAGACAAAAGACCTGTATGCTTAAAATTATAAGACAATGATGAAAGAAAATAAGGTGATACAAATAGATGGAGAGATACACCATGTTCTTGGATTGGAAGAATCAACATTGTGAAAATGACTCTACTACCCAAAGCAATCTACAGATTCAATGCAATTCCTATCAAATTACCACTGGCATTATTAACAGAACTACAACAAAAAATTTCACAATTTGTATGGAAATACAAAAGACCCCGAATAGCCAAAGCAATCTTGAGTATGAACAAAGGAGCTGGAGGAATCAGGCTCCCTGACTTCAGGCTATACTACAAAGCTACAGTAATCAAGACAGTATGGTACTGGCACAAAAACAGGAAGATAGATCAATGGAACAGGATAGAAATCCCAGAGAAAAACCCACGCACATATGGTTACCTTATCTTTGATAAAGGAGGCAAGAATACATAGCGGAAAAAGACCGCCTCTTCAATACGTGGTGCTGGGAAAACTGGACAGGTACATGTAGAAGTATGAAATTAGAACACTCCTTAACACCCTACACAAAAAGAAGCTCAAAATGGATTAAAGACCTAAATGTAAGGCCAGAAACTATCAAACTCTTAGAGGAAAACATAGGCAGAACACTCTATGACATAAATCACAGCAAGATCCTTTTTGGCCCACCTTCTAGAGAAATGGAAATAAAAACAAAAATAAACAAATGGGACCTAATGAAACTTCAAAGCTTTTGCACAGCAAAGGAAATGATACACAAGACTAAAAGACAACCCTCAGAACGGTAGAAAATATTTGCAAATGAAGCAACTGACAAAGGATTAATCTCCAAGATTTACTAGCAGCTCATGCAGCTCAATAACAACAAAAAAAAAAAACCCAATTCAAAAATGGGAAGAAGACCTAAATAGAAATTTCTCCAAAGAAGATATACAAATTGCCAACAAACACATAAAAGAATGCTCAACATAATTAATCATTAGAGAAATCAAAACTACAATGAGATATCATCTCACACTGGTCAGAATGGCCATCATAAAAACATCTAGAAACAATAAATGCTGGAGAGGGTGTGGAGAAAAGGGAACCCTCTTGCACTGTTGGTGGGAATGTAAATTGATACAGCCACTATGGAGAACAGTATGGAGTTTCCTTAAAAAACTACAAATAGAACTACCATACGACCCAGCAATCCCACTACTGGGTATATACCCTGAGAAAACCATAATTCAAAAAGAGTCATGTACCAAAATGTTCATTGAAGCTCTATTTACAATAGCCATGACATGGAAGCAACCAAAGTGTCCATCATCGGATAAGTGGATAAAGAAGATGTGGAAAATATATACATTGGAATATTACTCAGCCATAAAAAGAAACGAAATTGAGTTATTTGTGGTGAGGTGGATGGACCTAGAGTCTGTCATACAGAGTGAAGTAAGTCAGAAAGAGAAAAACAAATACTGTATGCTAACACATATATATGGAAACTAAGGGAAAAAAAAAAGTCATTAAGAACCTAGCAGTAAGATGGGAATAAAGACACAGACCTACTAGAGCACAGACTTGAGGATATGGGGAGGGGGAAGGGTAAGCTGTGACAAAGTGAGAGAATGGCATGGACATATATACACTACCAAACATAAAACTGATAGCTAGTGGGAAGTAGCCACATAGCACAGGGAGATCACCTAGGTGGTTTATGACCACCTAGTGGGGTGGGATAGGGAGGGTGGGAGGAAGGGAGACACAAGAGGGAAGAGATATGGGAACATATGTATATGTATAACTGATTCACTTTGTTATAAAGCAGAAACTAACACACCATTGTAAAGCAATTATACTCCAATAAACACGTTGAAAAAAAAGAAAAAAACCTTCCAACAAAAAAAAGCCCAGTACTAGATGGCTTCACAGGCGAGTTCTATCAAACATTTAGAGAAGACCTAACACCTATCCTTCTCAAACTCTTCCAAAATATAGCAGAGGGAGGAACACTCCCAAAGTCATTCTATGAGGCCACCATCACTCTGATATCAAAACCAGCCAAGGATGTCACAAAGAAAGAAAACTACAGGCCAGTATCACTGATGAACATAGATGCAAATGTCCTCAACAAAATAGAAGGAAACAGAATCCAACAGCACATTAAAAGGATCATACACTATGATCAAGTGGGGTTTATCCCAGGAATGTAAGGCTTCTTCAGTATATGCAAATCAATCAATATGATACACCATATTAAGAGATTGAAGGAGAAAAACCATATGATCATCTCAATAGATGCAGAGAAAGCTTTCGACAAAATTCAACACCAATTTCTGATTTAAAAAAACCTTCCAGAAAGTAGGCACAGAGGGAACTTTCCTCAACATAATAAAGGCCATATATGAAAAACCCACAGCTAACATCATCCTCAATGGTGAAAAAGTGAAACCATTTCCACTAAGATCAAGAACAAGACAAGGTTGCCCACTCTCACCATTCTTATTCAACATAGTTTTGGAAGTTTTAGCCACAGCAATCAGAGAAGAAAAAGAAATAAAACGAATCCAAATCGGAAAAGAAGTAAAGCTGTCACTGTTTGCAGATAACATGATACTATACATAGGGAATCCTAAAGATGCTACCAGAAAACTACTAGATCTAATCAATGAATTTGGTAAAGCAGCAGGATACAAAATTAATGCACAGAAATATCTGGCATTCCTATACACTAATGATGGAAAATCTGAAAGAGAAATTAAGAAAACAGTCTCAATGACCATTGCAACAAAAAGAATAAAATACAAAAGAATAAACCTACCTAAAGAGACAAAAGACCTGTATGCTTAAAATTATAAGGCACTGATGAAAGAAATTAAAGATGATACAAATAGATGGAGAGATATACCATGTTCTTGGATCAGAAGAATCAACGTTGTGAAAATGACTCTACTGCCCAAAGCAATCTACAGATTTAATGCAATCCCTATCAAACTACCACTGGCATTATTAACAGAACTAGAACAGAAAATTTCACAATTTGTATGGAAACAGAAAAGACCCCGAATAGCCAAAGCAAACTTGAGAAGGAAAAATGGAGCTGGAGGAGTCAGGCTCCATGACTTCAGACTATTCTAGAAAGCTACAGTAATCAAGACAGTATGGTACTGGCACCGAAACATAAATATAGATCAATGGAACAGGATAGAAATTCCAGAGATAAACCCACATACATATGGTCACCTTATCTTTGATAAAGGAAGCAAGAATATACAGTGGAGAAAAGATAGCCTCTTCAATAAGTGGTGTTGGGAAAACTGGACAGCTACATGTAAAAGTATGAAATTAGAACACTCCCAAACACCACACACAAAAATAAACTCAAAATGGATTAAAGACCTAAATTTAAGGCCAGACACCATCAGACTCTTAGAGGAAAACATAGGCAGAACACTCTATGACATAAATCACAGCAAGATCCTTTTTGACCCACCTCCTAGAGAAATGGAAATAAAAACAAAAATAAACACATGGGAACTATTGAAGTTTAAAAGCTTTTGCACAGCAATGGAAACCATAAACAAGACGAAAAGACAACCCTCAGAATGGGAGAAATTATCTGTAAATGAAGCAACTGACAAAGGATTAATCTCCAAAATTTACAAGCAGCTCATGCAGCTCAATATTAAAAAAACAAACAACCCAATCCAAAAATGGGGAGAAGATCTAAATAGACATTTCTCCGAAGAAGATATACAGATTGCCAACAGACACATGAAGGAATGCTCAACATCATTAATCATTAGAGAAATGCAAATCAAAACTACAATGAGAGGCGCTTCCCTGGTGGTGCTGTGGTTGAGAGTCCACCTGCCGATGCATGGGACATGGGTTCGTGCCCTTGTCTGGGAAGATCCCACATGCCGCGGAGCGGCTAGGCCCATTAGCCATGGCCGCTGAGCCTGTGCGTCCGGAGCCTGTGCTCCGCAATGTTAAAGGCCACAGCAGTGAGAGGTCCGCATACAGCAAAAAAAACAAAAACAAAAAAAAAGCTACAATGAGATATCATCTCACAGTTGTCAGAATGGCCATCATCAAAAAATCTACAAACAATAAATGCTGGAGAGGGTGTGGAGAAGAGGGAACACTCTTGCACTGTTGGTGGGAATGTAAATTGATACAGCCACTATGGACGTTCTTTAAACACTGAAAATAGGGCTTCCATGGTGGTGCAGTCGTTGGGAGTCCTCCTACCAGTGCAGGGGACGTGGGTTCGTGCCCCAGTCTGGGAGGATCCCACGTGCCATGGAGCGGCTGGGCCAGTGGGCCATGGCAGCTGGGCCTGCGCATCTGGAGCCTTGCTCCATAGCGGGGGAGGCCACAGCGGTGAGAGGCCCGTGTAGGGCAAAAAAAAAAAAAAAATTTAAAAATGGAACTACCATATGACCCAGCAATCCCACTACTAGTCATATACTGTGAGAAACCCATAATTCAAAAAGAATCATGTACCAAAATGTTCATTGCAGCTCCATTTACAGTAGCCAGGACATGGAAGCAACCGACGTGTCTATCAACAGATTAATGGATAAAGAAGATGTGGCTCATATATGCAATGGAATATTACTCAGCCATAGAAACGAACGAAACTGAGTTATTTGTCATGAGGTGGATGGACCTAGAGACTGTCATACAGAGTGAAGTAAGTCAGAAAGAGAAAAACAAATACCATATGCTAACACATATGTACGGTATCTAAAAAAAACAATGGTCATGAAGAACCTAGGGGCAATACGGGAATAACGATGCACACCTACTAGAGAATGGACTTGAGGATATGGGGAGGGGGAAGCGTAAGCTGGGACAAAGTGAGAGAGTGCATGGACATATATACACGACGAAATGTAAAATAGATAGCTCTTGGAAAGCAGCCGCATAGCACAGGGAGATCAGAGCAGGGCTTTGTGGCCACTTAGAGGGGTGGGATAGGGAGGGTGAGAGGGAGGGAAATGCAAGAGGGAAGAGATATGGGGACATATGTATATATATAACTGATTCACTTTGTTATAAAGCAGAAACTAACACACCATTGTAAAGCAATTATACTCCAATAAAGATGTTAAAATAAAATAAAATAAAATAAAAAATAAATTTTAAAAAAGATCATATTCAGTGTGTTAAATTTACAGATCAGAAAAGCTGGTTCTTAAACTTTTAAGCTGAGCCTAAATCCTATTCTTTTCATAAATGTAGCATATTTTACCACTTTTTTTTTTTTTTTTTTGCGGTACACGGGCCTCTCACTGCTGTGGCCTCTCCCACCGCGGAGCACAGGCTCCGGACGCGCAGGCCCAGCGGCCATGGCCCACAGGCCCAGCCGCTCCACGGCACGCGGGATCCTCCCGGACCGGGGCACAAACCCGCGCCCCCTGCATCGGCAGGCGGACCCCCAACCACCGTGCCACCAGGGAAGCCCTACCACTTTTTAAAAGACTTTTGAATGTTTCCACTTGCAAACTTATTGAAATGCTTTAAAGTATCTGGAATAACAATTATAAATTTATTCCAGTCAATTTCCTTTCTAAGTATTCCAGTTTTGCAACCAACTGTGACCAAGGAGTCATAAGTGGAGGAACTGCAAACTCTTCTTTCTCCCGCTCTTCTCTTTAGAGGGTTCCTTCCACAAAGCCATGTTCTCCCTTGTCACCCCTTTTTACCAGTAGGCTGAATGTACAAGTGGACAGTGGCTGGATCATATATAAAAATAGGACTCTGACCCACAGCCTGCAGCCACCAGCCCAAGAAACCAACACCTTATGTATAATAATCAGACCAGAAAGGCAGCCAGACTTGTAAGAAGTCAGACTGTTTTCTCTCTAGTGATAGTCCAGGAAACCAAACAATAGCCCCAGAAACAATTAGCCCCAAGTGGCCAGGACTTGAGTAATAACTGACAGCTTCCATAATTTTTATCCCTACTTCCACCTTAGGACCAACCAGAGAAAGCCAAATATGTAACTCTCACCAATCACACAGGATGCCCTGCTAGTATTAGCCGACTTCCAGCTTCCCCATGCCAACTGCCTCCCGTCGGAGCTCACCTGAAGCCTTCCCTGTTTTCCACTAAAAGCTTTCCCACTCCTCTGTCTGCCTTTGAGTTTCTACCAAAACACAAGTGACAGTGGCTGACTCCCTTGCTATAGCAAGCTCAGAATAAATAGCCTTTGCTTGTTCTCATTTGGTTGGTTTTTATTTCCACTAAATTGTTTAACCTAAGCTCTAGCTTCCTAATCCATGAAATGGGCCTATATAGTTCCACAACTCAGTGTCATTTTGAAGTCCCTAATGTCTCACACTGGATTCAGCATGCCAGGAAGTATAAGAAACCAGGGGTTGAATACAAGACATCTTCTTGGAGGAGAGTGTTTCAATGATTAAGAAAGAAATGATTGTATTAAAGCACAGATATGCTATAGAATTAAATATAAAATGTGAATGCATTTTTAATATAAAATAACAATCTTCAAGGAATTGTATGTTTATGGTGAGCTACTTCATCTAGACCGCTGGGTAATACCTTTGCTTTCCTCTCTTCATTGGAACTCGGATGGAAAACTCTGTGAAATATTGACATTTTGAAAGCACCTTGTCAACCATCAGTTTCTAGAAGAGTGCTTCTCAAAGTGTGGTCTAAGTTCCTTTGGGAGGGTCTAGACCTTTTCATGAGGTCCACAAAATCAAAACTATTTTCATAATAATAGGAAGACGTTTAAAAAATTTTTTAATTTTATTTACTTTTTTATACAGTAGGTTCTTATAAGTCATCAATTTTATACACATCAGTGTACACATGTCAATCCCAATCGCCCAATTCATCACACCACCATCCCCACCCGCCCCCTGCAGCTTGCCCCCCGTTGTGTCCATACGTTTGTTCTCCTCATCCATGTTTCAACTACTGCCCTGAAAATGGGTTCATCTGTACCATTTTTCTGGGTTTCACATACATGCGTTAATATATGATATTTGTTTTTCTCTTTCTGACCTAATTCACTCTGTATGACAGTCTCTGGATCCATCCACGTCTTAACAAATAACTCAATTTTGTTCCTTTTTATGGCTGAGTAATATTCCATTGTATATATGTACCACCTCTTCTTTATCCATTCGTCTGTCAATGGGAATTTAGGTTGCTTCCATGACGTGGCTATTGTAAATAGTGCTGCAATGAACATAAGGGTGCATGTGTCTTTTTGAATTATGGTTTTCTCAGGGTATATGCCCAGTAGTGGGCTTGCTGGATAATATGGTAATTCTATTTTTAGTTTTTTAAGGAACATCCATACTGTTCTCCAGAGTGGCTGTATCAATTTACATTCCCACCAACAGGGCAAGAGGGTTCCCTTTTCTCCACACCCTCTCCAGCACTTGTTGTTTGTAGATTTTCTGATGATGCCCATTCTAACTGATATCAGGTGATACCTCAGTGTAGTTTTGATTTGCATTTCTCTAATAATTAGTGACGTTGAGCAGCTTTTCATGTGCTTCTTGGCCATCTGTATCTCTTCTTTGGAGAAATGTCTATTTAGGTCTTCTGCCCATTTTTGGATTGGGTTGTTTGCTTTTTAAATATTGAGCTGCATGAGCTGTTTATATATTTTGGAAATTAGTCCTTTGTCCGTTGATTCATTTGCAAATATTTTCTCCCATTTTGAGGGTTGTTTATAGTTTCCTTTGCTGTGCAAAAGCTTTGAAGTTTCATTAGGTCCCATTTGTTTATTTTTGTTTTTATTTCCATTACTCTAGGAGGTGGATCAAAAAAGGTCTTGCTGTGATTTATGTCAAAGAGTGTTCTTCCTATGTTTTCCTCTAAGAGTTTTATAGTGTCCAGTCTTACATTTAGGTCTCTAATCCATTTTGTGTTTATTTTTGTGTGTGCTGTTAGGGAGTGTTCTAATTTCATTCTTTTATATGTAGTTGTCCAGTATTCCAAGCACCACTTACTGAAGAGACTATCTTTTCTCCATTGTATATCCTTGCCTCCTTTGTCATAGATTAGTTGACCATAGGCGTGTGGGTTTACCTCTGGGCTTTCTATCTTGTTCCATTGATCTATGTTTCTTGTTTTTGTGCCAGTACCATATTGTCTTGATTACTGTAGTCTTTGTAGTATAGTCTGAAGTCAGGGAGTCTGATTCCTCCAGTTCCACTTTTCTTTCTCACGATTGCTCTGGTTATTCGGGGTTTTTTGTATCTCCACACAAATTTTAAGATTTTTTGTTCTAGTTCTGTACTAAGTGCCATTGGTAATTTGATAGGGATTGCATTGAATCTGTAGATTGCTTTGAGTAGTATCATCATTTTCTCAATATAGATTATTCCAATCCAGGAACATGGTATATCTCTCCATCTGTTGGTATCATCTTTAATTTCTTTCATCAGTGTCTTATAGTTTTCTGCATGCAGGTCTTTTTTCTCCCTAAGTAGGTTTATTCCTAGGTATTTTATTCTTTTTGTTGCAATGCTAAATGGGAGTGTTTCCATAATTTCTCTTTCAGATTTTTCATCATTAGTGTATAGGAATGCAAGAGATTTCTGTGCAGTAATTTTGTATCCTGCAACCTTACCAAATCCATTGATTAGCTCTAGTAGTTTCCTGGTGGCATTTTTAGGATTCTCTATGTATAGCATCATGTCCTCTGCAAACAGTGACAGTTTTACTTCTTCTTTTCCAATTTGTATTCCTTTTATTTCTTTTTCTTCTCTGACTGTTGTGGCTAGCACTTCCAAAACTATGTTGAATAATAGTGGCTAGAGTGGACATCCTTGTCTTGTTCCTGATCTCAGAGGAAATGTTTTAAGCTTTTCGCCATTGAGAATGAAGTTTGCTGTGGGTTTGTCATATATGGCCTTTATTATGTTGAGGTAGGTTCCCTCTATGCCCACTTTCTGGAGAGTTTTTATCATAACTCGGTGTTGAACTTTGTCCAAAGCTTTCTCTGTATCTATGATGATCATATGGTTTTTATTCTTCAATTTGTTAATATGGTGTATCACATTGATTGATTTGCATATACTGAAGAAGCCTTGCATCCCTGGGATAAATCCCACTTGCTCATGGTGTATGATCCTTTTAATGTGTTGTTGGATTCTGTTTGCTAGTGTTTTGTTGAGAATTTTTGCATCTATATTCATCAGTGATATTGGTCTGTAATTTTGTTTTTTTGTAGTATCTTTGCCTGGTTTTGGTATCAGGGTCATGGTAGTCTCATAGCATGAGTTTGAGAGTGTTCTTCCTCTGCAATTTTTTGGAAGAGTTTGAGAAGGATGCGTGTTATTTCTTCCCTAAATGTTTGATAGAATTCACCTGTGAAGCCATCTGGTCCTGGACTTTTTGTTGGAAGATTTTTGTTGTTGTTGTTATGCGGTCCTCTCACTGTTGTGGCCTCTCCCATTGTGGAGCACAGCCTCCGGACGTACAGGATCAGTGGCCATGGCTCACAGGCCCAGCTGCTCCGTGGCATGTGGGATCTTCCTGGACCGGGGCATGAACCCGTGTCCCCAGCATCAGCAGGCGGACTCTCAACCACTGTGCCACCAGGGAAGCCCTTGTTGGAAGATTTTTAATCACAGTTTCAATTTCATTACTTGTGATTGGTTTGTTCATAGTTTGAATTTCTTCCTGGTTCAGTCTTGGAAGTTTATACAGTTCTATGAATTTGTCCATTGCTTCCAGGTTGTCCATTTTATTGGCATAGAGTTGCTTGTAGTAGTCTCTTAGAATGCTTTATATTTCTGCAGTGTCTGTTGTAACTTCTCTTTTTTCATTTCTAATTTTATGATTGGAGTCCTCTCCCTCTTTTTCTTGATGAGTCTGGCTAATGATTTATCAATTTTGTTTATCTTCTCAAAGAACCAGCTTTTAGTTTTATTGATCTTTGCCATTGTTTTTTGTTTCTATTTCATTTATTTCTGCTCTAATCTTTATGATTTCTTTCCTTCTGCTACCTTGGGTTTTGTTTATTCTTCTTTCTCTAGTTGCTTTAGGTGTAATGTTACATTGTTTATTTGAGATTTTTCTTGCTTCTTGAGGTAGGTTTGTATAGCTCTAAACTTCCCTCTTAGAACTGCTTTAGCTCCATCCCACAGGTTTTGGATCATCGTGTTTTCATTGTCATTTCTCTCTGAGTATCTTTTGATTTCCTCTTTGATTTCTTCAATGATCTATTGGTTAATTAGTAACGTATTGTTTAGCCTCCATGTGTTTGTGGTTTTTTACGGTTTTTTTCCCCCTGTAATTCATTTCTAATCTCATTGCATTGTGGTCAGAAAAGATGCTTGATATGATTTCAGTTTTCTTAAATTTACTGAGGTTGATTTGTGACCCAAGATGTGATCTATCCTGGAGAATGCTCCATGCGCACTTGAGAAGAAAGTGTAATCTGCTGTTTTTGGATGGAATGTCCTATAAATATCAATTAAAACTATCTGGTCTATTGTGTCATTTAAAGCTTCTGTTTCCTTATTTTCATTTTGGATGATCTGTCCATTGTTGTAAGTGAGGTGTTATAGTCCCTCATTATTATTGTGTTACTTTCGACTTCCTCTTTATAGCTGTTAGCAGTTGCCTTATGTGTTGAGGTGCTCCTATGTTGGGTGTATATATATTTATAATTGTTATATCTTCTTTTTGGATTGATCCCTTTATCATTATGTGTGTCCTCCCTTGTCTCATTCTTTATGTTAAAGTCTACTTTATCTGATATGAGTACTGCTACTCCAGATTTATTTTGATTTGTATTTGCATGGAATATCTTTTTCCATCCCCTCACTTTCAGTCTGTATGTGTCCCTAGGTCTGAAGTGGGTCTGTTGTAGACAGCATATATGTGGGTCTTGTTTTTGTATCCATTCAACGAGTTGTGTCTTTTGTTTGGAGCATTTAATCCATTCACGTTTAAGGTAATTATCGATATGTATGCTCCTATTACCATTTTCTTAATTGTTATGGGTTTGTTTTTGTAGGTCCTTTTCTTCTCTTGTGTTTCCCAGTTAGAGAAGTTCCTTTAGCATTTGTTGTAGAGCTGGTTTGATGGTGCTGAATTCTCTTAGCTTTTGCTTGTGTGTAAAACTTTTGATTTCTCCATCGAATCTGAATGAGATCCTTGCTGGGTAGAGTAATCTTGGTTGTAGGTTCTTCCTTTTCATCATTTTAAGTATATCATGCCACTCCCTTCTGGCTTGTAGATTTTCTCCTGAGAAATCAGCTGTTGACCTTATGGGAGTTCCCTTGTTTCTTATTTGTCATTTTTCCCTTTCTAAGGAAGTGAACTAAGGAAGTGAACAACTTATAGGCTGAGAACTATAAAACATTAATAAAGAAGAAACTGAAAATGATTCAAAGAAATAGAAAGATACCTCATGCTCTTGGAATGGAAGAATTCATATTGTTAAAATGGCCATACTACTCAAAGCAATCTACATATTTCGTGTGATCCCTATCAAATTACCCATGACACTTTTCACAGAACTAGAACAAATAATCCTAAAATTTGTATGGAACCATAAAAGACCCAGAATTGCCAAGGAAATCCTGAGAAAAAGGAACAAATCAGGAGGCATCACCCTCTCAGCCTTCAGACAATAGTACAAAGCTACAGTAATCAAAACAGTGTGGTGTTGGCACCAAAACAGACATATGGATCAAGGGAACAGACAGCCCAGAAATAAATAAACCCACACACCTCTGATCAATTAATCTTTGACAAAGGAGGCAAGAATATACAATGGGAAAAAACATCTTTAGTAAGTGGTGTTAGGAATGTTGGACACATAAACTATAAAACAACCAGAAAACAATAAGACAGGATTAGGAAGTCCTTACCTATCAATAATTACTCTAAATATAAATGTGTTGAATTCTCCAATCAAAAGACATAGAGTGGCTGGGAAGGTAAAAAAAATCAAGACCCAAGTATATATCACTTACAAGAGACTCACTTTAGCTTTAAGGACACACATAGGCCCAAAGTGAAGGGCTAGAAAAATATATTCAATACAAGTGGAAGCAAAAAGACAGCACAGGTAGCTATACTTATATCAGTCAAAATAGAAATTAAGCCAAAAACAGTAACAAGAGACAAACAAGGTCATTATGTAATGATAAAGGGGTCAATTCATCAAGAAGATATAAAAATTGTAAATATATGTGCACACAACATTGGAGCACCTAAGTATATTAAGCAAAGTCTAGTAGACCTAAAGGGAGAAATAAGCAAAAATAAAACAATAGAGTGTTCAATACCCCACATTCAATATTGGATAGATCATCCAGACAGAAAATCAAGAAGGAAACATTGAACTTGAACCATACTTTAGACCAAAAGAATCTAACAAATATATACAGAACATTCCATCCAACAGCAGCAGAATAGACATCCTTCTCAAGTGCACATGGAGCATTCACAGATAGATCATATGATAGGTCACAAAACAAGTCTTAGGAAATTTAAGAAGACTGAAGTCATGCTAAGTAACTTTTCCAAGCACAATGGTATAAAACTAGCAAACAATGATAAAAGGAAAGCTGGAAAATACACAAATATGTGAAAATTACACAGCACACTTCTGAAAAACTGCTGGGTCAAAAGAAGAAATTTTTTTAAATCCAAAAATATCTTGAAATAAAAATGGAAACACAGCATATCAAAACCTATTGGACACTGCCAAGCAGTTCAAAGAGGAAACTTTATAGTGATAAATACCTACACTAGAGAAAAAGAAGAAAGAAAGAAAGAAAGAAAGAAAGAAAGAAAGAAAGAGAGAGAGAAAGAGAGAAAGAAAGAGAGGGGATGGAGGGAGAGAGGGAGGAAGGAAAGAAGGAAGGCAGAAAGGCAGAAAGGAAGGAAAAAAGAGGAAGAGGAGAGAGGTAGGGAGGAAGGAAGATCTCAAATAAATTAACTTTACACCTTAAGAAATTACAGGGCTTCTCTGGTGGTGCAGTGGTTGAGAATCTGCCTGCCAATGCAGGGGACATGGGTTCAAACCCTGGTCTGGGAAGACCCCACAGGCTGCAGAGCAATTAAGCCCATGCACCACAACTACTGAGCCTGCACTCTAGAGCCTGCGAGTCACAACTACTGAAGCCCACACACTTAGAGCCCATGCTCTGCAACAAGAGAAACAACTGCAATGAGAATCCCACGCACCGCAATGAAGAGTATCCCTTGTTTGCCACCACTAGAGAAATGCCCACGTGCAGCAATAAAGACCCAACAAAACAAAAATAAATAAATAAATAAATTTATTTTTTTTAAAAAGAAGAAACTACAAAAAGAACAATCTTAGCCCAAAGTTAACAGAGGGATAAAATAGCAAAGATCAGAGCAGAAATAAATGAAACAGACAAGAAAAACAGTTAAAGAAAACAAAACTAAGAGCTGTTTATTGAAAAGATAAACAAAATTAACAACCTTTAGCTAAACTATGAAAAAAAGGACACTCAAAAATGTAAAGTAAGAAATGAAAGAGAAGATGTTACAACTAATGCCACAGAAATAAAGAATGAGACCACTATGAAAAATTTTATGCCAACAAATTGGGTAACCTAGAAGAAATGGATGCATCCCTAGAAATATATAATCTACCAAACCTAAATTATGAAGAAATAGAAAATCAAAGACCAATGTAACAGAATTGAGACCCTGGAAGTAAACCCTAACATGAAGGAATACCAAGGGGCAATTGTAGTTAGCTAATAAGAAGAAATAAACTCCTGAACCACTGGTAAGAATAAAGAGGACAAAAAGGAAGAAAAGGATACAAGAGGATAACAGGCACACTTCTGGCAACTGGAGTCATCATCAAACTCTTCCTTTGTGGGAAAGTCATTTAATTGGCTGTTTTTTCTTGCATCTGACCTTTGACTTTGAAATCAGGATGACAGTATCTGTTCATTTTAAGTCCCATTCACTTAAATGTATGTAGAGTAACATTTTTCTCAGAATACTTTTCAGACATGTACCATATTTCAAAATGTACAATGTACAGGCTAAACCATGGAAACTTTTTATCTAATAAAGCTCTTTGAAAAAAAAGAAGTAAACCTAACATATACAGTGAACTAATATTTGACAAGGAGACCAAGACACTCAATGGGGAAAGAATAGTCTTTTGATGAATGTTGCTGGGAAAACTGGATAATCACAGGCAAGAGAAAGAAATTGACTCCCATTTTATACCACTTACAAAATTAACTCTAAATGAATTGAAGACTTAAACGTAAAAACTGAAACCAGAACACTTCTAGAAGAAAACATAGGGAAAATGCTCCTTAATATTAGTCTTGGCAACAATATTTTGAATATGAAACCAAAACCACAAGCAACATGAGTAAAAATTAATAAGTGGGACTACGTCAAACTAAAAATTTCTGCACAGCAAAAGAAACCATCAACAAAATGAAAAGACAACCTTTGGGATGGGAGAAAATATTTGCAAAAATCATACATCAGATAAGGGGTTAATAACCAAAATATACAAAGAACTCACACAACTCAACATCAAAACAACAAACAACCCAATTAAAAAATGGGCAGAGGGGAAAGCTGGGCCCATGCTGGACATAGGGAATCGATGACTTGGCTGGTGGGCATGGCCACCTGGGCCAACTGAAGAGAGAGAGAAGAGTAGAAAGACCCTGAGCTCACCACCTCTAAAATCACAACTATCTATAGAATAACCATTGATGAAAAAGACTGGAACCTACCAGAAAAGATTTTCTACAGCTAAAGACATAAAGAAGGAACCACAATGAGACTGGCAGAAGGGGCAGACTCGTGATATAACATCCCATACCACCTGGTTAGGCAGCCCAGAAACTGGAGAAAAATCATATTGCAGAGGTCCTCCCACAGGAGTGAGAGTTCTGAGCCCCACGTCAGCCTCCCAAGCCCGGGGTTCCTGCAGGAAGATAAGCCCCCATAGCATTTGGCTTTGAAGGTCAGTGCAGGTTAATTGCAGGAGCCCCACAGAACTGGGGGAAATAAAGACCTCACTCTTAACGGATGCACACAACTCCCCCCCCAACAGGAACCCAGGACAAAAGCCATAATTTAATAGGACCCTGGGCCAGACCTACCAGCTTGTCTGGAGAATCTCCTGGAGATGCAAGGAATGGCTGTAGCTCACCCTGGAGACACAGACACTGGTGGCAGACATACTGGGGAACATTCAAATGCATGAACATTGCTGCTGGCAGCTGCCATCTTGGTTCATTAGCACCAAGACTTGGCCCCACCCAACAGCCTATAGGTGCCAGTGCTGGCATGCCTCAGGGCAAACAACCAACTGGGCAGAGACACAGCCCTACCATTGACAAACAGGCTGTCTAAAGACGCCCTGAGCCCTCAGCTGCCTCTAGACACAGCTCTGCCCACCAGAGGGCTAAGACCCAGCTTCACCCACCAGTGAGCAAGCACCAACCCCTCCCACCAGGGAGCCTGCACTAGCCTCTAGACCAGCCTCACCTACAAGGGGGCAGACACCAGAAGCAGAAAACAACAATCCCATAGCCCTCAGACCAAGCCTGCCAACAACAAGCCAGACCCTACCCTGGGACCACCTGGGCCCTGGCCCTGCCCAATAGCAGGCCAATGCAACCTTTAGGACATGTCAGACCCCATACTCAACTGTGTCAGGAACTTCCCCTGCCCACAACCAATGATCTGAAATGAGAATTGGCATCCCTGGGTCCTGTACCCAGACTCCAGGAACCAGCTCCACCTGCCAATAGTTTGGCACTAACTCCAGGATCTGGCTTCATCTACAAGTGGATCAGCAACAGCCATAGAGTCTTCAGGACCCTGACTCTTCCCACCAGTGAGCCAGCACTAGCCCTGGGGTCCCCTAGGGTTCTGCAACCAGCTGCCTCTCAACCAAGCCCTGATAAACAGCTGCCAGCAGCATCCACACAAGGAAGGGCCTGGCACAACTAAATGGAGTAGCGGCCAACTAAGCCTACCAGGCCACCCACATAGTCAGCCTGCCACAAGAGAAGGACCCACACAGCCCACCTAGGGGGAAACCTTAGAGCATATAGCTTGGGTGATGAGAGGGGAGTGCACTTCTGGGAAGCATAGGACATCTGCTGCAGAAGACCATCTCTCCAAGGTTGAGAAACATAACTAACCTACCACATACAGAAAAATACAAATAGCAACTTATACAAAATGAGACGGCTGAGGAATAAGTTCCAGACAACAGAACAAGATAAAACTCCAGAAGAAGAACTAAGTGAAGTAGAAATAGGCAATCTACCCAAGAAAGAGTTCAGAATAATGATCATAAAGATGATCAAAGAACTCAGGAGGAGAATGGATTCACAAAGTGAGAAGTCAGAAGTTTTCGACAAAGAGTTAGTTAGAAAATATAAAGAATAACCAGACAGAGATGAAGAATACAATAATTGAAAAGAAAAATACTCTAGAAGGAATCAATAGTAGACTAAATGATACAGAAGTATGGATCAGTGAGCTGAAAGAATAGTGGAAATCACTGAGGCTGGAAAGAAAAAAGAAAAAAGAATGAAAAGAAATGAGAACACTTTGAGAGGGCTCTGGGACAATATAAAGTGCAATAATATTCACATTATAGGGGTCTCAGAAGGAGAAGAGAAAGAGAAAGGGGCTGAGAACATATTTGAAGAGACAATAGCTGAAAACATCCCTAACCTGGGAAAGGAAACAGTCACCCAAGTCCAGGAAGCACAGAATCCCATACAGGATTAACCCAAGAGGAAAACACAAAGACACATTGTAATCAAAATGACAAAAATTGAAGATAAAGAGAGAATCTTATAGAAGCAAGGAAAACAGAGAGAGGAACCAAGATGGCGGAGTAGAAGGACGTGCTCTCACTCCTTCTTGCAAGAACACCAGAAACACAACTAGCTGCTGGACAATCATTGAAAGGAAGACACTGGAACTCACCAAAAAAGATACCCCACATCCAAAGACAAAGGAGAAGCCACAATGAGACAGTACGAGGGGCGCAATCACAGTAAAATCAAATCCCATAACTGGTGAGTGGGTCACTCACAGACTGGAGAACACTTATAACACAGAAGTCCACCAACTGGAGTGAAGGTTCTAAGCCCCACATGAGGCTTCCCAACCTGGGGGTCCGGCAACGGGAGGAGGAATTCCTAGAGAATCAGATTTTGAAGCCTAGTGGGAACTGATTGCAAGACTTCAACAGGACTGGGGAAAACAGAGACTCCACTCTTGGAGGGCAGACAGAAAGTAGTGTGTGCATCGGGACCTGGGGAAGGAGAAGTGACCCCAAGGGAGACTGAACCAGACTGCCCTGCTAGCGTTGCAGGGTCTCCTGTGGAGGCGGGGGTGGCTGTGGCTGAGCGTGGGGACGGGGACGCTGGCAGCACAGGTTCTGGGAGGTACTCCTTGGCATGAGCCCTCCCAGAGTTTGTCACTAGCCCCACCAAAGAGCCCAGGTATGCTCCACTGTTGGGTTGTCTCAGGCCAAACAACCAATAGGGAGGGAACCCAGCCCCACCCATCAGCAAAGTGGATTAAAGTTTTACTGAGCTCTGCCCACCAGAGCAACAGTCAGCTCTACCCACCACCAGTCCCTCCCATCACGAAACTTAGTCTCTTAGACAGCCTCATCCATGAGAGGGCAGATAGAAGAAGCAAGAAGAACCACAATCCTGTAGGTTGTAGAAAAAAACCCACATTCTCAGAAAGATAGACAAGATGAAAATGCAGGGGGCTATGTACCAGATGAAGGAACAAGATAAAACTCCAGAAAAAGAAGTAAATGGAGTGGAGATAGGCAACCTTCCAGAAAAAGAATTCAGAATAATAGTGAAGATGATCCAGGACCTCAGAAAAAGAATGGAGGCAAAGATCGAGAACAGGCAAGAAATGTTTAACAAACACCTAGAAGCATTAAAGAACAAACAAACAGAGATGAAGAATGCAATAACTGAAATGAAAACTACACTAGAAGGAATCAATAGCAGAATAACTGAGGCAGAAGAACGGATAAGTGACCTGGAAGGCAGAATGGTGGAATTCACTGCTGTGGAACAGAATAAAGAAAAAAGAATGAAAAGAAATGAAGACAGCTTAAGAGACCTCTGGGACAGCATTCAATGCAACAACATCCGCATTATAGGGGTCTCACAAGTAGAACAGAGAGAAAGGACCCGAGAAAATATTTGAAGAGATTATAGTCAAAAACTTCCCTAACATGGAAAAGGAAATAGCCACCCAAGTCCAGGAAGTGCAGCGAGTCCCATACAGGATAAACCCAAGGAGAAACACACCGAGACACATAGTAATCAAATCGGCAAATTAAAGACAAGGAAAAATTATTGAAAGCAGCAAGGGAAAAATGACAAATAACATACAAGGGAACTCCCGTAAGGTTAACAGCTGATTTCTCAGTAGAAACTCTACAGGCCAGAAGGGGGTGGCATGATATACTTAAAGTGATGAAACGGAAGAACCTACAGCCAATATTACTCTACCCAGCAAGGATCTCATTCAGATTCGATGGAGAAATCAAAAGCTTTACAGACAAGCAAAAGCTCAGAAAATTCAGCACAAACAAACCAGCTCTACAACAAATGCTAAAGGAACTTCTCTAAATGGGAAACACAAGAGAAGAAAAGGACCCACAAAAACAAACCCAAAACAATTAGGAAATGGTCACAGGAATATACATATCGATAATTACCTTAAATGTGAATGGATTCAATGCTCCAACAAAGAGACACAGGTTTGCTGAATGGATACAAAAACAAGACCCATCTATATGCTGTCTACAAGAGACCCACTTCAGACCTAGGGACACATACAGACTGAAAGTGAGGGGATGGAAAAAGACATTCCATGCAAATGGAAATCAAAAGAAAGCTGGAGTAGCTATACGCATATCAGATAAATTAGACTTTAAAGAATGTTACAAGAGACAAGGAAGAACACTGCATAATGATCAAGGGATCAATCCAAGAAGAAGATATAACAAGTATAAATATATATGCACCCAACATAGGAACACCTCAATACATAAGGCAACTGCCAACAGCTATAAAAGAGTAAATCGACTCTTATATAGAGTGGGGGACTTTAAGAGCTCACTTACACCAATGGACAGATCATCCAAAATGAAAATAAATAAGGAAACAGAAGAGTTAAATGACACAATAGAACAGATAGATTTAATTGATGTTTATAGGACATCCCATCCAAAAACAGCAGATTGCACTTTCTTTTCAAGTGCGCATGGAACATTCTCCAGGATAGATCACATCTTGGGTCACAAATCAAGCCTCAGTAAATATAAGAAAATTGAAATCATATTAAGCATCTTTTCTGACCACAACGCTGTGAGATTAGAAATGAATTACAGGCAAAAAAAACCGTAAAAACACAAACACATGGAGGCTAAACAATACGTTACTAAATAACCAAGAGATCACTGAAGAAATCAAAGAGGAAATCAAAAAATATCTGGAGACAAGTGACAATGAAAACACGATGATCCAAAACCTATGGGATGCAGCAAAAGTAGTTCTAAGAGGGAAGTTTATAGCTATACAAGCCTACCTCAAGAAACAAGAACAATCTCAAGTAAACAATCTAACGTTACACCTAAAGGAACTAGAGAAAGAACAAACAAAACCCAAAGTTAGCAGAAGGAAAGAAATCATAAAGACCAGAGCAGAAATAAATGAAATAGAAACAAAGAAAACAATAGCAAAGATCAATAAAACTAAAAACTGGTTCTTTGAGAAGATAAACAAAATTGATAAGCCATTAGCCAGACTCATCAAGAAAAAGAGGGAGAGGACTCAAATTAATAAAATTAGAAATGAAAAAGGAGAAGTCACAACAGACACCGCAAAAGACATAGCATCCTAAGAGACTACTACAAGCAACTCTATACCAATAAAATGGACAACCTGGAAGAAACGGACAAATTCTTAGATAGGTATAACCTTCCAAGACTGAACCAGGATGAAAGAGAAAATATGTACAGACCAATCACAAGTAATGAAATTGAAACTGTGATTAAGAATCTTCCAACAACAAACGAGAGTCTTGGACCAGATGGCTTCACAGGTGAATTCTACCAAACATTTAGAGAAGAGCTAACATCAAGCCTTCTCAAACTCTTCTAAACAAGTGCAGAGGAAGGAACACTCTGAAACTCATTCTGTGAGGCCATCAACATCCTGATACCAAAACCAGACAAAGATACTACAAAAAAAGAAAATTACAGACCAATATCACTCATAAATATAGATGAAAAAAGACTCAACAAAACACTAGCAAACAGAATCCAACAACAAATTAAAAGGATCATACACCATGAGCAAGTGGGATTTATCCCAGGGATGCAAGGATTCGTCAATATAGGCAAAACAATCAATGTGATACACCATATTAACAAATTGAAGAATAAAAACCATATGATCATCTCAATAGATGCAGAAAAAGCTTTTGACAGAATTAAACACCCATTTATGATAGAAACTCTCCAGAAAGTGAGCATAGAGGGAACTTATCTCAACTTAATAAAGGCCATATATGACAAACCCACAGCAAACATCATTCTCAATGGTGAAAAACTGAAAACATTTCCTCTAAGATCAGGAACAAGACAAGGATGTCCACTCTAGCCACTATTATTCAACATAGTTTTGGAAGTCCTAGCCAAGGCAATCAGAGAAGAAAAAGAAATAAAAAGAATACAAATTGGAAAAGAAGAAGTAAAACTGTCACTGTTTGCAGAGGACATGATGCTATACATAGAGAATCCTAAAAATGCCACCAGGAAACTACTAGAGCTAATCAATGGATTTGGTAAGGTTGCAGGATA
Source organism: Phocoena phocoena (assembly GCF_963924675.1). Lineage (NCBI taxonomy): Eukaryota > Metazoa > Chordata > Mammalia > Artiodactyla > Phocoenidae > Phocoena > Phocoena phocoena. The sequence continues at coordinate 66,808,062 of NC_089229.1, read as the reverse complement.
CAAAATTACTGCACAGAAATCTCTTGCATTCCTATACACTAATGATGAAAAACCTGAAAGAGAAATTATGGAAACACTCCCATTTAGCATTGCAACAAAAAGAATAAAATACCTAAGAATAAACCTACCTAGGTAGACAAAAGACCTGTATGCAGAAAACTATAAGACACTTATGAAAGAAATTTAAAATGATACCAACAAATGGAGAGGTATACCATGTTCTTGGATTGGAAGAATCAATATTCTGAAAATGACTATACTACCCAGCACAATCTACAGATTCAACGTAATCCCTATCAAACTAGAAATGGCATTTTTTACGGAACTAGAACAAATCATCCTAAAATTTGTATGGTGACACAATAGACCCCGAATAGCCAAAGAGTCTTGAAGTAAAAAAACGGAGACACAGGAATCAGACTCCCTGACGTCAGACTATACTACAAAGCTACAGTAGTGAAGACAATATGGTACTGGCACAAAAACAAGAAAAATAGATCAATGGAGCAAGATAGAAAGCCCAGAGATAAACCCATGCACCTATGGTCAACTAAACTATGACAAAGGAATCAAAGATATACAATGGAGTAAAGACAGTCTCTTCAATAAGTGGTGCTGGGAAAACTGGACAGCTACATGTAAAAGAATGAAATTAGAACACTCCATAACACCATACACAAAAATAAACTCAAAATTGATAGGAGACCTAAATGTAAAACTGGACACTACAAAACTCGTAGAGGAAAACATAGGAAGAGCACTCTTTGACATAAATTAGAGCAATGTCTTTTTTTATCCACCTCCTAGAGTAATGGAAATAAAAACAAAAATAAACAAATGGGACCTAATTAAACTTCAAAGTTTTGCACAGGAAAGGAAACTATAAACAAGACAAAATGACAACCCTCAGAGTGGGAGAAAATATTTGCAAATGAATCAACGGACAAAGGATTAATCTCCAAAATATATAAACAGCTCATGCAGCTCAATATTAAAAAAACAAACAACCCAATCCAAAAAGGGCAGAAAACCTAAATAGACATTTCTCCAAGGAAGAGATACAGATGGCCAAAAAACACATGTAAAGCTGCTCAACATCACTAATTATTAGAGAAATGCAAATCAAAACTACAATGAGGTATCACCTGACATCAGTTAGAATGGGCATCATCAGAAAATCTACAAACAACAAATGTTGGAGAGGGTGTGGAGAAAAGGGAACCCTCTTGCCCTGTTGGTGGGAATGTAAATTGATACAGCCACTATGGAGAACAGTATGGACGTTCTTTAAAAAACTAAAAATAGAACTACCATATGACCCAAGAATCCCACTACTAGGCATATACTGTGAGAAAACCATAATTCAAAAAGAGTCATGTACCAAAATGTTCATTGAAGCTCTGTTTACAATAGCCAGGACATGGAAGCAACTGAAGTGCCCATCAACAGATGAATGGATAAAGAAGATGTGGCGTATATATGCAATGGAATATTACTCAGCCATATCAAAAAGGAATGAAACTGAGTTATTTGTAGTGAGGTGGATGGACCTAGAGACTATCATACAGAGTGAAGTAAGTCAGAAAGAGAACAACAAATATCGTATATTCATGCATGTATGTGGAACCTAGAAAAATAGTACAGATGAACTGGATTGCAGGGAAGAAGTTCAGAGACAGGTATAGAGAACAAACGTATGGACACCAAGGTGGGAAAACTGTGCTGGGGTGGGGATGATGGTGTGCTGAATTGGGCGGTTGGGATTGACATGTATATACTGATGTGTATAAAATTGATGACTAATAAGAACCTGCAATATAAAAAAACAAACAAAAAAACAACTAATACTAAACTTTCTTTGGGTTATTTGTATGGAAATACGTTAATATAAATGTTTCAGACATTACATGAAATTTCTAAATCTTATATGTTGTGGTATAATGTTATAAGTCATAATTCTAGTTATTACTTTAAAATGTATATCTCAGAAATAACTAAATTTCCTTGTCAATTGCATTAGTATGAACTTTCATCAAATCTTTAACCGTGGTCATTTTTAAGTCTTTTGTTATTTACAGATAGTTCTTTGTGTATTCTTATGCTTTTGAAAAATGTTCCTATAAAAGGGTTTCATCTTCAAGGAATTCATGGGAAAGACTCTGAAAATACATGTTTCTTGTAACTGCCTATACTGCTGAACTGAATGAATAAGCATTTTCAGAACTCTAATGGAAAACTGATGAATTCATAAAAGTGCTAACAAAAGATCAAATGAAAAAAAATTAATTACATGGGACTGAGTGAAGTGATGAGGATGATTATAATCTTTGTGACTTTCTGTTTAAATTTAAAAAAAATCCCACAAGGACTCAGAGACAAAAAATACACAAATCAATTTTCACTGCAAAGTAAAAGAGCTGTTACAGTGGAGGATTACTGGACTGAATGTCAATATTATGACATAGTATGAGTGTGTTTCGTGTTTGGTAATTGCAATCATTGTTGCTTTTGTTGTGGTCGTCCATTTACAATGCTTGGTGTCAGTTTATTTATCTCTTGTAAAAATAAAATACAATGTGTGTGTGTGTGAAAAAAAATAATAAAAATTGTGACATAGTTAAAAAAAAAAGCAAGGGAAAAGCAAAAAATAACATACAAAGGAACTTCCATAAGGCTATCAACTGATTTTTCACCAGAAACTCTGCAGGCCAGAAGGGAGTGGCATGATATATTTAACGTGATGAAAGGGAAAAACCTACAACCAAGAATACTCTACCCAGCAAGTCTCTCATTCAGATTTGATGAAGAAATAAATAGCTTTACAGAGAAGGAAAAGCTAAAAGAATTCAGCATCACCTAACCAACTTTACAACAAATGTTAAAGGAATTTCTCTAGGTGAAAAAGAAAATTCCACAACTAGAAACAAGAAAATTATGAAATGAAAAATTAAAGGCACACAAATAGTAAATGTAATAAATCATCCACACACAAAACTACAAGGGAGGTTAAAAGACAGAAGTGCTAAAATCATCTATACCCACAATAAGCAGTTAAGGGGTACATAAAACAAATAGGTATAAAACATGATATCTAAAACAGTAATTATGAGGGGAGGAGAATATAAATGTAGGGTTTTTAAATGCATTTGAAAATAAGAGATCAGCAAAATAAAACAATCATATATATATGATTGTCTGATAGACTGCTATACAAAAACCTCATGGTAACTGCAAAACAAAATCAATAATAGATATACCCACAAAAAGTAAAAGGAATTCAAACATAACACTAAAGATAGTCATCAAATCACAAGAGAAGAGAATAAAAGAAGAGGGAAAAAGGAAAGGGGGGGAAGACTTACAAAAATAAATCCAAAACAATTAATAAGATGGCCATAAGAACATACACATCATTAATTACGTTAAATGTAAACAGACTAAATGCTTCAACCAAAAGACATAGAGTAGCTGAATGGATACAAAGCAAGACACCTACATAGGCTGCCTGCAAAAGATTGACTTCAGACCTAGAGACACATAAAGACTGAAAGTGAGGGGATGGAAAAATGTATTCCATGCAAATGGAAATCAAAAGAAAGCTGGAGTAGCAATACTTATATCAGACAAAATAGACTTTAGAATAAAGACTGTTATAAAAGACAAAGAAGGACACTACATAATGATCAAGGGATCAATCCAAGAAGAAGATATAACAAGTGTAAATATATATGCACCCAACATAGGAGCACCTCAATATATGAGGCAAATATTAACAGACATAAAATGAGATATTGTCAGTAACACAATAATAGTAGGGTACTTTAACACCCTGCTTACATCAATGGACAGATTATTCAGACTGAAAATCCATAAGAAAACATAGGCCTTAAATAACACATTAGACCAAATGGACTTAATTGATATATAGAGAGCATTCCATCTGAAAGCAACAGAATACACATTCTTTGCAAGTGCACATGGAACATTCTCCAGAATAGATCACATGCTAGGCCACAAAATAAGCCTCAATAAATTTTTAAAAATTGAAATCATACCAAAGCGTCTTTTCCAAGCACAATGCTATAAGACTATAAATTAACTACAAGGAAAAAAAGCTGCAAAAACACAAACACGTGGAGGATAAACAATATGCTAATAAACAACCAATGGGTCAGTGAAGAAATCAAAGAGGAAATAAAAAATACATAGAGACAGATAAAAACAAAAACATGACGATCCAAAACCTATGGGATGCAGCAAAAGCATTTCTATGAGGGAAGTTTATAGTGATAAAAGCCTACCTCAGGAAACAATAAAAATCCCAAATAAACAAATTAACCTCACATGTAAAGGAACCAGAGAAAGCAGAACAAACAAAACCCCAAGTTAGTGGGAGGAAAGAAATCATAAAGATCAGAGTAGGAATAAATGAAATAGAGACTAAAATAAATAGAAAAGAACAATGAAATTAAAAGCTGGTTCTTTGAAAAGATAGACAAACAATAAATTTTTAGTCAGATTCATCAAGAAAAAAAGGAGAGGGCCCAAATCAATAAAATCAGAAAGGAAAAAGGAGAAGTTACAACCAATACCACAGAAATACAAAGCATCATAAGAGACTACTATGAGCAACTATATACCAACAAAATGGATAACCTAGAAGAAATGGACAAATTCTTAGAAAGGTACAATCTCCTAAGACTGAACCAGGAAGAAAGAGACAATATGAACAGACCAATTACCAGTACTGAAATTGAATCAGTAATTTAAACATGCCCAACAAACAGAAGTCCAGGATCAGATGGCCTCACAGGGGAATTCTACCAAACATTTAGAGAAGAGTTAACACCTATCCTTCTGAAACTATTACAAAAAATTGCAGAGGGAGGAACACTTCTGAACTCATTCTATGAGGTCCCCATCACTCTGATACCAAAACCAGACAAAGATATTAGAAAGGAAGGAAGAGAGGAAGAAAGGAAGAAAGGGAAAGAAAATTACAGGCCAATATCACTGATGAACATAGATGTAAAAATCCTCAACAAAATACTAGTAAACCAAATCCACCAATACCTTAAAAGGATCATACACCATGATCAAACGGGATTTATCCCAGGGATGCAAGGATTTTTCAATATCTGCAAATCAATCAATGTGATATACCATATTAACAAATTGAAGAAAACCATGTGATAATCTCAATAGATGCAGAAAAAGTGATAAAATTCGGCATCCATTTATGATAAAAATTCTCCAGAAATTGGGCATAGAGAGAACCTACCTCAACATAATAGAGGCCATATATTACAAACCCACAGCTAACATCCTACTCAACAGTGAAAAGCTGAACGCATTCCCTCTATGATCAAGAACAACATAAGGATGTCCACTCTCACCACTTTTATTCAACATAGTTTTGGAAGTCCTAGCCACAGCAATCAGAGGAGAAAAACAAATAAAAGGAATCCAAATTGGAAAGGAAGAAGTAAAACTGTCACTGTTTGCAGATGACAAGTTACTATACATAGAAAATCTTAAAGACACCACTAGAAAACTACTAGAGCTCATCAACAAATTTGGTAATGTTGTAGGCTATAAAATTAATACACAGAAATCTGTTGCATTGTTATACACTAACAATGAAATATCAGAAAGAGAAATTAAGAAAAAAAACTCACTTACTGTCACACCTAAAAGAATAAAATACCTAGGAATAAACCTAACCAAGGAGGCAAAAGAACCTGTACTCCAAAAACTGTAAGACACTGATGAAAGAAATAAGATGACACAAACAGATGGAAAGATATACCGTGTTCTTGGATTGGAAAAAAAATCAATATTGTTAAAATGACCAAACTACTCAAGACACTCTACAGATTCAATGCAATCTCTATCAAAATACCAATGACAATTTTCACAGAACTAGAACAAATAATTTTAAAATTTGTATGGAAACACAAAAGACCCTGAATAGCCAAAATAATCTTGACAAAGAAAAACAGAGCTGGAGGAATCATGTTCCACTTTAGAGTATACTACGAAGTTACAGTAATCAAAACAGTGTGGTACTGGTACAAAAACAAACACATATATCAAAGGAACAGAACAGAAAGCCCAGAAATAAACCCATACACTTATGGTTAATTAATGCATGACAAAGGAGGAAAGAATATACAATAGAGGAAAGACAGTTTCTTCGCTAAGTGGTGTTGGGAAAAATGGACAGCTATATGTAAAAGAATAAAATTAGAACATTCTCTAACATCACGTACAAAAATAACAAAAATGAATTAAAGACCTAAACATAAGCCCAGATACTATAAAACTCCTAAAGGAAAACTTAGGCAGGACACTCTTTGACATAAATTGCAGCAATATTTTTTTGGATCCATCTTCTGGATTAATGGATATAAAAGCAAAAATAAATAAATGGGACCTAATTAAACTTAAAAGTTTTTGCATAGCAAAAGTAACCATGAACAAAACCAAAGGCAACTTATGGAATGGGAAAAAATATTTACAAATGATGCAAACAACAAGGAATTAATTTCCCAAATACATGAACAATATCAAAAAAACAACTCAATCAAAAAGGAGCTTGGGATTGACATATACACACCATTATATATAAAGTAGATAACTAATAAGAACCTACTGTATAACACCAGGAACTCTACTCAACACTCTGTAATGGCCTATATGAGAAAGAATCTAAAAAAAGAGTGGATATATGTATATGTATAACTGATTCACTTTGCTGTACACCTGAAACTTACACAACATTGTAAATCAACTATACTCCAATAAAAAATTTTAAATATATATACAATACAAAGGAGGGGAGTAGAAAAAAACAAACAAAAAAAAGAAAATCATCAAAAATGGGCAGAAGATTTAAATAGACATTTCTTCAAAGAAGATATACTGATGCACAACAGGCACAGGAAAAGATGCTCAACATTGATAATTATTAGAGAAATGCAAATCAAAACTAAAATGATGTATCATGTCACACCTCACACCAGTCAGAATGGCCATCATCAAATAGTCTGCAGATTATAAATGCTGGAGAGTGTGTGGAGAAAAGGGAACCCTTCCACACTATCAGTGTGAATGTAAATAGGTACAACCACTATGGAGAACAGTATGGATGTTCCTAAAAAAACTAAATATAGAGTTACCAGATGATCCTGAAATCCCACTCCTGGGCATATATCTGAAAAAGATGAAAACTTTAATTCAAAAAAATACATGCACCCCAATGTTCATAGCAGCACTACAATAGCCAAGGCTTGGAAGCAACCTAAATGTCCATTAACAAATTAATGGATAAAGAAAATGTGATGCAGATATTATATATATATATAATGGAATATTACTCAGCCATAAAAAAGAATGAAATAATGCCATTTGCAGCAACATGGATGGAAGTAGAGATTTTCATACTAAGTGAAGTAAGTCACACAGAGAAAGACAAATATGATATCATTTATATGTGGAATCCAAAAAACAATGATACAAATGAACTTATTTACAAAATGGAAACAGTCTGACAGATATAGAAAACAAACTTATGGTTACTAAAGGGGAAAGGAGGAGGAGGAATAAGTTAGGAGTTGGGGATTAACAGATACACACCACTATATATAAAATTTATAAAAACAAGGGCCTACTGCATAGCACAGGGAACGATATCCAGTATCTTGTAATAACCTATAATGGAAAAGAATTCTAAAAGAACATATGTGTGTGTATATATATATATATATTCATACACACATACACTAACTGAATCAATTTGTGTACACCAGAAACTAACACAACATTGTAAATCAACAATACTTCAATTTTTTAAATGGGCAAAAGATCTGAATAGACATGTTTTCCAAGAAGACATACAAATGGCCAACAGGTACATGAAAAGGTGCTCAATATCACTAATCATCATGGAAATGCAAATCAAAACCAAATGAGATATTACCTCACACTTGTTAGAATGGCTCTCATCAAGAAAGAAAGAAAGAAAGAAAGAAAGAAAGAAAGAAAGAAAGAAAGAAAGAAAGAAAGAAAGAAAGAAAGAAAAGAAAGAAAGAAAGAAAGAAGGAAAGAAAGAAAGTAGGTTGGCAAGAATATGGAGAAAAGGGGACCCTCAGGTACTGTTGATGGGAAGGTAATCTGGTGCATGTATTCTATGGGAAACCATATAGATATTCCTCAAAAAATTAAAAATAGGACTATCATATGATCCAGCAACCCAACTTCTGGGTATATATCCCAAAGAAATTAAAAAGGGGTCTCAAAGAGATATCTGCCTTCTTATGTAGCATTATTCACAATAGCCAAGATAATGGGAAAAACCTGTGTCTTTCTTCAGATTAATGAATAAAGAAGATGTGGTGTATAGATACAATGGAATATTATTTAGCGATGAGAAGGAAGGAAATCCTATCATTTGTGACAACTTAGATGAAACTTGAGGGCATTAAGCCAAGTAAAATAAGTCAGACAGAGAAAGATAAATACTGTTTGATATCACTTATCTATGGAATCTAAAAAATGTCAAACTCATAGAACCTGAAAGTTAGAATGGTGGTGACTGGGACTGGGGGTGGGGGAAGTAGAAAGATGTTGGTCCAAGAGTACAAACTTCCTGTTATAAGATAAATAAATTCTGGGGATCTAATGTACAGTATGGTGATTATAGTTAATAATACTGTATTATATACTTGAAAGTTGCTAAGAAAATAGATCTTAAATGTTCTCATTGCAAAAAAAGAAAGAAATGGTAATCATATGACATGATGGAGGTGCTAACGAACAGTCTGGTGGTAATCATTTTGCAATATATTAGCATATCAAATCAAAATGTTGTATAACTTAAGCTTACACGATGTTATTATCAATTATATCTCAATAAAGCTGAAAAAACTAAAATAAGAAAGATGTTCTAGGAGTGCTATTTGCTTTGCATGTTTATATCATTTCTCTGAATGAATGTGCTGACTATTCTATAAATCATGTAGAGAAGTGATTAAAGAGAGATGTAATAAGGGAATAAAAACAGAGAAACAGGTAAACATGGGCCATTCAAGGGAACAACATAAATCTCCAGAAACCAACCTAAAGAAAAAGAGCTTTGGATTTACTAAACAAAGACTTTAAAACCACCATCTTAAGTATGCTCAGAACCTAAAGGAGAACACGAACAAAATACTAAAGGAAATCTGGAAAATTATATTTGAACAAAATGTGCATATCAACAAAGATATAGAAATTATATAAAAGACAACAATTCTGGAGCTCAAAATAAAAAATAAAATTGAAAAATGTATTAAAGAGATTCAATAGTGGACCCAAACCACTAGACAGAAAACAGCAACCTTGAAAATAGATCATTTAAGTTTAAGGAGTGAAAAGAAAAACAAATGAAGAAAAGTGAACAGAGCCTAAGGGACTTATGAGAAACCACCAAGGAGACCATATATACAGAATGGAAAACCCAGAAGGAAAGAGAGAAAGAAAGTCAGATAGCTTATTGAAGAAATAAGAGCCAAAATTTTCCCAAATTTGAGGAAAAACAGATATACAAATACAAGAAACTCAATGAACTCTAAGTAGAACAAGCCAGAAGATACTCACACTGAGACACATTATAACCAAATTCTCCAAAGTCAAATATAAAGAGAGAATCTTGAAGGGAGCAAAAGAAAAATGACATCTATACAATGAATCCTCCAGATTACCAGCAGACTTCTCAGCAGAAACCTTATAGGCCAGAGGGCATTAAGATGATATATTTAAAGTGCTATGAGAGGGCTTTCCTGGTGGCACAGTGGTTAAGAATCTGCCTGCCAATACAGGCGACGTGGGTTCAAGCCCTGGTCCAAGAGGATCCCACATGCCATGGAGCAACTGAGCCCATGTGCCACAACTCCTGAGCCTGTGCTCTAGAGCCCATGAGCCACAACTGAGGGCCACACGCCTAGAGCCTGTGCTCTACAACGGGAGAAGCCAGTGTGATGAGGAGCTCGCACACCACAACAGAGAGTAGCCCCCACTCGCCACAACTAGAGAAAGCCTGCGTGCAGCAACAAAGACCCAACTCAGCCAAAAATAAAGTGCTATGAGAGAAAAACTGTCAACACATAATTCTATATCTGGCAAAATTATCCTTCAAAAATGAGGGAGAAATTAGGACATTCCTAGGTAAACAAAAACTGAGGTAATTCATTACAATTAGGCCTTCCCTACAAGAAATGCTAAAAGGAGTTCTTCAAGTTCAAACAAAAAGACATCAGACAGTTACTCAGAGCCACAGAAAAATATAAAGTTTTCTGCTAAAGGTAAATACATGGACAAATATAAAAAGCAGTATTATCATAATCTGGTTTTATAACTCCACTTTTTATTATTCTACAGACTTAAAAGAAAATGCACAAAAAGTAATCATAAATCTATGTTTATAGGCACATTACATAAAGATTTAACATAAAATAAATTTACATATTTATACATATAATATGTATACATTATAGGTACATATAATATGCATACATATTATACATATATTTATACATAATATACATATATATATATATAAACACATGATATAACAGTTTAGTTTGTGAGAAATAGAGTAGGTTTTGTATGCACCTGAATTTAAGTTGGTAACAGTTTCAAATAGTTATATGATTATTTAATAATATATAAAAATATCAAATCACAGTGTTATACACGTGAAACTAATATATTGTATGTTAATCATAATTCAATTAAAAATGAAATAAATTGTTATATCTTTAGGATGTTATATATAACTCCCATGGTAACTATAAAGAGAATATCTAGGACTTCCCTGGTGATCCAGTGGTTAAGACTCCACGCTCCACTGCAAAGGGCACAGGTTTGATTCCTGGTCAGGGAATTAAGATCCTGCATGCCACATGGTGCAGCCAAAAAAAACATATATATATAGAATATACACAAAAGAAAATGAGAAGAGAATCAAAATGTGTCACTACAAAAAATACCACATAACACAAAGGAAGGTAATAAGGGACAAAAAAAAAGCTATAACACATTCAGAAAACAAATAACAAAATGGCAATAGTAAGTCCTTCACTATCAGTAGCTACTTGGAACCAAAATGGATTGAATTCCCCAAAGACATAGATAGGCAGAATGGATTTAAAGGCAGTACCTAATTATGTGATGTCTATAAGAAACCAACTTTAGATCAAAGAACCCACACAGGCTGAAAGTGAGAGGACAGAAAAGATATTCCATGCAAATAGCAACCAAAAGAGAGCAGGGGACGCTATTCTAATATCAGACAAAATAAACTTAAAGTCAGAAACTTATAAGAAGCAAAGAAAGACATTGTATAATGACAAAAGTGTCAATTCACCAAGAAGATGTAACAATTATAAGCATATTTGCAGGAAACATCAGAGCTGCAAAATATATGAAGCAAAATGTGACAGAATAGAAAGGAGAAATAGCTCTACAATAATAGTAGTAAATTTCAATATCCCACTTTGAATAATAGATAGAACAACCATACAGAAGATCAATAAAGAAACAGAGGACTTGAACAACATTATAGACTAACTGGACCTAAAAGACATATAGAGAACACTTTATCCAACAGTTGTAGAATATACATTTTCCTCAAGTGTACATGGAACTTTTAGGAGTTTGGGATTAACATATACACATTATAAAATAGATAATCAAGAAGGACCTACTGTATATCACAGGAACCATACTCAATATCTTGTAATAACCTATAATGAAAGAGAATGTAAAAAAGAATATATATATCTGAATCACTTTGCTGTACACCTGAAACTACATGACATTATAAATCAACTTTATTTCAATAAATTTTTTTAAATGTATGTGGAACAATCTCTAGGATAGATCATATATCAGGTCAAAAAAAGTCAATGAATTTTGAAAGATTGAAATATACTAAGTGTCTTTTCTGATAACAAAGGAATGAAATTTGAAAGCAATAGCAGAAGGAATATGGAAAACCCCAAAATATGTAGAAATTAAACAACACGGTTTTAACGTTTGGGTTAATGGAGAAACCACAAGGAAAATTAGGAAATATCCTGAGAAAAATGGAAATGAAAACACAACATACCAAAACTTAGAGGATTCAGTGAAGGCAGTGCTAAGCAGGAAATTCATAGCAGTAAATGCTTATATTAAAAAAGAAGGACAATATCAAACCAAAGCTAATTTTATACCTTAAAGAACAAAAAAAAAATAAGAAAAATGTAAACCCAAAGCTAGCAAAAGGAAAGAAAGAATGAAGATTAGAACAGAAATAAACGAAATAGAGAATTAAAAAACTAATAGAGAATATCAGTGAAACCAAGAGTTGGTTGTTCAAAATGATCAACAAAATTGACAAAACTTTAGCTAAAGTGATGGAAAAAAGGGAAAGAACTCAAACAATTAGTATCAGCAATGAAAGAGGGGACATTATAATAGATTTTACATAAACAAAAAGTATTATAAGAGAGTACCGTGAACAATTGTACATCAAATTAGATATCTCAGGTGAAATGGAAAAATTACTAGAAACACACACACACAAATTAACACCAATCCTCCTCAAACTTTTCCAAAAAATTGAAGAGGAGGGAATATTTCCTAACTCATTGTGTGAGATCAGCATTACACTGATACCAAATCCTGACAAAGACACAAGAAAAGAAAACTGCAGACCAATATCCCTGATAAATACTGCTGCTAAAATCCTAAAGAAAGTACTAGCAGACAGAATTGGCTACATATTAAATGGATTATGCACCATGGCCAAGTGGGATATTTTTCTGGAATACAAGGATGGTTCAACACACAAATATTAATCATCATAATACACCACATTAGCAGAATAAGGGAGAGTGGGGGACCCATCATCTCAATCAATGGAGGAAAAAAGCACTGACAAAATTTAACACCTTTTCAGTATTTAAACACTCAACAAACTAGGAATGAAAAGTAACTACCTCAACATAATAAATTACACGTATGAAAAGCCCACAGATAACATCATACTCAATGGTGGAAGACTGAAAGCTTTCTCTCTAAGATCAGGAACAAGACAAGAGTACCTACTTTCCTCACTTCCATTCAACATAATAAATACTGTAAGTCCTAGCCAGAGCAATTAAGCAAGAAAAAGAAACAAAAGGCATCTAAAATAGAAAGGAAGAAGTAAAATTATCTCTGGTTGCAGATGACATGATCTTGTATGGAGAAAACTCTAAAGACTCTACAAAGAAACTATTAAAACTAATAAATTAATTCAGTAAAGTTACAGGATACAAAATTAACACACAAAAATCAATTGCCTTTCTATGCATTAACAATGAAACATCAGAATAAAATTAAGAAAATAATTCCATTTATAATAGCATCAAAACAAAATACTCAGGAACAAACTTAGCTAAGGAGATGAAAAACTTGTACACTGAAACCCGAAAATTATTGCTGAATGAAATTAAAGAAGACATCAATAAAGGGAAAGATGCCTCATGCTCATGGATTCAAAGACTTAATGTTGTTAAAATGTCAACACTGGACTTCCCTAGTGGTGCAGTGGTTGAGAGTCCGCCTGCCAATGCAGGGGGCGCAGTTCGTGCCCTGGTCCGGGAAGATCTCACATACGGCAGAGTGGCTGGGCCCGTGAGCCATGGCTGCTGAGCCTGCGCATCCGGAGCCTGTGCTCCGCAATGGGAGAGGTCACAACAGTGAGAGGCCCGCGTACCGCAAAAAAAAAAAAAAAAAAAAGCCAATACTACCCAAAGTTATCCACAGAGTCAGTATAATACCTATCAAAATTCCAATAACATTTTTTGCAGAATTAGGAAAATCGCTCTTAAAATTCATATGGAATCTCAGGGGACTCCAAATAGTCATAACAATCTCAAACAAAGAAGAACAAAGTTAGAGGTTTCATATTTCTTGATTCCAAAACTTAACTATAAAGGTACAGTAATCAGTGTACCTGTACGGCAAAAGGACATATCTACTTAACTGATATCTTGTATCTGATCATTCAATATCAGAAGGTCGTGGGTATCTAATTTGCTTTGCGCTGTTTTCTGCTAATGTTTTCACACATAAACACAATTCCTATGTGTTTTGAAATTTTGAACTGTGAAATCATATTTGAGTTTAATCTATAAGAATCCTGAAGAGCCTGAGTAAGGAGACAAGCCCCCTTGGGGGATGTGCATTTGCTTTTGCTAGGTGTCCCAGGGTCCTCTCAAACAAGAACCACTTTAATTCCTCAGTCTAGAGTTTTTTAGTCATTCAGGTAGTATAAATTCAAATCCCAAGCCCTCATATGGGATGGCCTCGATTATATCGGAAAAAATGTTTTTTTTTCAGCCTGGAGCTTAGGCCATGATAAGCAAGTGCTCTTGTCATTTCTCTTTGCCAGCAGGTGAGTTTTTTTCTAGTCCATTCTTTCATTCAGAATATATTCCCTGAGGTCTTGATTGTGAAGGAGTCTCTAAGCTCCAATTCTCCATCCAGCAACGGTCTAAAGCTTCATCTTTTATCTCCTGTTCAACTGTTGAAATGAAAGCCTTTTGGTTGTTAGAATTGACAAATGTTCCCTGGGAAGCCACTGCTACAGAATGAACTTGCCACACAGGTTTCCAGCTCCTTCTTTGTTTTTGGCCCCTGGAGATTTCTCTCATTTTCTTATGATTTCAGCTCTGTGTTTAAAGGATGTTTGTTATATTTTATCTAGCATTCCTAGGAGTTTTGTATGGGGTGGCTCTTTAGGATATTTAGTCTACCATATTGCCAGATTTATAGGCCCACACGTTACTGCTGTAATAGGAAAAAATGAACGGTTTTTTTGCCTTAGAATAAGAGAATGAGAACACGGAGGAGACTTAGATCAGGGTCCACTAGTGTAAGGTCTTTATCAGACACCTAACTCCCACGTTCACTTCTGTTATTTCTTCTCTGTTTCCCAGGTTGATTTAGTAGTAAACTACTTTAAATGAGATGGGCATGGGTCCTTAAGGACACTGCTACTGGGGGTTGGAGGGTAAGGTAAATGGAAAGTTCATCTTGCTCTGAGTCTAGACCAGAAAAATGAAGAACTCTAAAGACTAGAGTGGGGCAGGGTAGATTGTGAGAAGTGGGAAAAAATCAGGCTAACAAGGGGCACAGGGACTCATAATTTCAAAACATAAATATTCAGATGACAGGGGAGAATTCTTCAGTACCCCTAATTCAGGATATTCTTACCCTGCTTATTTATCAAGTATGTTTATCCAGATGACCTTTAAAGTCATCCTTAGATAAGTAAGATTTGTTTTCTGATCTCATCAGGAAAGAAAACAATTCGTAGAGAATTGAAATAACTGCCACCCAAGCCACATGTTCATCCATCCCTCTGCCAGGAATGAAACTCAGGATTGATAGGCTTTGTACCTCTGTCCTTTGATCTCTCCTCTGTCCCCACAGATCTCCTCCACCACCACTGAGGAAATAAGTTCACACTGTGACAGGAGGTGATGAAGAATTTCCCAGAGGACAGAACATTTGTGGACTCTTTGAGTGTCCCTCTCAGGTTTCGTATGGTTTAGTATAACTTTCTCTAAAAGACAGAAGCAAATGCTGGGCATCTCAAAGACATCAGGTCAGCACAGTTTTTCTAAATTCATACAATTAATTTACTTTTGGGAAAACAAAAGGAAAGAAAATCAAGTGAAAATTTCCTTAACCAAGGCTTTAGCAAACTATGGCCCATAGGCCAAATCTGGCTAGCCATTGGCTTTTGTAAATAAAGTTTTATTGGAACACAACCACAACCATTTGTTAATGTGTTATCTATGGCTGCTTCATACTACAAAGGCAGAGTGGCTATGACAGAAACCATGTGACTTAGAAGCCTAAAATATGTACTTTACAGAAACAAGTTTGCTGACCCCCATATAAAATTTCTATTTCAGTCTCCTTGTCTACTCAGGATCCAATGCAACAAGTCAAAGGTAATGAAGAGGTCTCAAAGGATGTTTCCTCACTAGTTTGCTGGAGACAACCCAGGCTTCATTTTCTTCCTTGCCTCCACTCTCCTGCCATACCACCTACTATATCTCTTACTATGGTTTTTACATTTCTAAAAGAACACATATAGTATCCCTTTCATTGGATCACTGTGCAAGTTAAAGAAGATAGGATAAAGCACTTCACATAGCACTTGGCACATTGCAAACATTCAGCAAATTGTGGCTATGATTAAAATCCACCCATTCAGCAGATATTTACTGAGTTTGTAATTTGCCCTCTCCCCAAATGTCTATGTTGAATTGCTGACCCGCAGTGCCTCAGAATATGACTTTATTTGGAGATAGGGTCTTTACAGTTAAAATGCAGTCATTAGAGTCAACCCTAATCCAACATGACTGATGTCCTTATAAGAAAGGGAACTTTGGATACAGACATTTACAAAGGGAGGATGAATTGAAGACCCAGGGAGAAGACAGCTGTCTACAAACCAAGGAGAGAGATCTGTGACAGCTCCTTTGCTCACAGCCCTCACAAGGTACCAACCCTGCTAACACCTTAATCTCAGACTTCCAGCCTCCAGAACTATGAAACAATAAATTTCTGTTAAGTGCTATGGACTGAATGTCCCCCCAGATTCCTACAGTGAAACCCTAGTCCCCAGAGTGATGGCATTTAGAGGTGGGGCCTTTGGAAGGTAATTAGGTCATGAGAGTAGAGCCTCCATGATGGAATTTCTGTCTTTATAAAGAGATACAAGTGAGTTTTCTTCCTCTCTCTCTCCCTGCCATGTGAGGGCATAGCAAGAAGGTGTCCATCTGCAAACCAGGAGAAGGAGATTGTTTCAAGATGAGGAGTAGAAGGACATGTGCTCAGCCCCTCTTGTGAGAGCAGTGGAATGACAACTGCTGAACAATCATTGACAGGAAGACACTGGAACTCAACAAAAAAGATACCCCACATCCAAAGACAAAGGAGAAGCCACAGTGAGACTGTAGAGGGGTGCAATCACAATAAAATCAAACCCCATAACCACTGGGTGGGTGACTCACAAACTGGAGAACAATTATACCACAGAAGTCCACGCACTGGAATGAAGGTTCTGAGTCCCATGTCAGGCTGCCCAACCTGGGGGTCTGGCAATGGGAGGAGGAATTCCCAGAAAATCAGACTTTGAACGCTAGCGGGATTTGACTGAAGGATTTGACAGGACTGAGGGAAACAGAGACTCCACTCTTGGAGGGAACACACAAAGTAGTGTGCCCATCAGGACCCAGGGAGAAGGAGCAGTGACCCCATAGGAGACTGAACCAGACCTACTTGCTAGTGTTGGAGGACCTCCTGCAGAGGTGGGGGGAGGCTATGGCTCACTGCAGGGACAGGGACACTGGCAGCAGAAGTTCTGGGAAGTACTCCTTGGCATGAGCACTCCTGACATCCACCATTAGCCTCACCAAAGAGCCTGTAGCCTCCAGTGCTGGGTCACCTTAGGCCAAACAACCAACAGGGAGGGAACTCAGCCCCACCCATCAGAAGATAAGTGGATTAAAGTTTTCCTGAGCTCTGCCCACCAGAGCAACAGTCAGCTCTACCCACCACCAGTCCGACCCATCAGGAATCTTGCACAAGCCTCTAAGAGAGCTTCATCCAGCAGAGGACAGACAACAGAAGCAAGAAAAACTACAATCCTGCAGCTTGTGGAACAAAAACCATATTCACAGAAAGATACACAAGAAGAAAAGGCAGAGGACTAGGACTATGTAACCGATGAAAACAAGATAAAACCCCAGAAAAACAACTAAATGAAGTGGAGATAGGCAATCTTCCAGAAAAAGGATTCAGAATAATGATAGTGATGATGATCAAGGACCTTGGAAAAAGAATGGAGGCAAAGATCAAGAAGATACAAGAAATGTTTAACAAAGACCTAGAAGAACTAAAGAACAAACACCTAAATGAATTAAAGAACAAACAGAAATGAACAATACAGTAACTGAAATGAAAAATACACTAGAAGGAATTACTAGTACAATAACTGAGGCAGAAGAACAGATAAGTGACCTGGAAGACAGAATGGTGGAATTCACTGCCATGGAACAGAATAAAGAATGAAAAGAAATGAAGACAGCCTAAGAGACCTCTGGGACAATATTAAATGCACCAACATTCGCATTATAGGGGTCCCAGAAGGAAAGAGAGAGAGATAAAGGACCCGAGAAAATATGTGAAGAGATTATAGTCAAATATTTCCCTAACATGGGAAAGGAAATCGCCACTCAAGTCCAGGAAGCACAGAGAGTCCCAAGCAGGATAAACCCAAGGAGAAACATGCCGAGACACACAGTAATCAAACCGACAAAAATTAAAGAGAAAGAAAAATTATTAAAAGCAACAAGGGAAAAATGACATACAAGGGAACTCCCATAAGGTTAACAGCTGATGGCTCAGCAGAAACTCTACAAGCCAGAAGGGAGTGGCATGATATACTTAAAGTGATGAAAGGGAAGAACCTACAATCAAAATTACTCTACCCAGCAACGATCTCATTCAGATTTGTGGAGAAATCAAAAGCTTTACAGACAAGCAAAAGCTAAGAGAATTCAGCACCATCAAACCAGCTCTACAACAAATGCTAAAGGAACTTCTCTAAGTGGGAAACACAAGAGAAGAAAAGGACCTACAAAAAAACCCCAAAACAATTAAGAAAAGGGTAATAGGAACATACATATCAATAATTACCTCAAATGTGAATGGATTAAAGGCTCCAACCAAAAGACACAGGCTCGCTGAATGGATACAAAAGCAAGACCCATATATATTCTGTCTACAAGAGACCCACTTCAGACCTAGGGACACATACAGAAAGTGAAGGGATGGAAAAAGATACTCCATGCAAATGGAAATCAAAAGAAAGCTGGAATAGCAATACTCATATCAGATAAAATAGACTTTAAAATAAAGAATGTTACAAGAGACAAGGAAGGACATTACATAATGATCAAGGGATCAATCCAAGAAGAAGATATAACAGTTATAAATATATATGCACCCAACAGAGGAGCACCTCAATACATAAGGCAAATGCTAACAGCTATAAAAGAGGAAATCAACAGTAACACAATAATGGTGGGGGACTGTAACACGTCACTTACACAATGGACAGATCATCCAGACAGAAAATTAATAAAGGAAACACAGCTTCAAATGACACAATAGATCAAATAGATTTAATTGCTATTTATAGCACATTCCATCTGAAAACAGCAGATTACACTTTCTTCTCGACTGCACATGGAACATTCTCCAGGATAGATCACATCTTGGGTCACAAATCAAGCCTCAGTAAATTTAAAAAACTGAAATCATATCACACATCTTTTCCACCCACATCTTTTCCACCCACAATGCTATGAGATTAGAAATCAATTACAGGGAAAAAAACGTAAAAAACAAACACATGGACGCAAAACAATACACTACTAAATGACCAAGAGATTGCCGAAGAAATCAAAGAGGAAATCAAAATATACCTGGAGACAAATGACAATGAAAACACGATGATCCAAAACCTATGGGATGCAGCCAAAGCAGTTTTAAGAGGGAAGTTGATAGCAATACAATCCTACCTCAAGAAACAAGAAAAATCTCAAATAAACAAGCTAACCTTCCACCTAAAAGAACTAGAGAAAGAAGAACAAACAAAACCCAAAGTTAGTAGAAGGAAAGAAATCATAAAGATCAGAGCAGAAATAAATGAAATAGAAACAAAGAAAACAATAGGAAAGATCAATAAAATAAAAGCTGGTTCTTTGAGAAGATAAACAAAATTGATAAACCTTTAGCCAGACCCATCAAGAAAAAGAGGCAGAGGACTCAAATCAATAGAATTAGAAATGAAAAAGAGGTTACAATGGACACCACAGAAATAAAAAGCATCTTAACAGACTACTACAAACAACCCTATGCGAATAAAATGGAAAACCTGGAAGAAACACACAAATTCGTAGAAAGGTATAACCTTCCAAGACTGAACCAGGAAGAAATGGAAAATATGAACAGATCAATCACAAGTAATGAAATTGAAACTGTGATTAAAAATCTTCCAACAAACACAAGTCCAGGACCAGATGGCTTCACAGGTAAATTCTATCAAACATTTAGAGAAGAACGAACACCTATCCTTCTAAAACTCTTCAAAAATATAGCAGAGGAAGGAACACTCTCAAACTCATTCTATGAGGCCACCATGACCCTGATACCAAAACCAGACAGAGATACTACACAAAAAGAATATTACAGACCAATATCACTGACGAATATAAATGCAAAATCCTCAACAAAATAGTAGCAAACTGAATCCAAAAACACATGAAAAGGTTCATATGCCATGATCAAGTGGGATTTATCCCAGGGATGCAAGGATTCTTCAATATAGGCAAATCAACCAATGTGATACACCATATTAACAAATTGAAGAATAAAAACCATATGATCATCTCAATAGATGCAGAAAAAGCTTTTGACAAAATTCAACGCCCATTTATGACAAAAACTCTCCAGAAAGTGGGCATAGAGGGAACCTACCTCAACATAATAAAGGCCATCTATGACAAACCCACAGCAAACATCATCTCAATGGTGAAAACTTGAAAGCACTTCTTCTACGATCAGGAACAAGACAAGGATGTCCACTCTCACCACTATTATTCCACACACTTTTGGAAGTCCTAGCCATGGCAATCAGAGAAGAAAAAGAAATAAAAATTGGAAAACAAGTAAAACAGTCACTGTTTGCAGATGACATGACACTATACATAGATAATCCTAAATATGCCACCAGAAAACTACTAGAGCTAATCAATGAATTTGGTAAGGTTGCAGGATACAAAATTAATGCACAGAAATCTCTTGCATTCCTACACACTAACAATGAAAGGTCAGAAAGAGAAATTAAGGAAACAATCCCATTCACCATTGCAACAAAAAGAATTAAATACCTAGGAATAAACTTACCTAAGGAAGTGAAAGACCTGTACTCAGAAAACTATGTCACTGATGAAAGAATTCATAGATGACACAAACAGATGGGGAGATATACCATGTTCTTCGATTGGAAGAATCAATATTGTGAAGATGACTATACTACCCAAAGCAATCTACAGATTCAGTGCAATCCCTTCAAATTACTAATGGCATTTTTTACAGAACTAGAACAAAAAAATCTTAAAATTTGTATGGAGACACAAAAGACCCCAGATAGCTAACGCAATCTTGAGGGGAAAAAACGGAGCTGGAGGAATCAGACGCCCTGACTTCAGAGTATACTACAACACTACAGTAATCAAGACAATATGTTACTGACACTAAAACAGAAATACAGATCAATGGAACAGGATAGAAAGCCCAGAGATAAACCCACACACGTTGGTCAACTAATCTATGACAAAGTAGGCAAGGATATACAATGGAGAAAAGACAGTCTCTTCAATAAGTGGTGTTGGGAAAACTGGACACCTACATGTATAAGAATGAAATTAGAACACTCCCTAATACCATAAACAAAAGTAAACTCAAAATGGTTTAAAGACCTAGATGTAAGACCGGGCACTATAAAACTCTTAGAGGAAAATATAAGAGGAACACACTTTGACATAAATCACAGCAAGATCTTCTTTGACCCTCCTCTTAGAGGTAATGGAAATAAAAACAAAAATAAACAAATGGGACCTAATGAAACTTAAAAGCTTTTGCCCAGCAAAGGAAAGTATAAACAAGATAAAAAGACAACCCTCAGAATGGGAGAAAATATTTGCAAAAGAATAAATAGACAAAGGGTTAATCTCCAAAATATATAAACAGCTCATGCAGCTCAATATTAAAAACACAAACAACCTAATAAAAAAATGGGCAGAAGACCTAAAAGGACATTTCTCCAAAGAAGACATACAGATGGCCAACAAACACATGAAAGGATGTTCAACATCACTAATCATTAGAGAAATGCAAATCAAAACTACAATGAGTTATCACCTCACACCAGTTAGAATGGGCATCATCAGAAAATCTACATAACAGATGCTGGAGAGGGTGTGGAGAAAAGAGAACGCTCTTGCACTGTTGGTGAGAATGTAAATTGATACATCCACTATGGAGAACAGTATGAGGTTCTTTAAAAAAGTAAAAATCGAACTACCAGCAATTCCACCACTGGGCATATACCCAGAGAAAACCATAATTCATAAAGACACATGCACCCCAATATTCACTGCAGCACTATTTACAATAGCCAGGTCATGGAAGCAACCTAAATGCCCATTGACAGACGAATGGATAAAGAAGATGTGGTATATATATACAATGGAATATTACTCAGCCATAGAAAGGAATGAAATTGGGTCATTTGTAGAGATGTGGATGGACCTAGAGACTGTCATACAGAGTGAAGTAAGTCAGAAAGAGAAAAACAAATATCGTATATTAAGGCATATATGTGGAATCTAGAAGAATGGTACTGATGAACCAGTTTACAACACAGAAGTAGAGACACAGATGTAGAGAACAAATGTATGGACACCAAGAGGGGGAAGGTGGGTGGTGGTGGTGGTATGAATTGGGAGATTGGGATTGACATACATACACTAATATGTATAAAATAGATAACTAATAAGAACCTGCTGTAGAAAAAAATAAAATGAAGTTAAAAAAAACAAACAAAGAGGAAGAGGGTTCTCACCAGGAATCAAATCAGCAGGCACATTGATTTGGACTTCCTAGACTCCAAAACTATGAGAAACAAATTTCTGTATGTAAAGTACCAAGTCTATGGCATTTTTGGTTGTAGCAGCCTGAACTAAGATATTAGCAGCCTGAACCACCCAGTCTGTGATACTTTGTTACAGCAGCTCTAGCAAACTAGTGCAGATTTCAATATGAAAACAAACAGATAGTTATGGTGAAATATCAGGAGGTGCTACTCTAGATTAATAACTCATCTCTCTGAAATGACATTTGTGTTGCAACCTGAATAGTTATAAGGTGCAAACTGTATGAAAATCTGGGCAAAACTCATTCCAGCTGGAATAAATAATAAGTGCAAAGGCCCTGGAACAGGAATGAGTTTGCTGGTACTGCTCCTATCTCTCCTAAGCTTTTTCTTACCTTGAACATGGATGTGATACATGTGATGTCTGAAGCTATAAGAGCCGTCTAGGGTTCATGAGGCAGTAGGCATAAGGTCAAATGCTAACATACTAAGGATGGCAGAGGAAAAAAGAAAAGAGAGTCTGAGTACTTCATGGAATCATTAAACAGCTGCACCAATAGCACCAACTGCCTACTCAGGTTTTCTTGTTCTGTGAGAAAAATTAATCCTTTTTTAAGGCAGCATTAATCAGTTTTTCCACTACTTGGAGCCAAAAATATTCTTAACAGACATAACATTGTACAATGTGGCAAGGATTACTAGACTTTGAAGGTTCTTAATCTGGGGAATGACAAAATCTGATTTAAGTTTTTCAAAGAACATTCTGTGAAATTAAGAATTGTAGAAAATGTAGTCATTGAATTCCGAAATAGATCTTTCAAGCCTTTGTATGCTTCGATAAGCTCAAATTTTATTCTAAATGTAATAGGAAACTACTATAGGATATGTCAAAGCTTATTTGTATTTTTAGAGGAATACAAAAATACAGAATTTGGTTGCAGAGTTTGGAGATCAGTTAAAAGGCAAAATACACCAGCCAGGAAAAAATATGATGGTGGATTGATAAGGAGGATATCAGAAAAGATACAGAAAATTGGGGAGAAAGAACATTCTGGCTACTGCTAGAAGGAGAGAAACCTGTTAGACAGCTTCCATAGTCCTCAGAGTGAAGGATAATGGAGGCTGGTGGTTTTGGGAAACATTTTGGTGGTAGTTTTGAATGGACTTGCTAATGAATTAGATGTGGGATGAAAAGAGGGAGAAACAGGAGTTGCAAAAAACTTACATTTTTTGCTGGAGCAACTAGGTAGATGAAGAAGATATTGTTTAGAAAGGTCAGTATAAAATTAAGAGTTCTGTTTTCCCCAGGTTTTAAGTTTCAGATCTTAATTAGACTTCTGAGACAGGATATCAAGTAAGCATTGGATATATAAATGTGTGGTTTGGGGATGCCTTTCAACTTAGATATGTAAGTCTGGATTCATCTACATGCCTGTGTAAGACCAGATATGACCTCCTAGAAAGAGAAAAGAAGACCATCACAAACCACACTCTGGCACTTGTCAGTCATTTAAACACTGATTATGGAAGGAGGAGGAGATTTGGAACTATCATGAGGAAAACTAGAATCGTGTTTAGTGTGGAAGGCAAGAGAAGATGTTTCAGGTAGGAGGTAGGGGTCATCCATTTCACATGCTGACAGGTCAAGAAAGGTAAGAAACGGGCTTCCCTGGTGGCGCAGTGGTTGAGAGTCCGCCTGCAGATACAGGGTACACGGGTTCGTGCCCCGGTCTGGGAAGATCCCACATGCCGCGGAGCGGCTGGTCCCGTGAGCCATGGCCACTGAGCCTGTGCATCCGGAGCCCGGACACGGGAGAGGCCACGACAGTGAGAGGCCTGCGTATCGCAAAAAATAAAAATAAAAAAAGAAAGGTAAGAAACAAGGGACATTTGGATTTGGTAAGTTGATAAGTCTTGAAACAGTTTCAGTGGATTGATGTGGTCAGAAGCCCCATTCAAGTAGGTTGTAGAAATCATTAACCATAAAAAAAAAGAAGACACAGCAACCATAGACAATTATAACGGGAGAGCTGGGCAAAACACCTGTACTTCCCCTGAAGACGATATTCTTTCCACCTGCCCTTTTTTTCTTACTGTTTTTCCCTCCTGCTTCCCTTTGTACTATGTGGTCCTCTGGGCTAGTGCCCAAAGCCCAGTGAGCAGTAAGTGGTCTGGGAGCCAGGCATGGTGGTCCCAGGAAGCGGGGAGACATTCTCCCTCCTTCTACTGCTTTTCTCACTGCACACCAGCACTGAAAGTTATTTGATCCTGGTCAAAGAATGTTGAATTTCCCGACTCTATTGTATGTCACATCTTCAGCCTAGCATCATCGTCATTTCGTTCTTTCGTTTAATGTACTTAGTTTCTCAAAAGCAGCAGAGAACGAGTTCTGTTTGTGTCAGTTTATTTTAATGTATAATGAGCGATTCAAATGATTGCACATCACACATTCAAATTTTGTTGAATGTGTCATCATTTAAATGAACACAGGTGCCACGTGCCTGTGTACGCCTGGAAAAACCACCCTCTGTGCTTCACGTGGAAGAAGATGATGTACTTGGCTGTATACAGCTCATATCTTAATTTCTTTTTAATTTTGCTCTTTCTGCACCACTTTATTTTTTCCATCCAATAAAGCACGCTGAACCCTGGGTGTTTTAAGGTAGATATTTAGCCCAACAGCAAACCTGAAACCACATAAGAAGCAGCGAGCCTGCAAATGTGAAGTGTGTTTTTAACTTTGGGAATGAAAAATTATAAATCTGTGCTCTTCAAAATTAGCATTTTCAGGAAGGTATGAAACCCTAGAAACAAGGATAAGACATATTAAATTATCCTTTCTGATGATGCTCCTGTGGGGTTGGAATAATGGCACTGCCACTTCTCTCACGTCACTCCTGACAGTTTAGTATCAATCCTCCCAGGCAAACTAACAAAATCAACTCTGGTATGTTTCACTGTAGCATTGACTAGAGTGGCATTGTTAATACGACCATGTAATTTCATAATTAACGTATCTTTTATTTTACTGGCAGGAACAACATCTAGTAAAATGAAAGCACTTGGGGTTTCTTTGGCTAGGACCCTGAACTGTTTATATACCCACATCACTAAGTCCCAGTGGAAGCTTAGATGTACAGTGCAATTCATTCTCACTACCTAACCTGTTACAGTCATTATGAGGGGGTCAGAATTCCTTGTGCCCTAACATAACTGTCAAAGAAATCCTCCACCACTATCACTGTTACACCTGAACACATGTTAAGAATCACCTGAGAAACCAGTGTTCCTCAAAAAGAGGTATGTGGACTGCTTTCAGCGGATTCACCTGAAGGGCTTATGAAAAAGTACTGATACTTGTTTGCCACGTCACTCAGTCAGGATCTCTAAAGGGAGCCCTGGCATCTGCATCTTTAATAGGCCCTCCAAGTGTATGTATGCCCTCTAACACGTAAAAACCATTGAACTCAAGTATTTTGTATTAGTCATATTTCACACGTGATAACAATTGTCATTAAGCCATTTCCTCTGTGTGTGTGTGTGTGTGTGTGTGTGTGTGTGTGTGTGAGTGAGGGGGCGGGGAGGGGGAGAGAGAGAGAGAGAGAGAAACAGTGGATCCTACTATATCACAATTGGGATGGATGCCTAGATGCCCAGCCAATGCGCTCTTGTTTAGCAATGCTATCTATTCTGCAAAAGTCAGCAATGTATTTAGTGGTCATGGTGCCACCACACCCATCAAAACTGATTTGGCATGGACTGAACAAATTAGGGCCTCTCTCTTAATAAGTTAAACTGAGATAGCAAAACTGTAGTAATTAGTGGTAGTCACTGCAAGTGGAGAGTCACTCCAGTGGAAGTGGAGACCCTCAAGGCTGGGAGTTTGGGGACGGTGTGGATGGATGAGCAAACCAAGAGAACCAGACACAGGAAGAAGCAGAGGGCAAACAGATATCCTAGAAGAGGGGAATGAAATACACCTTGGAAAGAAAGAGAAGCAAAGCATGGGCATGAGAGAGAGATGAAGAGAACAGGAATCTTGTTTCCTGAAGGCCTTCTAGCTTCCAATTCCAAACTCTCATTAGGCTCAGCTGTCCTTCCAGGTCTCAGATTCCGTTTGCTTACTGGTATTCATCGGTTTCTGCTTCTTGCAACAAAATGGCCCCTGAATTAAACAGGGATTCTTTGCTTTTCAATGTTCATGATAAGCTAAGAGAGCTCCTAGTCTACTACCAGGAAATAGGTAAACTGTCCTCGGTTTTGTTTTTTTTTTTTTAACTGCTCTTTTATACTCATAGACAGAGTACAATTAAACTCACGAAGTAGGGAATTCCCTGGCGGTCCAGTGGTTAGGACTCTGCGCTTCCACTGCTGGGGGCCCAGATTCGATCCCTGGTCAGGGAACTAAGATCCCGCAAGCCACATGACACAGCCAAAAACCAAAAACCAAACAAACAAACAGAAACTCATAAAGCAGAAATGTCGAATATTTGGGTTGCAAGGCCACTAGCCAGAGTAACTGTGTTAGTGTTCCCTGCATTCCCTTTGAAGGACAAGCCAGCAGGAAAAAGTCTAATTGCCTTCAAGGGTCACCTGTGTGCTTCTAAGCCAACAAATACAGCCATATTCTGAATACCCGCAGCTGAGCTTAATGAGAAACAAACCAAAAACAACAACAAAAAAAGCAAACCAAAAAACCCTGAAATCTTTGCTTAAAAAATAATAAATAGGCACTTCCCTGGTGGCTCAGTGGTTAAGAATCCACCTGCCAATGCAGGGGACACAGGTTTGAGCCCTGGTCCGGGAATATCCCACATGCCATGGAGCAACTAAGCCTGTGCACCACAACTACTGAGCCTGCTCTCTAGAGCCCGTGAGCCACAATGACTGAGCCCGTATGTCACAGCTACTGAAGCCCGCACGCCTAGAGATCGTGCTCTGCAACAAGAGAAGCCACCGCAATGAGAAGCCTGTGCACCACAACGAAGAGTAGCCCCCGCTCGCCACAACTAGAGAAAGCCCATGTGCAGCAATGTAGACCCAACACAGCCAAAAATAAAAAAATAAATAACTTTATTTTTAACAATAATAATAATCATAAACAAAGGGGAAAAGGGCAGAGGCCAAAACCTGGCCTTCTTGCTAACGGAGTGTTAGGAAGCCGGGCCTCCGTCTACTCACTGTTCATAGGCAGAGAAGAATGTTCATTTCCCCTGCAGACAGGTTCCAGCGATTGGAGGGAAAACTCTGAGAAAAGGATGGCATTTCACGCTCCCCCATCCATCCCCCTTTCACTCCCTTCTCCTCCACTCCTCACTCCGCTCCCCCTGGCAGCTGTTCCAAGAAAAGAAGCCTGGAGCTGGAGGGGGCTCCCAGGCTGGTCTGTGGAAGAATAGGCTGTGCCAGGTTTTCAGCTGCAATTAATTTTCCAGATAAGCCCTAAACCTCTGAAACGCATTTGAAATTGAAATACTGATAGTCGTCAACCACTGCAGTATATGACCACAAATCTTGAGTACAGATAGTTGTTTTTTGGTAATAAGGAAGTAAATATACATTTAATTAGTGTGAGATTTAGGAACTGTGAAGTATAATAAAACAATATCCTAATTAGGGTTGGGGAAACATCTGGATATGATTTGTGCAGGATTGTCAATGGAGTTTTTATAAAATACGCAGAAATGTGCTCTAAAAACACCTAGTAGAGACAAAGTCTTTATGCCATTGAATATTAGTCCCAGGGACAGCACGAGGTTAGAAACAAATGCTTGGTGGAAGTGGAGTGGTCAGCCCAGGGGAAAAAATTGAACTGGTTTGAAAGTCCTGGCTTGATTGTTAGTGAAAGTCCAGGCTGTCCTTACACCTTAGTTTATTTTCCCGTGAATTTAATGCTCTAAACTTCCTAACTTCCTGTTCAAAAGCCACCATCTGTTCCTGGAAATGCCACTTGTGCCCCTGTGATTATTAAGGATGCATTTCCTAAGAGTCTCTAAGTCCTGCAAAGGAGTTGGGAATCTAAACTGACTCTGGGAAAGAACAGCCCAATGGAATAAAGCATCTGGGTCAGAAAACTTAGATCCTAATCCCGGCCTTGATTGTAATTTTCCCTGTGACCTTGGGAAAGTCAGTTAACACCTCTGTGCTTCAATCTCTTTATCCAAAAACTGAGGATAGCAGGTTTCACCTAGGCAAAGATTTATAGGTCTCAGATAATTCCTATGTTATAATGACTCTGAGTAAAAAATGATGGGAGATTATGTTAACCTCTTCCTCTCTGTGACATATACATACACGCAGATGTAATAACAACTGGAAAAAAACCAAGGAGTAGTTTCTCAGCTTATTGAATTGGTTTTTGATTATCTTTTAAGGGGAAGATGTAAAGACTTTTTAAAGTCAGGACGCTTAGTATTTAGAAATAGTTTAATTGTAAATCAGAAATTTTTCCCCAGATCTAATAATCCACTGAAAAATGTAAAAATAATTTTGATATCTGCCCAAAGTAAAATCTAGATAATGGGCATTTTTTGGAGCTGCTCTTCTGGAAAAATAGATCTACATATATTTCAAAGTTGTAGATTCAAAAGACCAAGTATAAAGTTTTTTGTGTGATTTTGGGCACGTTGATTAACCCTTTTGTGGCTCTGTTTCTTCATTTGCAAAAACATTGCCTTACCAAGAAAGTGGTGAGGAATAACTTGGCCAAACTTACCTCATTTTTTCTCTTCATTTGGAGATGTTATTATACGGATGTAAAACAGTATCACAGAATTTCATATCTGGTAAAGTCCTTAAAAACCACCTAATCTAAACCCTTCCTTTCGTAGATAAATAAAATGAGGCCCAGAGGGCTTCAATGACATGTCCAAGGACACAGAGGTGGCTAGGTCTTGCCTGTCCCTGTGTGTACTATTTAATAAATGAAGATGTCTGAGCTGTACCCCAGATCTTTTGGGGGTCAATCAGAACCTCTGCTATCCTAGGTGTGATCTTCTTGTGGAATGACAGCAGTACAAGAAGCCTAACAAAACCACTCAAGAACATTTAAAGTCTCTGTGTTGTGACATTCCACTGGTCCAGTCCGGCATCAATGAGACAAGAAATAGGCTCTCCCTGCCCCTGTGGGAGGCACTGCACAGTCACAAAGCAAGGGCATGGATGTCTTGTAATTCTGTAACAAGGGAGGGAATGAAGAATTGGAGAATAATCCAATCACTAAAGCTGAATATCTGAAAACGTGCCACGCTACACAAATAATGATGGCCTGCCTCGTCATCCAGGCAAGTAAGCAATAATTCTAGTCTTCCAAATAACAATTTCCTTAGGGGTGCTTGCAGAGAAACGGGCACATATTAACAGGCCTACAGTTGGGTTTTCACCTTAAGAAGTAGGTGGTGGATCACATTTTACAGCAAAAGCAAGGTTTGGCTTTTACTTTTCCTTTGAATAATTTTAATGTTAAGTCCTTCTTAATATGCATTGTACCATCTTATCCGTTAGAAAAACTTCTCAAGGGCAGACTTGTCATAGATCTGCTGTGTAGAACAAAGCAGCAATTTATGCATCTGTTTTACTTCATTGCCTAGGGCAGTGGTTCATTACATCTGGCTCTCAGAGAGTAGAGCCTACGCACTGGTGTTTTTTTAAAAGCACCTCCAGGTGAGTCAAAAGTGCAGCTATGGTTGAGAACCATTGGCTGGGGCCTTTGACCCATGATTGATTAAAAATACGACAAAGAAGTTGTACCACACACTAAATCTCCCTTTGCCAGAAGAAGCTACAAAGCCAGTCTGCAAGAAGGTAGTTTGTAAAATTTCCTCTGGGGTCCACTCAGACCAGCAGTGGCAGCATCACCTGGGAACTTGTGAGAAATGCAGACTCTCAGGCCTCTCCACAGACCTACTAAATCAGGAAATTATAGTTTAAAAGATCCCCAGGTGATTCATATTCACATTAAAGTCTGAGAAGCACTGCTGAAAATCTTAAATCCTAATTAGGCAAGACAGTCTCCCCTTAGAACAATTTCTTCTTATCAGGTTCTTGAAATTCAAGTCCAGGATTCATCATCAAGAATGTTACAGGTGAATAAATTGCTCTAGTGAGATATGTATGTAATATAGCATACTGTAATGTAATGTGTGATAATTAATATAATATAATAAAATGTAATATAATTTCTCTTCCTTTCCAAATAAATTTATTTGCAGAGGAGGAAACCCTAAATTGTGTTAGGAATAGAAGGACTCTACAACTACCCAGCACAGTAGTATTTTTTTGCCATTTTATTTCATTGTGGTGGAGATAAAATAGATAAGATCTGGTCCTTGTCTTCTGGCTGCTTATTCTAGTAAGGAATGCTGACAAGTAAACAACTAACCAGAACTTAATGTGGTCTAAAATTCTAAACTAAATGGAGTCTGATCCCCTGGGTTAAAATTCTGTTCCTAGCTGAGCAATTTTAGGCAAAGGTACCAAACTTTTCTGAGTCTCAATTTTCTTATCTATGAAATAAAAAAAAATAAAATTCTAAGCTAGAAATAGAGCAATATGTTTAGGACAGCGACTCTCAAATGTTAATGGACATTAGAATCACTTGGAAGGCTTGTTTAACCACAGATTGCCCCAACCTCAGAGTTTTCCAGTAAGTCTGTGGTGTGACCTGAGAATTTCCATATCTAACAAGTTTTCTGCTGGTCAAGGACCACACTTTGAGAACCACTGGGTTATAGAAACAGAGCCAAAAGAACAGAATGCTAGGCTTCAGATAGGGGGCAAAGGATGAGCTAAATATTGACAGAGAAGGGAAAGAAGGGCATTCCTGGTTGGGACAATAATCAGAGTGGAGCATATCTGAGGATCTGTGGGAAGTCTGCTATGATTGGAGCTCAGTATACGTGAAATGAGGAAGAGATAAGACTGGAAAGATGGGTAGGGCCCATTCGTGGAGGGTCTAAGACAGCAGCAAAGGAGTTTAAAGTTTATTCTCTGGGCACTAAGGAGTGATGGAAGGTGTTTGAGGATAAAAAAATTTGCATTTAAAAAAGACGTGGTCCAAATTTTTCTCTAGGATAGTAGTTTGGGTAGTAGTGAAGAGGATGGACTGGAGAGACAAGAGTATGGAAATCAGGAGAGCAGGAGAGAGGCTAATCCCAATGATGAAGGAGAATGATCCACAAATAGGGCTGCTACCAGAACAGCCGGTAACCTCCATACTTCTGGGAAGCACTAGGAGAGCCCATATGGCACAGTGACAGAAAAGAAGGAGGGTCATTCATTCAACATGTATATATTGAGCTCCTATTATATTCCAAGCACTGTGCTAGGGACAGAGGAAACAGTGATGATGGAGACAGACAAGGTTCTTACCCTCATGGAGCTCTTGGACTAGCAGGGAAAACAAGACAAGGCAATAGGACCAGCAAAGAAGAAGAGAAACTATGGAACAATGTGTGTGATGTCAGAGCTGGGGATGGGGTTGGGTTCCTCACCCAGATTGGAGAGTGAAGGAAGGTTTCTGGAGAAAGAATATTTAAGCCTAAATTCCTCAATGGCCAAAATGCCTATCAGGGCCTAAAAGACCCTGAATGATCTGGGCCCTCCCTTTATTTTCAACTTATTATAAGTCATTGTTTCTCTTACTCTTTGTGCTCTGGAACTGGACCTCTATTAATTCTTTTCAGCTTCAGGACCGTTGTACATGCTTTTCTCTTGGCTTGGAATTTTCTTATCTCTCTTACCTCAGGAATTGTTACTCATCCTATGAGGTTCAGCTTAAATATCACTTCCACAAAGGTTTCTCTGTGCCCCCAAGATTAGATCAATACCCATTTTATTCTCTGGAATCTTCCTATATTTCAGCTCCCTAACATTATCACACTAGTAATTAATTCATTATTTGAGAATAATTTGCTTCATGTCTGTATCCCCTATTAGATTATAAGGTCTGTGGGACACTTGTGTCTTCTCCATACCTATTCTCTGAGTTCTTAACACAGTTTCTGGAACATAATAAGTACTCAGTATTTCACTTTATAAATGAAAACCAAGAACTAAAAGATAAAATGGAATAGTTAGGCAAAGGGAATGAGAAGGCAAGGAAGAGCAGGAGGCCCTGAAGTAGAACAGAGCGCTACTCAATAAAGGAGCTGCATGGAGAACAGTGGGGTTGGGTTCTAGGCACAGAGAGGTAAGAGATGGGGCTGAAGGGGCAGTCAATGGGAAAACACTGAAGGATATGAAACCAGGTAATCTTGCACCAGATTTTCTCCAGGTCTGGTGGGAGGGAGTGAATAATGATATCATTGGGAGGATTTTCCAGGAGTCCAGGTGCTAGTAACCTTGGGTAAGGAGGTAGCAGTGCAAAGGGAAAGATAAGGACACTTGAGCAAGACATTTAGGAGATGGTGCTGATAGAACCTGGTGGTGGATTGAATGTGTGGATAAAGGAGAAAAAAGGTGATCACAGTTGATATGGAGGTTTTTGGTTTGTAGGATGATTTACTAAGATGGGAACAATGAACCTTCTGGGTGATGGAGAGCTCCTCTTAGCAATGACACAGAGCCCTAACTAGGAGCATAGACACATAGACGATAAGAGGCTGAGATTCAGGCAAACATAGAGTTACAGAACTTTGAGGTCACCTGAGGGACCTTAGAGACCATTCCAGAAAAAAACAGTTCTGCTGCTAAAAATGTTTGATCACCACTGTGCTGTGTCATAGTGCCAGTGCCCTACACCTGGTAGACTGACAGGTGATATACAATCCCAATTTGCTTAGTGAAGTAAACTAGTGTGATTATGGATTTCTTCTCTATATGCAGAGGTGGAAATATTTCTTCTAACTCAGACGTTGGCAAAATTTTCCTATCAAGGGCCAAATCTGACACATTTTATACTTTGCAAATGATACAGTCTCTGTTGCAGCTCTTCAGCTCTGCCATTGTACCTCAAAAGCAGCCATAGACAATGTATAAAAAAATGAACGTGGCTGTGTTTCAATATGAGTTTATTTGTGGATGCAGAATTTTGAATTTTACATAATTTTCATATATCACAAAAAAATCCTCCTTTTGAGTTTTTCAACTATTTAAAAATACAAAACTATTCTTAGCTCATAGGGTATACAACTACAGTATTTGTCCCATGAGCTGGAGTTCATGGACTTCTATTCTAAATGAAGGACTTTTCTACAGAGACACAGAGTCACAAAGTATAGGTAAAGGACAGCAAGCTTTAATGCCATGTCCTGATCTCATGTAATCCAATGGGGCAAAGGGGAAAAGATTCCTCACCAAGAAGAGGATTTAAAGTTTCTCATGATTCCAGGCAGTTGTGAGTTGCTGAAAGCAGAGAAGGGAAGGGGGAACCATTCTATACCGTCTGTTTGGGAGCTGCAGATCCCAGTGGCCCTAAACGGGAGTGCCTCAGGCTGCCAGGTGCAGTTCTGACTTGTATTCTTTTTCTCACTCAGAACCCAGGTACATCAAGTGAACCAGGCATAGTAACTCACCAATTCTTTTAAGATAGAAGGCTAAATACCAATCACATTCTTAGTTTTCAAGTATAGCATTGGTACCTAAATTCAAACCTTTGTATTATCATCAAGTTGGGTAAGCTTATTAAAGACCTACAGACTTCAGTGACTTCAGGGACAATACAAAGATTGTACAAATTTTGTACAAAGACAATACAAATTTTGCCAAAGATTTAAGCAAAATGACATTTGCTTAAAGAAATTTGAGTTATCTCTAAACCGAGCTCCCTGAATCTCTTAGCAGAACTGTCAAACTCAAAAGATTGTCCACAGGGCTTCCCTGGTGGAGCAGTGGTTGAGAGTCTGCCTGCTGATGCAGGGGGCACAGGTTCGTGCCCCGGTCTGGGAGGATCCCACGTGCTGCAGAGCGGCTGGGCCCGTGAGCCATGGCCGCTGAGCCTGCGTGTCCCGAGCCTGTGCTCCGCAACGGGAGAGGCCACAACAGTGAGGCCCATGTACCGCAAAAAAAAAAAAAAAAAAAAAAAGAGTGTCCACAGACTATGTAATCACCAGAGCTGGATATACATATTACCATATATGATCATCAATGCTCTTTTTATAAGTAAATTATAATTGTATGTATATAATTGTCTACACCAAAGTGTTTTAACTTCTGGACTATGAACTACTTGAGGCTATGGATCTTATTCATCTCTGAATTATCAGTATCTACCATAATTACTATCACATAGATGATGCCTAATAAATGTTGGTTGAATAATACTATGACTATAAAAAGGTCATAATATTATTAAAATTGTTAGTAGAGGAAAAAAGTAATATATGCTTTTGTTCCAAATTACAAAATCTTATCTTAAAATAGACACTGAGGAATACTTTGTGAATGCATCTCTCTATAAGAGTACTCTGGAGATTAAGGAAGTCTGTGATAAAATAAAGACATAGAACGTCTTGCTTCTTTACCAGAGGACCAAGTGGGATTTTACTTATTAAGTGCCCCTGGGGAAACACTGCTGGTTCTGCTTACCGAACAGTCTTTCCCACCCCCACCCCTTCTCTCTTGCCATCTTTCACAGCACAGCCTGAACTCACTTTCTCAGTGTCCTCTGTAGCAAAGAAGGCCATATGACCATGTTGTGGCCAATGAGCTGTAACCTGAAGTCTCCCAGGTGTTCCTGGGAAATATGTGCATTCCTGATAGAGTCTGATAACTGTCACTAACTTTTCCTCTTCTTCCTGCTTTGAATGTGGGGCAGTGGGAACTTATTTGCAGCCATGAGTTTAAGGTTAGAAGAATGTCAACACATATTCTGATATCACTGAACTGCTGAACCAAAGCCTGAATCTTTCTACCTCCAGGCTTCCTATGTTAGAAAAAGTAACCAAATTTATTAAACCACTGATGGTTAGTATTTTTTTCTTGCAAATGAACATACTCCTAACTGATGCAAAGCCTATTTTGCAAAAAAAAAAAAAAAAACCTCTTGAGCACCAATTAAGTAATCTCCAGATGTTACAACACCGTCACTAAATAGTTTTATTACTTTCTATTTAACTGAAGATTATTTGGAGGTCCTTTTTAAATGTCTGGCCCCTCCAGGTCTATAGCTATTTAAACCTTGACATTTACTGTTATTTTGTTTGTTTTTGGCACCCCTTTGCACTTACTCTGAACACTAGACTCTCAAGAAAATCTTAGTTTTTCCTACTCAACAACCTGAAACACAAATACATTAATATTCTATAATTTGTTTCCCTCTTAAATGATGTGAATTTAACCTTATTTATTCAATTTATTTATGACATGTTTCCACAAAAGATATGAGTACTTATTTTTTCAAAATATTCAATATTTATACAGGAGAGTGACATCAGTAAGATGGCCGGATAGTAAGCTCTATATTCTCAATCTCCCACAAAAACACCAAATAAACAACAACTTACAAACCAAAGCAGCTTTGCAAGAATTCTAGAAATCAGTTAAAAAGTTGCAACAAGCAAATGCCTAACCAAGAAAAAGTCACACTCCAAAGGGCAGGAAATTTCATGGCATTTCTGCTCACTCTTGCCCCACCTCCTCCCCAGTGCACTGAGGTGTGGTTGGAACGAAGGTAACCAATTCCTGGTTCCTCCCTTGGGACAGCAAGGAAAGAGTGGAACTTGCTTGCAATGTTCTGGCTTGTCTGGGGGATGCCTGGAGCTCTGTTTTCTGCCTCATATTACTTGGGGCACAGGCGGGAATGGTGGCTTAATTTGGACGTCAGGTTGGAGGCCTCTGGAAGCAGTGGTGGACACTGGGACATAAAAGCTGCAGGAAGACTGCAGAACTGTGGACTCAACTAATATCGTAAATGAAAGAAGGGATATTACAATAAATTTTACAGAAATAAAAAGTATTATAAGAGTATTACGTACACCAACAAATTGGATATGCCAGGTGAAATTGACAAATTCTTAGACACACAAAACCTACCAAGACTGAATCATGAAGAAATAGAAAATCTGAACACTCAAAACTAGTTAGGAGATTGAATCAGTAATCAAAACACTTCCAACAAAGAAAAGCCCAGGCCCAGAAGAATTCACTTGTGACATCTACCAAACATTTAAAGAAGAATTAACACAAATTCTCCCCAAACTCTTCCTAAAACTTGAAGAGGAGTGAACACTTCCACACTTATTTTATGATGCCAGCATTACATTGATAGCAAATCCTAACAAAGACACTATGAGAAAAGTAAGTTGCAGACCAATATCTCTTATGAATAGTGTTGCTAAAATCCTCAAGAAAATATCAGCAGACAGAATTTAACAGCAAAATTTTAAGCCTTATACACTATGACCAAGTGGGATTTATACCTGGAATGCAAGAATGGTTCAACATACAAATATTGATCAACTTAATATACCACATTAACAGAATAAAGGGGGGATGGACACATGATCATCTCAATTAATGTAGAAAAAGCATTTGACAAAATTTAACACCTTTTGGGATATAAAGGTGTAACAAACTAGGAATAAAAGGTAACATAATAAATACCATATATGAAAAGCCCACATCTAACATACTTATTGGTGAAAGACTGAGAGCTTCCCTTCTAAGATCTGAAACAAGAAAAGAGTGTTTACTTTTATCACTTTCATTCAACTGGAAGTCTTAGCCAGAGCAATTAGGCAAGAAAAAGAAATTAAAAGCATCCAAATTGAAAAGATAGAAGTGAAATTATCTCTGTTCACAAATAATATAATTTTATATGTAGAAAACCATACAGATTATGCACACATGCACACACACACATACACACACGTAAACTTGTTAAAACTAATAATGAATTTAGCAAAGTCACAGGATATAAAATCAACATGCAAAAATCAGTTGTGTGTCTATGCACCAAAAATGAACAATTTAAAGAGGAAATTAAGAGAATAATTCTATTTATGATGGTATTAAAAAGAATAAAATCCTTAGGAATAAATTTAACCAAGCAGGCAAAATACTTGTACAATAAAAACTACAAAATGTTGCTGAAAGAAATTACAGGAGACACTGATAAATGGAAGACATACTCATGAGTTGGAAGACATATTGTAAATATGTCATACTATCCAAAGGGATCTATACATTCAATAAAATCACTATCAAAATCCCAATAACATTTGTGCACAAATAGAAAATTCAATCCTAAAATTCAAATAGAAGGGGGACCTTCAAGATGGCAGAGGAGTAAGACATGGTGATCACCTTCTTCCCCACAAATACATTAAAAATACATCTACAGGGCTTCCCTGGTGGCGCAGTGTCTGAGAGTCCACCTGCCGATGCAGGGGACACGGGTTCGTGCCCTAGTCCAGGAAGATCCCACATGCCGTGGAGCGGCTGGGTCCATGAGCCGTAGCCACTGAGCCTGTGCGTCCGGAGCCTGTGCTCCACAACGGGAGAGGCCACAACAGTGAGAGGCCTGTGTACTGCAAATAAATAAATAAAAACATCTACAAGTGGAACAACTCCTACAGAACACCTACTGAACGCTGGCAGAAGACCTCAGACTTCCCAAAAGGCAAGAAAATCCCCACTTACTTGGGTAGAGCAAAAGAAAAAAGAAAAAAACAGAGACAAAAGAATAGGGATGGACCTGCACCTCTGGGAGGCAGCTGTGAAGGAGGAAAAGTTTCCACACACTAGGAAGACCCTTCACTGGTGGAGACAGGGGGTGCAGGTGGGAAGCTTCAGAGCCACGGAGGAGAGTGCAGCAACAGCGGTACAGAGGGCAAAGCAGAGAGATTCCTGCACAGAGAATCACTGCTGACCAGCACTGGCGCTGGGAGCAGAGGCTCAGGCTTCGGAGGTTGGATCCCAGGGAGAGGACTGGGGTTGGCTGTGTGAACACAGGCTGAAGGGGGCTAGTGTGCCACAGCTAGCAGGGAGGGAGTCCGGGAAAAAGTTTGGACTTGCCTAAGAGGCAAGAGACCATTGGGGTGCGCGAGGAGAGGGGATTAAGAGCACCGCCTAAATGAGCTCCAGAGATGGGTGCGAGCCAGGGCTATCAGCACGGACACCAGAGACAGGCATGAGACGCTAAGTCTGCTGCTGCAGCCACCAAGAAGCCTGTGTGCAATCACAGGTCACTATCCACACTTCCCCTCCCTGGAGACTGTGCAGCCCGTCACTGCCAGGGTCTTGTGATCCGGGGACAACTTCCCTGGGAGAACACATGGCGCGCCTCAGGCTGTTGCAACATCATGCCGGCCTCTGCCACTGCAGGCTCACTCCGCATTCCATACCACTCCCTACACCCCCTGGCCTGAGTAATCCAGAGCCCCCAAATCAGGCATTCCTTTAACCATCTCCTGTCTGGGCAGGGAACAGATGCCCTCAGGCAACATACACACAGAGGCCAAAATTTAAATTTGGGGCCAAATCCAAAGCTGAACACCAGGAGCTGTGCAAACAAAGAAGAGAAAGGGAAATTTCTCCCAACAGCCTCAAGAGCAGCGATTAAATCTCCACAGTCAACTTGATGTATGCTGCATTGCTGGAAAACCTGAATAGACAATGAATCATCCCAAAATTGAGGCAGTGGACTTTGGGAGCAACTGTAGACTTGGGGTTTGCTTTCTGCATCTAATTTTGTTCTGGTTTTATCTTAGTTTAGTATTTAGAGCTAATTAACACTGCTAGATTTGTTTTTTGATTTCGTTGCTCTCTTCCGTTTTAATATATATATATATTTTTCCCTTTTTCTCTTTTTCTGAGTGTGTTTGTGTATGCTTCATTGTGTGATTTTGTCTGTACAGCTTTGCTTTTACTACTTGTCCTAGGGTTCTGTTTGTCAGGTTTTTTTTGTTTGTTTGTTTTTTAGTATAGTTTTCAGTGCTTGTTATCATTGGTGGATTGGTTTCTTGGTTTGGTTGCTGTCTTCTTTCTTGTTTTATCTTTTTAAATTACTTTTTAATAATATTTTTTATTTTAATAACTTTATTTTATTTATCTTCCCCCCCCCCCCCTTTTCTTCTGAGCTGTGTGGCTGACAGGGTCTTGGTGCATGGCTGGTTATCAGAACAGAGCCTCCGAAGTGGGACAGCTGAGTTCAGGACATTGGTGCACGAGAGACCTCCCAGGCCCATGTAATATCAAATGGCAAAAGCTCATGAAGAGATCTCCATCTCAACGGTAAGAGCAAGCCCCACTCAACGACCAGCAAGCTACAGTGCAGGATACCCTATGCCAAACAACTAGCAAAACAAGAACACAACCCCATCCATTATCAGAGAGCCTGCCTAAAATCATAATAAGTTCACAGGCACCCCAAAACGCACACCCGGACTCGATCCAGCCCACTAGAAAGACAAGATCCAGCCTCATCCACCAGAACACAACACCAGTGCCCTTAACCAGGAACCATATATAACCCACTGAACCAACCTTACCCACTGGTGGCAGACACGAAAAACAACATGAATTATGAACCTGCAGCCTGCAAAAAGGAGACCCTAAACACAGTAAGGTAAGCAAAATGAGAAAACAGAGAAATACACAGCAGATAAAGGAGAAAGGTAAAAACCCACCAGACCAAACAAATGAAGAGGAAATACGCAGTCTACCTGAAAAGGAATTGAGAATAATGGCAGTGAAGATGATCCAAAATCTTGGAAATAGAATGGAGAAAATATAGGAAACATTTAACAAGGACATAGAAGAACTAAAGAGCAAACAAACAATGATGAACAACACAATAAATGAAATTTAAAATCTGCTAGAAGGAATTAATAGCAGAATAACTGAGGCAGAAGAACGGATAAGTGACCTGGAAGATAAAATAGTGGAAATAACTATGGAAGAGCAGAATAAAGAATGACTAGAATTCAGGACTGTCTCAGAGACCCTTGGAAAATCAAACACACCACCATTCGAATTATAGGGGTCCCAGAAGAAGAAGAGAAAAAGAAATGGACTGAGAAAATATTTGAAGAGATTATAGTTGAAAACTTCCCTAATGTGGGAAAGGAAATAATCAGTCAGGTCCAGGAAGCACAGAGTCCGATACAGGATAAATCCAAGGAGAAACACGCCAAGACACATATTAATCAAACAATCTAAAATTAATACAGAGAAAAAATATTAAAAACAGCAAGGGAAAAGCAGCAAATAACATACAAGGGAATCCCCAAAAGTTTAACAGCTGATCTTTCAGGAGAAACTCTGCAAGCCACAAGGGAGTGGCAGGACATATTTAAAGTGATGAAAGGGAAAAATCTACAACCAAGATTACTTTACCCAGCAAGGATCTCATTCAGATTCGACATAGAAATTAAAACCTTTACAGACAAGGAAAAGCTAAGAGAACTCAGCACCACTAAACCAGCTTTACAACAAATGCTAAAGGAAATTCTCTAGGCAGGAAACACAAGAGAAGGAAAAGACCTACAAAAACAAACCCAAAACGATTAAGAAAATGGTAATAAGAACATACATAACGATAACTACCTTAAAGGTAAATGGATTAAATGCTCCCACCAAAAGACATAGATTGGCTGAATGGATACAAAAACAAGACCTGTATATATGCTGTCTACAAGAGACCCACTTCACACCTAGGGACACATACGGACTGAAAGTGAGGAGATGGAAAAAGATATTCCATGCAAATGGAAATCAAAAGAAAGCTGGAGTAGCAATTCTCATATCAGACAAAATAGACTTTAAAATAAAGACTATTACAAGAAACAAACAAGGACACCACATAATGATCAAGGGATCAATCCAAGAAGAAGTTATAACAATTGTAACTATTTATGCACCCAACATAGGAGCTCCTCAATACCTAAGGCAAATGCTAACAGCTATAAAATGGGAAATCAACAGTAATGCAAT
Source organism: Phocoena phocoena (assembly GCF_963924675.1). Lineage (NCBI taxonomy): Eukaryota > Metazoa > Chordata > Mammalia > Artiodactyla > Phocoenidae > Phocoena > Phocoena phocoena. Next base: position 66,766,379 of record NC_089229.1, on the reverse strand, counting down.
ACTAGTAGGGGACTTTAACACCCCATTTTCACCAATGGACAGTTCATCCAAAATGAAAATAAATAAGGAAACACAAGCTTTAAATGATACATTTAACAAGATGGACTCAATAGATATTTATAGGACATTCCATCCAAAAACAACAGAATACAATTCCTTCTCAAGTGCTAATGGAACGTTCTCCAGGATAGACCATATCTTGGGTCACAAATCAAGCCTTAGTAAATTTAAGGAATTTGAAATTATATCCAGTATCTTTACTGACCACAGCACTATGAGACTAGATATCAATTACAGGAAAAAGCTGGTAAAAAATACAAACACACGGAGGCCTAACAATACGCTACTAAATAACCAAGACATCACTGAAGAAAGCAGAGGAAATCAAAAAATACCTGGAAACAAATGACAATGAAAAGACGATGACTGAAAACCTATGGGATGCAGCAAAAGCAGATTTAAGAGGGAAGCTGATAGCAATACATTCCTACCTCAATAAACATGAAACATCTCAAGTAAACAACCTAATCTTACACCAAAAGCAATTAGACAAAGAAGAACAAGAAAAACCCAAAGTTAGCAGAAGGAAAGAAATCATAAAGATCAGATCAGAAATGAAGGAAATGATAGCAAAGATCAATAAAACTAAAAACTGGTTCTTTGAAAAGATAAACTAAATTGATAAACCATGAGCCAGACTCATCAAGAAAAAAAGGGAGAAGACTCAATTCAAAAGAATTAGAAATGAAAAAGGAGAAGTAACAACTGACACTGCAGAAATATAAAGGATCATGAGAGATTACTACAAGCAACTCTATGCCAATGAAATGGACAACCTGGAAGAAATGGACAAATTCTTAGAAAAGCAGAGTTTTCAAAGACTGAATCAGGAAGAAACAGAAAATATGAACAAACCAATCACAAGCACTGAAATTGAAACTGTGATTAAAAATCTTCCAACAAACAAAAGCCCAGGACCAGATGGCTTCACAGGCAAATTCTATCAAATTTTAGAGAAGAGCTAACAGCTATCCTTCTCAAACTCTTCCAAAATATAGCAGAGGGAGGAACACTCTCAAACTCATTCTACAAGGTCACTATCACCCACACCAAAACCATGCAAAGATGTCACAAAAAAAGAAAACTACAGGCCAATATCACTGATGAATATAGATGCAAAAATCCTCAACAAAATACTACTAAACAGAATCTAACAGCACATTGAAAGGATCATACACTGTGATCAAGTGGGCTTTATCCCTGGAATGCAAGGATTCTTCAATATACACAATTCAATCAATTTGATACACCACATTAACAAATTGAAGGAGAAAAACCATATGATCATCTCAATAAATTCAGAAAAAGCTTTTGACAAAATTCAATACCATTTATGATAAAAACCCTCCAGAAAGTGGGCATAGAGGAAACTTTCCTCAACATAATAAAGGCCACATATGACAAACCCACAGCCAAGATCATCCTCAATGGTGAAAAACTGAAACCATTTCTACTAGAATCAGGAACAACACAAGACTGCCCACTCTCACCACTATTATTCAACATAGTTTTGGAAATTCTAGCCACAGCAATTAGAGAAGAAAAAGAAATAAAAGGAATCTAAATCAGAAAAGAAGAAGTAAAACTGACACTGTTTGCAGATAACATGACAGTATACATAGAGAATCCTAAAGATGCTACCAGAAAACTACTAGAGCTAATCAATGAATTTAGTAAAGTAGCAGGATACAAAATTAATGCACAGAAATCTCTTGTATTCTTATACACTAATGATGAAAAATCTGAAAGAGAAATTAAGGAAACACTCCCATTTACCATTGCAACATAAAGAATAAAATACCTAGGAACAAACCTACCTAAGGAGACAAAAGACCAATAGGCAGAAAACTATAAGACAATGATGAAGAAATTAAAGATGATACAAACAGGTGGAGAGATATACCCTGTTCTTGGATTGGAAGAATCAACATTGTGAAAATGACTATACTACCCAAAGCATATACTACCCAAAGGGATTGAATGCAATCCCTATCAAACTAACACTTGCATTTTTCACAAAACTAGAACAAAAAATTTCACAATTTGTATGGAAACACAAAAGACCCCTAATAGCCAAAGCAAATTTTTTTTTTTAGAGTGTTGCTCATTTTGACAGGGACTTCAGATTTATTGTTTTTTATATGTTGGGGGTAGGAGTTTATTAATAAATTAATTTATTTTTGCTGTGTTGCATCTTGGTTTCTGTACAAGGCCTTTCTCTAGATGTGGCAAGTGGGGGCCACTCTTCATCATGTCACGTGGGCCTCTCACTATCGTGGCCTCTCTTGTTGCGGAGCACAGGCTTCACACGCGCAGGCTCAGAAGTTGTGGCTCATGGGCCTAGTTGCTCCACGGCATGTGGGATCTTCCCAGACCAGGGCTCGAACCCATGTCCCCTGCATTAGCAGGCAGACTCCCAACCACTGTGCCACCAGGGAAGCCCCAAAGCAATCGTGAGAAAGAAAAATGGAGCTGGAGGAATCAGGCTCCCGGACTTCAGACTATATTACAAAGCTACAGTAATCAACACAGTATGGTACTGGCACAAAAACAGAAATATAGATCAATGGAACAGGATAGAAAGCTCAGAGATAAACCCATGCACATATGGTCACCTTATCTTTGATAAAGGAGGCAAGAATATACAATGGAGAAAAGACAGGCTCTTCAATAAGTGGTGTTGGGAAAACTGGACAGGTACATGTAAAAGAATGAAATTAGAACACTCTCTAACACCATACACAAAAATAAAATCAAAATGGATTGAAGACCTAAGTGTTAGGCCAGAGACTATAAAACTTCTAGAGGAAAACATAGGCAGAACACTCTGTGACATAAATCACAGCAAGATCCTTTTTGACCCACCTCCTAGAGAAATGGAAATAAAAACAAAAATAAACAGATGGGACCTAATGAAACTTCAAAGCTTTTGCACAGCAAAGGAAAACATAAACAAGAGGAAAAGACAACCCTCAGAATGGGAGAAAATATTTGTAAATGAAGCAACTGACAAAGGATTAATCTCCAAAATTTACAAGCAGCTCATGCAGCTCAATATCAAAAAAACAAATAACCCAATCCAAAAATGGGCAGAAGACCTAAATAGACATTTCTTCAAAGAAGATATACAGATTGCCAACAGACACATGAAAGGATGCTCAACATCACTAATCATTAGAGAAATGCAAATCAAAACTACTATCATTAGAGAAATGCAAATCAAAACTACTATGAGTTATCACCTCACATCAGTCAGAATGGCCATCATCAAAAAATCTACGAACAATAAATGCTGGAGAGCATGTGGAGAAAAGGGAACCCCCTTGCACTGTTTGTGGGAATGTAAATTGATAGAGCCACTACAGAAAACAGTATGGAGGTTCCTTTAAAAATAAAAAAAGGAACTACCAAACGACCCAGCAATCCCACTACTGGGCATATACCCTGAGAAAACCATAATTCAAAAACATTCATGTACCACAATATTCACTGCAGCAGTATTTACAATAGCCAGGACATGGAAGCAACCTAAGTGTCCACACATGGAGGCTAAACAATACGTTACTTAATAACGAAGTGATCACTGAAGGAATCAAAGAGGAAATCAAAAAATACCTAGAAACAAATGACAATCGAGACACAATGACCCAAACCCTATGAGATGCAGCAAAAGCAGTTCTAAGAGGGAAATTTATAGCAACACAATCCAACCTTAAGAAACAGGAAACATCTCGAATAAACAACCTAAATATATACCTAAAGCAATTAGAGAAAGAAGAACAAAAAAACCCCCAAAGTTAGCAGAAGGAAAGAAATTATAAAGATCAGATCAGAAATAAATGAAAAAGAAATGATGGAAATGATAGCAAAGATCAATAAAACTAAAAGCTGGTTCTTTGAGAAGATAAACAAAATTGTTAAGCCATTAACCAGACTCATCAAGAAAAAAAGGGAGAAGACTCAAATCAATAGAATTAGAAATGAAAAAGGAGAAGTAACAACTGACACTGCAGAAATACAAAAGATCATGAGAGAATACTACAAGCAACTCTATGCCAATAAAATTGACAACCTGGAAGAAATGGAGAAATTGCTAGAAATGCACAACCTGCCAATACTGAATCAGGAAGAAATAGAAAATATGAACAGACCAATCACAAGCACTGAAATTGAAACTGTGATTAAAAATCCTCCAACAAACAAAAGCCCAGGACCAGATGGCTTCACAGACGAATTCTATCAAACATTTAGAGAAGAGGTAATTAACACCTATCCTTCTCAAACTCTTCCAAAATATAGCAGAGAGAGGAACACTCCCAAACTCATTCTACGAGGCCACCATCACTCTGATACCAAAACCAGACAAAGATGTCACAAAGAAAGAAAACTACAGGCCAATATCACTGATCAACATAGATGCAAAAATCCTCAACAAAATACTAGCAAACAGAATCCAAAATCACATTAAAAGGATCATACACCATGATGAAGTGGGGTTTATTCCAGGAATGCAAGGATTCTTCAATATATGCAAATCAATCAATGTGATACACCATATTAACAGATTGAAGGAGAAAAACCATATGATTATCTCAATAGATGCAGAGAAAGCTTTCGACAAAACTCAATACCCATTTACGATAAAAACCCCACAGAAAGTAGGCATAGATGGAACTTTCCTCAACATAATAAAGGCCATATATGATAAACCCACAGCCAACATTGTCCTCAATGGTGCAAAACTGAAACCATTTCCACTAAGATCAGGAACAAGACAAGGTTGCCCACCCTCACCACACTTATTCAATATAGTTTTGGAAATTCTAGCCGCAGCAATCAGAGAAGAAAAGGAAATAAAAGGAATCCAAATCAGAAAAGAAGAAATAAAGCTGTCAGTGTTTGCAGATGACATGATACTATACATAGAGAATCCTAAAGATGCTACCAGAAAACTACTAGAGCTAATCAATGAATTTGGTAAAGTAGCAGGAAACAAAATTAATGCACAGAAATCTCTTGCATTCTTATACACTAATGATGAAAAATCTGCAAGTGAAATTAAGAAAACACTCCCATTTACCATTGCAACAAAAAGAATAAAATATTTAGGAATAAACCTATCTAAGGAGAAAAAAGACCTGTATGCAGAAAATTATAAGACACTGATGAAAGAAATTAAAGACGATACAAATAGATGGAGAGATATACCATGTTCTTGGATTGGAAGAATCAACATTGTGAAAATGACTCTACTGCCCAAAGCAATCTACATATTCAATGCAATCCCTATTACCCTACCACTGGCATTTTTCACAGAACTAGAACAAAAGATTTCACAATTTGTATGGAAACATAATAGACCCGAATAGCCAAAGCAATCTTGAGAGCAAAAAATGGAGCTGGACGAATCAGGTTCCCTGACTTCAGACTATACTACAAAGCTACAGTAATCAAGACAATATGGTACTGGCACAAAAACAGAAATATAGATCAATGGAACAGGATAGAAAGCCCAGAGATAAACCCATGCACATATGGTCACCTTATCTTTGATAAAGTAGGCAAGAATATACCGTGGAGAAAAGACAGGCTCTTCAATAAGTGGTGCTGGGAAAACTGGACAGGTACATGTAAAAGTATGAGATTAGATCACTCCCTAACACCATACACAAAAATAAGCTCAAAATGGATTAAAGACCTAAATGTAAGGCCAGAGACTATCAAACTCTTAGAGGAAAACATAGAGTGTTCTATGACATAAATCACAGCAAGATCCTTTTTGACCCACCCCCTAGAGAAATGGAAATAAAAAAAAAAAAACAGATGGGACCTAATGAAACTGAAAAGCTTTTGCACAGCAAAGGAAACCATAAACAAGACCAAAAGACAACCCTCAGAATGGAAGAAAATATTTTCAAATGAAGCAACTGACAAAGGATTAATCTCCAAAATTTATAAGCAGCTTATGCAGCTCAATAACAAAAAAACAACCCTATCCAAAAATGGACAGAAGACCTAAATAGACATTTCTCCAAAGAAGATATACAGATTGCCAGCAAACACATGAAGGAATGCTCAACATCATTAATCATCAGAGAAATGCAAATCCAAACTACAATGAGATATCATCTCACACCGGTCAGAATGGTAATCATCAAAAAACCGAAGAACAATTCTGGAGAAGGTGTGGAGAAAAGGGAACACTCTTGCACTGTTGGTGGGAATGTAAATTGATACAGCTACTATGGAGAACAGTATGGAGGTTTCTTAAAAAACCTCAAATAGAACTACCATACGACCCAGCAATCCCACTATTGGGCATATTCCCTGAGAAAACCATAATTCAAAAAGAGTCATGCACCAAAATGTTCACTGCAGCTCTATTTACAATAGCCATGACATGGAAGGAACCTAAATGTCCATCAACAGATGAATGGATAAAGAAGTTGTGGCAAATATATACAATGGAATATTACTCAGCCATGAAAAGAAACGAAATTGAGTTATTTGTGGTGAGGTGGATGGAACCAGAGTCTGTCATACAGAGCGAAGTAAGTCAGAAAGAGAAAAACAAATACCGTATGCTAACACATATATATGGAATCTAAGAAAAAAAAAAGTCATGAAGAACCTAGGGGTAAGACGGGAATAAAAACACAGACCTCCTAGAGCATGGACTTGAGCATATCGGGAGGGAAAGGGGTAGGTTGTGACGAGGTGAGAGAGTGGCATGGACATATATACACTACCAATCATAAAGTGGATAGCTTGTGGGAAGCAGCCGCGTAGCACAGGGAGATCAGCTAGGTGGTTTTTGACCACCTGGAGGGGTGGGATAGGGAATGTGGGAGGAAGGGAGACGCAGTCGAGAAGAGATATGGGAACATGTGTATATGTATAACTGATTCACTTTGTTATAAAGCAGAAACTAACACACACATTGTAAAGCAATTATACTCCAATAAAGATGTTAAAAATAAAAGAATGGCACAAGATTCAATTTAACATTTCTCCAAAGAAGACATATAAATGGCCAAGAAGAACCTGAAAACATGTTCAACATCCCTAATTGTTAGAAATATAACTCAAAACCACAAAGAGATACAATCTCATAACCAATCGGATGGTTACTAGCAAAGAAATATAAAATTTTGGTGAGGATGTGGTGAAATTGAAACTGTTGTACACTGTTGGTAGGAATCTAAAATGGCTTAGCACTATGGGAAACAGTATAAGAGTTCCTCAAAAATTTTAAACAGAATTTCCATATGATCCAGCCATCCAAATTCTGGGTGTATACCCCAAAGAACTGAAAGCAAGGTCTTGGAGAGAGAGTTGTATAGTCAGGTTCATAGCAGAGTTATTCACAGTAGCCAAAATGTTGGAGCAATGAAAGTTTTTGAAAGATGAATGGTTAAACAAAATGTGGTATATGCATATAATAGAATATTATTCAACCTTAAAAAGCAAGGAAATTCTGACACAGTAAAATATGCATGAACCTTGAAGACATTATGATAAGCAAAATAAGTCAGTCATGGAAAGTACAAATACTGTGTGAATTTATGTATGTCAGGTACCTAGAGTAGTCAAAATCATAGGGACAGAAAGTAGAACAGTGGTTACTAGAGACTGAGGGGAGAGGGAATGGAGGGAGTTCGTTTTTTATGGGTACACAGTTTCAGTTTCTTAAGATGAAATGAATTCTTTAGATTGGTTGCACAACAATGTGAATGTACTTAACACAACTGAACTGTACACTTAAAGTGCTAAGATGGTAAATTTTATGTATTTCACAATTAAAAACAATTTTAAGACATAAAAAAAGCTTAGTAAAATAGACAAAGTAATTGACAACCAGAAACAAATAAAAGAGAAAGTTAAAATATTCTAGCATATTAGGGCAACATGGCTCCAGCGCGTAATCATTACAGTTTTCTGTCATCCAGGGCAAAAAGGCAAATAATATGATAGATTTCATAACTCTTTTACTGCAGGGGAAAAAATTAGTTCTCTGGAAGAGGTATAGTTTTCTTTGGCATAACATCCTGATTCTCATTCCTTTATGGATAACCCGATATTTTGTTCATTTGGTTTTGTTTTCACTATTCATTGAAAACTTTTATGATTTTCTCTTTATCTTTGATATGTAAAATTTTACTATGATATGTCATTTGCCCAGCCTCTGGTGAACACTATCAATCTGAAGATTTCTGTCTTGGTGGAGAATTTTCTGCTATAATTCTTTTGATTAATTCCTCTCCTTGATTCTTTGTGTTCTCCTCTTCTGTAACACCTGCTATTCTGCAACATGTACCATGTTGATATTGGAGTTTCTGGAGCTATTTTCCATGTCTCTATTTTTCTCTCATGTTTAATCTTTACTCTTTTGTTTTATAGTCTGGGAGAATCCCTTAATAATGTTCAATAGTCCCACTTTCTAATTGGTTCTTTCGTCATCTCAATCTTCTACTGACAATTTATACATTATTTACTTATTTATCTTGGTGACTTAATTTTTGTATTTTTATTTATAGAATCCCCAATAGGTTCTTTTTAATAGTAGGGCCTTCTCATTTTGCGGATATAATATCTTCTCTTACCCCTCTGAAGATATTAATCATGATCATGACATTTTAAAATATATTTATGTATCCTATTAAGTCTGTTTGCTCAGGTATTGACTTTTAAGTTTATTTGCTGTATATCTTTCATGGTGCTGCTTTCCTTACATGGTTAATGATTCTTAGTTGAGTGTTCATCTTTGTGGTTGAGACTCCCTTCTCTCTTCTCTGTGGCTACTACTTCTATTTACTGCATCTCGGTAATGGCAAACATGGGCAAAGCTCTCAAACTCCATGTCCTCATGTCTTAAGTAGTTTGGGCATTAATTTTCCTAGTGAAATGACACTGCAATAGCTTAAATAAGTAAAGTTCTGCAGACAGACCTCAAGGTACAGTACCTAATACAGGACAACTTTGTTGGAGAGTATTTATGTTTCTGGAATTTCTGTATTCTTGTATATAATGAATACCTAAATTATATGTCTATTACCTTTGAAAAAATTCAATCTTAACTAGATTTATTTTTTAAATAAGCCTGGATTAATCCTTTAAGGAAACTCACAGGGTGGGAAATTAGGAGTGAATTCATGGAAGAGAATAACATTTTTGGTTAAATTTGGTAGTTTTGTAGCTACTCATGAAAGGTCGAGGGATGAAGGTGTTTGGGTTAGGTTTTGGTGGAGGTGGTTTTTTTCCCACATGTTACTCTGATGGTGAGGAGATCCAGAGGCATAGTAAGACCTGCTGTTTTAAAGCTTCAAGGTATTTTTCTGTTTCCTTGCTGGCCAAGATTTGATTTAACTTTGTACTTCTTTTCTTTTTTTTTGGAGAGGGGAGGGACCTTTTAATAGGACTTTTGATTATAAAAAGGTAAAGTTGATATTCCAGAGTAGAAAGGGTTTCTGATCCATATAAAAATTAAAAATTTTCTTTGTGGGTAGAGTTGATTCCCATCAGCCGTTTCCTTTAGGAAGATTGGTGCCTTCTAAATACAAATTTAGACTGTGAGCTCTGAAGTTTTCTTGGGAATGTTTGTGTGTCTTGCATAAACAAAACAAGACATGAAGTCTCATCTTTACCTCTTGTTTATGAAGGAACGCTAAAGAGCGCTGGACTGCCAAAAGAGCAAGAAGTGCCAAAACTTAACTCAAGCTATTCTCTAATATGTTTTTGAGACATATTCTGATGTTATCAAGATATCCAAATCAGTCTCAGCAGGATGGACCCGCATCCAAAATTTGGTTTGAATGTCAAGATTGATGGTGTCACATGAATACCAAGAGGGTATGAAGAGATTTATTATTACATAATGGAGGCTTTCTGAGGCGAGAAGGGCAGGCCTCCCAAGCAGGCCCAAAATGGCTCAAGAGAGCAAGAAATGAGACTGGTTTTGAGTATTTGCTGTGGTTAGGGGATGGAGCCGGGAGTGAGGCTTTCCCTGCACAGGCAAAGGCTTGCATGGCTTGAACCACCTACCATCCTGAAGGAGGGAGCATCTGGACTTGCTCCATCATTTTCCCAGATGTGGAACATGAGAAGAAGAGGGAAGAATGAGGCTAAAGGGGACATACAGCCAAACATTAACCAGTGGAGTCAGACTCCTTATTATACATGCTAAACTATAGATCTTGTGGGACCTCTAGGGCCAACTCCTTTGAATAAGAAGTAAGTTCTCCTTATAAAAATAAGTTGTTTTGGACTTCCCTGGCGATGCAGTGGATAGGAGTCCGCCTGCCAATGCAGGGGACACAGGTTCAATCCCTGGTCCGGGAAGATTCCACATGCTGTGGGGCAACTAAGCCTGTGTGCCACAGCTGCTGAGCCTGCGCTCTGGATCCCATGTGCCACAACTACTGAGCCCACGTGCCTAGAGCCCGTGCTCCACAACAAGAGAAGCCACCGCAAGGAGAAGCCTGCACACCGCAATGAAGAGTAGCCCTGCTCACCACAACTAGAGAAAGCGTGCACACAGCAACGAAGACCCAACGCAGCCAAAAATAAATAAAATTAAATCTTAAAAAAAAAAAAAAAGGTTGTTTCAAGATGTTAACTTGGTCCAGTAAAAAGGAATTCTTGGAGGTGGGCCTTAAACTGTGCTATACAATAAAGAGTTTCTTTTCTGGAGCCTCAAGGAGTTTGGCAGCTTGAGATATAGAAGGGGAGATGCCCAAGGGCACCCCTCTTGGGGTAAGAGCAGCGAGCCTTCACAACTTCAGGGCAGGCCAGGGACTGGTGAGAGAGCGTCTGGTAGGGGACCTGTGGAGGGCCTCGAGCCTGACCCTGAAATCATTTTTATGTGTGTTTCAAATTGTTTATGCCACAATCCTCTGCATTACACTCAAGTTTTTAGTAAAGTCTTGTTAAATAGGCAGCCTGGTCCCAGCTTTTATGTTGGGAAATTTAGGGACTGGCCTGGACATCTGTGTCCATATCTGAAGCAAAGCAGTATAGAGAGAAATACAGCAGCATCTGGCAGAAGACCCATCTCAAGGCAGCGAGAGGGGCCTCCAGAAAAGCTAAGCAGAGGTCAAGACCAGATGGCCAGCTAAAGTGACAGCCATCTGGGATACACTGGTGAGACATGTAAGCATGAGAGAGTATTCTCAGAGACCTGAGAGAAAGAATCGAATTTCTACAGGCAAATGGAAAGGGGATTCATGTTGTTGAAAGTTGGGCATTAAAGAGAAATGAAATGTGGGCCATTTGTATTACATAAACATCAAATAAGAAATGACATGAAGATAGACTCGAAATTTTCCTTTTCTTGATAATTAAAAAAAATTTTTAATAAAGAGATTAGATGTTTTCACAAGGAAATTCACACAGTACCATTAGAACAGAATAATATTCAAGATTCTCTGTATCTTCTCCACAGACCAAAAAACTTATTCCAGGAACAAAATTAAGAGTCCCTGATTGAGAGCAGCAATGAACTGTAGTGGGCAGGTGCCTAGGGTGTATAGTAGGAAATATTTAGAAACATTACATAAAATTTATATTAATCAATTGACGCATAGATCAATGGAACAAAACAGAAAAGCCAGAAGTAACCCCACACAAGAACAGCCAACTGATTTTTGACAAAGATGCAAAAAGCAATTTCTGAAAAGTTAGTCTTTTCAACCAATGGTACTGGGGCAATTGAATATGCATAGAAAAAGTGAACTTTGAATTAAGTCTCATACCTTATGCAAAAATTAACTCAAAAAGAGTCATAGACCTTAATGCAAAACATAAAACTATAGAACTTTTAGATGATAACATAGGAGAAATCCTGGCAACCTAAGGCTTAGTGATGACTTCTTAGACTTGACACCAAAAGCATGATGCATATTAGACTTCATCAAAATGAAAAACTTTTGCTATGTGAAAGAGCCTGTTAAGAGGATAAAAAGACAAGCTAGAGGATGGGAGAAAATATTTGCAAACCATACATCTTACAAAGGACTCATATCTTAAGATATAAAGAACACTCAAAACTCCACAGTAAAACAAACAAAAAGACAATTCAATTTGAAAATGGGCAAAAGACATTGAGACATTTCACTAAGGACATATGAATGGAAAATATGCACATGAAAAGATATTACTTGTCATTTATGGAGGAAGTGAGCCTTAAGCCTGACTTCAGATAGTAGAACTTTATAAATTAATAGAAGGGGTATAAAACATAAGCTGAAAAGTCCCAATGGATCCCAACAACGTTCTTTCATCTATAATTTACTTTTAAAGTTTAAATTTTTTCTGCAGAAACATAGCACTATGTCTAGTAATAGTTCTGTTACATATTTATGTACATATATATAGTTATATATATTTTCAAATATTTAGGAATATTTGAACACCATTTCATATTATTTAAGAGTTATTCATTTAGAAAATTTTAAGTGTGGTAATTATTTTTAAAAGTCCTTAGTATTTACTAATAAAATATTAGGACTTAGATTTGCTTACAAATAACCCAGTGAGAGATGGACGAAAGTATGTGGGAAATGGATAAAGCAAGATTGACAGAAAATTGAAAACAGTTGAAGTTGGGTGATAGGTATATATTGGCTCATTATAATATTCTAATTTCTTCAACTTTGAAATTTTTCATAATAAAAATTAAAGACAATTAAAATGTATTTACGTATATGTTTCTATGTGAATAGAAAAACAAAATCTGAAAAGATACATGCCAAACTATTAACCATGGATATGTCTGGAGTGTAGAATTGGAGTAGAAGGAAGGGAAATTTCTATTTTTTACTTTATAAGCATTGAGATTTTACAATGAACATACATATTATTTTTTAATTAGAAACAATGAAAAATTGAAATTTATAAGATTGCTTTTTATAATTAATCCTTTTAATTAGTTGATTATACATTCTAGAAAGTTTTCAAATGTATAAAACTTTAAGGAGTCTCAAATATTGCTAGAAACTTACAGAAGAAAAAGAATATAAAATGTATTGTGAAGCCAAACTTGAAGAACTTCTTGTCCACAACTTGATCCAGATATTATGGTTTTTTAAAGCAAATAAAATGATCCAATTACACTGGCTCATCCATTAGGTTTACATTTATTTCTTTAAGGCACAAGAATAGAGTTGGGCGAATTACCTATCAGAAAGATTAAACAATGGTCTGGAAGAATGAATTTACCTCGGCCTCAGTTCTTGAAGTTTGAGTCTTTGAAAATACACCTAATTCTATTCGTAACCACTAGGGCTCAGTGTCTTCTTTAAAATGTGAAATTAATGCATTTTAGAAAACAAAAAGATCACTAAACTTTTTGTAAGTTGGTGCTGAGGAGAAAAACTGTATCTGTGGTAGTCTCTGGTCTTCTTTAAAACAAAAGTCCAGGGAAATTTGTGAAAGATGGGGGTGGGTCCTCACTAAGATGCGTCTTTTATTTCCCTTCCTCCTGAGATGATTGAGAAGAATGTTGTTCATGAATTTAAAAGAAAACAATATTGCCCCTAGTGATGGATTTATAATCATTATTAGAATGTCTTCTTCTAGAATGTTTTCCTATATTGTGGTGAGTGAACTCATTGATAAGAGCGGAGCAGAACTGAGCCCCACGCTGTATGACAGTAGGTAGTGAGGCATGCAGCTTGGAGCTCTGCATTTGGATGGCTGGCACTTCCGTTTCCTTACTGTTGGGTAGCTTTTCAACACAGAACTTTCTATTTTTAGATTTCCAAGGGACTTCAAGGTAAACACAAATATTGGAGTATGCTTTGGGAGACGTTCTGACCTTTCTGTTGCCCAGTGGAAACCATTTGGTTCTCAGTGAGCCTCTTATTTTAGCAGGCTTAAAGACTGGTCGCATCCATCAGTATTACTGACAACCTGGTCTTGTAAATACCTTCTTCCCTTAAGGCAGCATTTTAGGGAGAAATAATTATGTTCCTCTTTTCATATGCCTGCCTTGACCCAAAGGGAAGGGAGTGTCCACATATACTTTCTCTGTGACAAAGAGGTGTTAGAGAGGGAGTGTCCACCCCATCTTACTCCTGACTCCCCCCTCCCCCATGGGAAGAGGTTGGCTTATCAGACCTGATGGTTATCAGGCCACACTCTCTATTGAGTGGACCTGGCATGTTAAGAGCCACTGCACTCATGATGGCTGTTCTCTGCTCTCATGGCACAGGGTTGTTCCTCTGGTCTCTCTGGGTCAGTACAGCCAGCAGGGCCTGCCCCTGCCAAGGATGCCAGGTCTCCACTCTCCCTCTCATCCTGGACTGAGTGGGTGCATGCATCCTTTTACTTGCCATCAACCGTAACTTTATTCCCCAGGATCCTGGCTGATAGACAAAATATGGATTGCAGGCTTAAGGCTCACTTCCTCCATCAATGACAAGTAATATCAAATATCTTTTCATGTGCATATTTTCCATTCATATATCCTTGGTGAAATGTCTCAATGTCTTTTGACCATTTTCAAATTGAATTGTCTTTTTGTTTGTTTCTTTGTTTTACTGTGGAGTTTTGAGTGTTCTTTATATCTTAAGACATGAGTCCTTTGTCAGATGTATGGTTTGCAAATATTTTCTCCCATGCTCTAGCTTGTCTTTTTATCCTCTTAACAGGCTCTTTCACATAGCAAAATTTTTTCGTTTTGATGAAGTCTAGTAAGCATCATGCTTTTGGTGTCAAGATCTACTCTGTAGAATCAATCTATACCCAGTTCTGGAGCTACCCATGCAGATTCACATGTGAAACCATCAGGGCTTTCCTCTAGCAGAGTGGGTGCCTTCCTTTCCCTGAGTGATGTGAGTAAACAAGCACAACTTCTTTAGTTTTCCTTCAGAGAGAAAAGGATAAACTTACTGATATGTGTGTAGTTCCAAGATTTTGATGAATAATTGCATGAGACAAGATTTTCAAGGGAAGGGTTTTTTTGTTTGTTGTTTTTTTTAATCCCTTCATCTTCTGACAGTCTCTGTCTATGACAGACTATAGTGGTTTACAGCTAGGTTTGCCAGGGGTAGTAAAAATAAGACAAACAAAATAAGATGCCCAGCTAAATTTGAATTTGTATAATTTTAACACAAGTATGTCCCATGCAGTATCATGTAGGACATACTTATACTGAAATTATTTATGTTTATCTGAAATTCCTATTTAACTGAGTGCCATGTATTTTATTTATAGGATTGTATATAGGCAACCTTATCTAGTAGAAGACATTCACCATAGTAGCCAAAAAAAATTTTGAAAGCCCAGATGTTTATTATATAACATTTTCTTTATCACCAAGCAATTAGTAATGTTCTTTCCTCTTTTCCTCCTTCCTTTAACAAATATTTAATAAGCAGGTATTACATGTCAGATACTGTTTTATGTACTGGAATGAGATAATAAGCCAGTCAAAGAAAAAATAAATATAAATAATTTATAAACAATGATGAAGAAAATAAAACAGGTGATGTGATAAAGAATGTCTCAGTGGGGCGGGCTACCTTAGCTCGAACGGTCAGGTAAGTCCTCCCTGAAGAGTTGGTATTTCAACTGCGTCCTCAGGAGCAAGAGAGAGGCAGAAGGTTTCATAGGATAAGTTGCAGGCAGAAGGAACTGTAAAAGCCCTAAGATGGTGTGTTAGTTTCTACAGCTGTTGTAAAAACCTAACACAAACTTGGTGGTTTGAAACAACAGAAATTTATTCTCTCACAGTTCTAGAGGCCAGAAGTCTGAAAGCAAGGTGTTTGCAGGGCCATGCTTTCTCTGGAGGTGCTGGGGAGGATCTATTCCTTGCCTTTCCCAGCTTCTGGTGGCTACCAGCATTTCTTGGCTTGTGTCCGAATGACTCTAATCTTCGAGGCCAGCATCTTCAAACTTTCTCCTCTGTGTGTGTCTGACTAATCTCCCTCTTATAAGGACATCATGATGGCATTTAGGACCCACCAGGTAATTCAGAATAATCAGTATCTCCAGCTCAAGACACCGAATTTAATCACAACTTCAAAAAAAATTACATCCCCTTTTTTCCATGTAAGGTCACACTCACAGATTTCACGGATTAGGACATGGATACATTTTCTGGGGGAGCATTTTTCAGCCTACCACAGATGGGAGGAGCTCAGCACATTCTAACAGCATGTGGAGGCAGCACAGAGAGAGGTGTGGGGGCCGTGGGGGCTGACGCGTAGGCAGGGCCTGGCAGTCAAGGTAAGGGATTCAGGTTCTAGTTCAATGTCAATGGGCAGCCAGTGAAAGATTTTAAACAGGAGACAGGGAGTGACAAGATTTACATTTTTAAAAGCATTTATCTGGTCCCTCTGTGGAGGCCGGACATTAAAAGGGCCAAGGGTGAAAGGAGAAGGAATCATTAGAGCCATGGCGCCTGCCAGAGAAGGGCAGCCTGAGGCCTTGGTAGCTTGAATTCAAGGGGTTGCAAGGGAGAGGAGGGGACAAGGTTGGACAGAAGGGATAGATTTTGGAGAAAAAGCCATGAGGACTTACTGATGGATTAGATCAGGTAGTAAAAACAAAACAAACAAACAGAAAACAAAATAAAGGGAGAGTATGATAGAGTTCTTCTAGGTTTGGAGCTAAATGTTAATAAGAAGCCAGATGTTGACATTTGCTCTCTTTTCTTCTCTGCCATCCTATGTGCGGTTGAATTTGCTCCTTGCCAGGTCTCCTCACAAGACTTTCAGGATCAAGCAATTCCTGGCCAAGAAACAAATGCTGAATCATCCCATTCCCCAATTTATTTGAATGAAAACTGGTAATAAAATCAGATACAACTCCAAGAGAAGACATTGGACAAGAACGAAGCTGGGTCTATAAGGAGGCTCAAATATGAAGTGGCACACATTTATGTTGTGTCAAGGTCACTTGCATCTTACCATATCACGGTAGTGGGAACATCACTACTGTCTGAAAAGCCACATGTGTTTTATGGGAGAAATGGAATGGTTGGTTCTTTTGTTGTCAGTGTTTCTGCACTAGTGCTTTGGGGCTTAGTAATAAATATGTGAAACCTTTCGTTGGAAAAAATATGTTGACATTTGATGTACTTGGTTAAGACTCTCCAGTCTGCTCTAGGGAGAGGATTTCACACAAAGTAAAGAGAGGAGTAGGTTTTGTCCTGTCCTAAAATGCATTTGATAAAGTGAGCTTGGTCTTCAGGAGAGAGATTCTTTTTCTTCCATCCAAAATCAAGTCTTAACAGAGGCATCACGCTTCAGATGAAGGTTAAAAGAACCAGAGCGGTGCCATGACCGTAATTGATGACGACGTGAAAAGCACCTGTTAATGCTGCAAACCTCTCACCTTCCGGGTCAGTTCCACTTGGCAGGCAGCATCTTTCACGTCCAGGGTGAAGAGTGGCTCAGCCACCAGGATATCCTGTGTCAGTGATGTTTTCCACCACATGGTGTTCATCAATAAAGAGTGGATGGCAACAAATCAATTGCTGTGATGCAAGTTGGGCAGAGATAAGTGTGACAGTGAGAAAGTGTGCAAACTTCAGTCTCCTCAACTCTGAGGGGTAAGAGTTGTTGAGAAGGTCAAATGGGATAATGAATGTGCCAGCACTTTGGAAACAATGAAGACCTAACAGCAACTTGTCATGATTATATCAAACACTATTATATATTTTATTATATTTGATTCTTCCACAGCACCTTGCACTTAGTATAGACTCCATACATTTTTTTGTCAAATTTAATTAAGTAAGTACAACAAACATGGCCATAAACCAGGTAGATTTGTTTGGCAAGTACTCATGGACTGATCATTAGAGATTGGTACCATGGTTCCCCGACTTATACTCAGATGTCCTTTATCAGGAAGAGAAAATGGCCAGCTGCAGCTGTCCTCAGTCTGACACAAAGTATTCTGGCCTAAAACATGACACATCAGGGTCTTGCAACCTCAAATATGTGGGAGGTAACTTCATTACACTATCAGATTATTAATGAGGCTCACTCATACTCCAGCATTAGAGCTTCAAAGGGTAGTCATTATGTCCAAAGGCAAGTTTTTGGGTGGGTCTGTCTGACTGAAAGAGTAAAAATTTTCATATCGTTCTTAAAGGTTTTATTTATGTAAAATAACTTATTACTTCAGGTTTCTATCAGGTAGATTTGGGGAGATAACTGACCTACTGGATCTATCCATCAGCCATGTCTGTGGCTACCCTGAGATCCTATCAGTTTCATGTTGGAGAGAAAATAGTGGAATTCTTTGTCCTCTCATACACAGCATTGTCTAAAGATAATGAAACTCATATGATAAATTATAAATGCAACTTGATTTTCTCCATAACCTGTCTCATCAACTAAAATTGTTCACAAAAATTTAAAGTTAGATTTATAAGCTAATTTTCTAAAAGATACGGCATCTAAATTCACTATTTGTTGAATGGATTACTTTTTAAATACCACCCAGTTTTACCTAAGAGCTACTATCACATTTTTTCGTTTGTTTTCTAAAGTCCAACCTCTATCTCCCTTTTTGTCTTCATACAGTCTTCTGATTTGATAGAAAGATTAAATGTCAAACTTAATTTAAAATCAATATTTTCTGAGGCTGAGCTGCAGTTAGATCTAGACCTGGACTTAAAGAGTACAGTATTTAACAATAGAACATCCCTCCAAATATGCATCTTCAAAAATAACTTATCATGACCATACCTATCATAACAGTTTTATTAGCATCTGTGCATATTACATGTCAAAGTCCATCAATTTTATTAGCCAAGCCAGGATAGAATGTTATTGAAGAACTGATGAAGATGTTTATAATAATTGTAACTGGTAGAAATGGCAAAGCTCTGATTCACTTTGATCTTCATGGAATCATACAAAGTAGGAAGTCTTTGGGTCATCTTGTTTATTTCCATGGCATTAAGGGTGACTGGACATTATCCAGTGTCCTTTGTATTTGTTTTGGGAATAAGGTAGATCAGGAAATACAGGTAGAGAACAGCAGTGACCCAGAGCTTTTAAAAAATTCTGTCAAGTAGCCTGGCTTCAAAGGAGAGTGCCCAGCCTGGTTCATAGAGGTTATCACATTCTACTTAATAAACTCGTGCAGATAAAAAAATATCTACCCTGGGCATGAAAAAATTATTTAATCTACATATTCCAAGGCCCTCAGGGAAAATCAGAAAGATCTTTATAATAATCATCCACTATAAAAAGAAATGTAGCCTTACTTTCTACACCTTTCATAAGAATTCGTGTTGGGGAAGAAACTCTTGAGCATTTGCTACAGTTGGCAAACCCTGCTGGGGGCTCCCAGAGAATATTATCTGGTATGTGCAGTATCCATGAGATCTGTGTCTATGGGTCTATGAACCCCTGAGCCATGTCCTTGATCCTACACAGGTGGACGTGACTGGAGGACATCTTTATCTCTGACCTTGTGAGTCAGTTCAGATTTTCCTGGGGTAGAAAGAAAGAGGTGTTTTTCCAGAAGCTTCTCTTTTTCCAGAAGCTCTGCTCCTTATTTATACTAACGTCTCCCTAAGAGTAACTAAGCTTCTCTTTACAAATCCTGGATGCCACTTTTAAATTGTTATTTGCTCCAAAGATCTCTGTCTCTCCAAGCCCCAGAACTAATGCACTCACATCCCTCCCAGGCTATTTTCTCCCCCATTTTTATGAAGTCTTCCATCAGGTAGGGAAGACTCTATCCTCTAAGCCAGCACTTCTCAAACTTGAGTGCACACCCAAATCACCTAGAGAATCAGTCTCTCACCACCAGAGATTTTGATTCATTAGGTTGAGCTTTATGACTGAGAATGTGCATTTCCATCCAGCTCACAAATCACACTTGAGTAGCACTGCTTTAAGTCACATTAAGAGCATCTGAATTGCCCAGTTTCAAATTTCCATCCCATCAGTCACTATTGATTTTGCTACAGCAGAGGAGACTTTCCTCCATCCACAGTGATTCTCACTTCTTCTGGGTGCTAATGGTCTGACTTGCCATGATGCTGCCATCATTCATCACCTCAATTTGATTATAGCTCTGTCTGCCACTAGTGAATGGAGGCTTTGTCCAAACTTAGATTGTTGTGTTCTTGAATTGCATTGCTCCTCAAGCCCCATACAGGCTAGATGAGTGGTGTTCTCCATCAGTTATATTCTTGGAGGGGCTTATGTCCTTTAGCTACAGCTAGATTCAGAGTAGTCCCCTTGCTCAAACTTTCACCTATACAGTTTGCTATGTTCTGAATATTACTGTCTCCCCAAAATTCATAAGTTGAAACCTAACTCCCAAAGTGATGGCGTCAGGAGGTGGGTCCTTTGGGGGTAATTAGGTCATGAGGCAGAGACTTCTTGAATGAGATTAATGCTCTTAAAGAGACACCACAGAGTTCCCTACCCCCTTCTGCCATTTAAGGATATAATGAGAAGTTTGCAACCCAGAAGATTGCCCTCATCCAACTGTGCTGACACCCTGATCTCTGACCTCCAGCCTCCAGAACTGTGAGAATTAAATTTATATTATTTAGAAGTTACCTAGTCTCTGGTAGTTTGCTGTAGTAGCCCAGACAGACTATGACACTATTATATCCTGCTTTATCCATAACTCCTGCTAGATAGTGGGCTCCATAAATCTTCCCGTTACAGTTGATTGGGTAAGAAGTGAATATCTAACCCCAAAAACGAGATATCCACAAAGAAATCTGAGCCAATTAGATCCCTTCATTCTGTTTTGTTGTTGTCATTTTAAAAGATTTTTTAAGAACAGTTTTATGTTCACAGCGAAACTGAGAGGAAGGTACAGAGATTTTCAATGTATCCCCTGTCCTCAGACATGCATAGCCTCCTCCATTTTCAATGTGCCCCACCAGAGTGGTATATTTGTTACAACTGATGAACCTACATTGACATATCATAATCATCTGAAGTCTATAGTTTACTTCAGGGTTCACTCACAGTGTTGTGCATTCTGTGGATATTGTTGATTCTTATGGATTTTCTATAAAATGATTATGTCATCTGTGAACAAAGACAGTTTTATTTCCTCCTTCCCAATCTGTATCACCTTTTATTTTTTTTGTCTTATGGCATAAGCAAGGACTTCCAGTATGATGTTGAAAAGGAGTGGACAACCTTGCCTTGTAGCTGATCTGAGTGGGAGAGCTTTGCAGTTTTCACCATTGTATAATGTTAGCTCTAGGTTTTCTGTAGATAGTCTTTATCAACTTGAGGAAGTCCCCCTCTATTCTTACATTACTGAAAATTTTTATCATGGATGGGGGTTGCATTTTGTCAAATACTTTTTCTGCATCTACTGATATGATCATGTGTTTTTTTCTTTTTATCCTGTTAATGTGATGGATTATATTTATTGATTTTCAAATGTTGAATCAGCGTGGCATACATGGGGTAGACCCACAGGTCATAGTGTATAATTCTTTTTATACATTTTGTATTCAATTTGCTAATATTTTGTTGAGGATTTTGCATCTCTATTCATGAGAGATATTGGTCTATAGTTTTCTTTTCTTTTAATGTCTTTCCTTATGGTATTAGTGTAATGCTGGCCTCATAGGATGAGTCAGGAAATATCCCCTCTGTTTGTAACTTCTGAGAGAGATTTTAGAGAACCAATATAATTTCTTCCTTACATATTTGGTAGAATTCACCACTGAACACATCTGAGCTTGGTGATTTCTGTTTGTTAATTAAATTTCTTTAGTAGATATAAGCCCCAAATTGGTATAATTTCTTCCTTACATATTTGTTAGAATTCACAACTGAACATATCTGGGCTTTGTGCTTTCTGTTTGTTCATTAAGTTTCTTTAATAGACATAGGCCTATTCAAATGTCTATTTCTTCTTCTGTAAGTTTTAGCAGATTGTCCTTTAAAAATTGGCCCATTTCATCTAGATTATCTTATTTGTGGGCATAGTTCATATTATTATTTTTTATTATTCTTTTAATGTCCATGACCTGCAGTGATGGCCCCTCTTTCATTTCTGATATTAGTAATTTATATCTTCTCTCTCCCTCTCTTTAGCTATCCTGGCTAGAGGCTTATCAGTTTTACTGATCTTTTTAAGAACCAGCTTTTGCTTTAATTGATTTTCTCTAGTGATTCCCTGTTTTCAATTTTATTGTGTTCTCCTATGATTCTTATTATTCACTTTCTTCCGCTTACTTTGGATTTAATTTGCTTTTCTTCTTTTACTGTCCTAAAATGGAAGCTTAGTTGACTGATTTTAGGTCTTTCTTCTTTTCTAATATATACATTCACTGCTATTAAGTTCTCTCTAACCACTGCTTTTGTTGCATTCTACAAATTTTGATAAATTGTGTTTTCATTTTCATTTACCAATATATTTCAAAATTTCTCTTGGAATTTCTTAGATGACTCCTTTGTTACTTAAAAGTATCTTGTTTAATCTCTACTTATTTGGGGATTTTCCAGTTATCTTTCTATTATTGATTTCTGGGTTAATTCCATTGTGATCTGAGAGCAGATGTTATATAATTTTTATTCTTTTAAACTTATTAAGGTGTATTTTATCTCCCAGAATATGGTCTATACTGGTGATATTTCATGTAAGCTTGAGAATAATGTGTATTCTGCTGTTGTTGGAAGAAGTAGTCTATAGTTGTCAATTTTATTGTATTGATTAATGGTACTGTTGAGTTCAGCTATGTCCTTACTGATTTTCTGCCTGCTGTATTCATCCATTTCTGATAGAGAAGTCTTCAACTATGATAGTGGATTCATCTATTTCTTCTTGCAGTTCTATCAGTTTTTCCTCACATAGTTTGACACTCTGTTTTATGTGCATACATGTTAAGAATTGTTAGGGCATTAGCCCCTTTATCTCTGATAACTTTTCTTGCTTTGAAGTCTGCTTTGTTTGAAATTAATATGGCTATGCTTGCTTCCTTTTGATTAGTGTTAGCATGGCATATTTTTCTCCATCCATTTACTTTTAATCTATATGAGTCTTTATATTTAAAGGTAGTTTCTTGTGGACAACATATGGCTAGATGTTATTTTTTTGATACACTCTGACAATCACTGCCTTTTAATTGATGCATTTAGAACATTGCTGTTCAAAGTGATTATTAATATAGTTTGCTTAATAGCTACCAATTACAGTTTAGGTTTTCTTACTCCAGCACTGGTTCCTGTGTCAGTTTCTGCTTGTGAGTCTCTGCTCCACTAAGCCATGTCTCCCTATATTTGCCTGTCTGTCTTTCTAAATTTGGAGGCAGCAGTTTACCCTATGTCCTCTCTTTTCTTAAGGATCCTAGAAGAGTTGTTGATTTTGCAATCTGTTAAGCTTTTCACTTGTTGTTAGAATGAAGCAGTGATTTCCAATCTCCTTACATGTGGACTTCAAAACTAGAAGTCTTTGTTATGTTTTTGAACAAAGAAACTCACAAGAAAGTTCAAGTCTGTGGTAGACACCTGAGCAAAGTGCTGGTCAATAGGAGTAGAGGAAGGTGATCAATGAGAAGGATGGATCAGATGGTGAGGTTCCCTGCAACCACCCAGACACTAGATTTCAAGCTCTCTTGGCCACAGTCTTGTTGTGCAAGACCCACCCAACCAAATTAGCAGCCCTGCACATGAGTTTTTTGTTGACATTATTATTGGAGTAGGCTGAGAATAGTTTGCCAGTAAACAAATATTGAGATAAAAGATACTATTGAATGCAGAGTAATGTTCTAAGGTTGAAAGTAAAGAATGGCACAAGAAGAAGAGTTGCTTTTCCACAGAACCATGGGTCCATGGATGAGGGTAGGTAGATGTATATTCTGGGAGCCTAAGAGTTTTGGGACACAAACTACGCCAATTTATCCCATTATTAAATTCAAAGTTTTAAAGTATTCTAAGCTACCTCTAAGTTTACCTCTAAGTACCTCTAAGCTTACTTCAATAATCTTGAGCTGTCCTTCACAAAAATGACTATAACTCACTTGCATGTGTATATGTTTGTACTGAATGCTTATTATGTGCTAGTTTGTCTGTGCTAAAGATACAATGGAAAATAATCTAATTTCCAATTTCATGAATTCAACTTCTCATCACTATGTAAATAAGTAAGAAGAGTAGGGACACACTAACATTAGAAAGGTTTCATCCCATGGAATACAAGCCGCAAATATGGTGTGTTTCTTGATTTATTTATATATATTTTCTCCTGATCCATATTTTGGCTCTACTTCCCTGTTGTTCTACGTTGCCTAATTAATCTAATTTTAAGCCACTTATTTGCAAAGTAAAGCAAATAGTGAAAAGTAAAGCAAATAGTCACAAACTAGCTTCTAGGTAAGTGTCTTGCCCATTTGCGATTTTTCTTGTAAGAGTCTTAGGGTATTAACAAGCTAAGCTACTTAGGGTATTCAAAAAATAAGGTAATGATCCACTAACATTATAAATAGCCATTGCATGCCATCTTTTAGATCTTAGGAATTAAATAGCCCAGTAATTTTTCTTCTTTTACCATAAGTATGAAGAGAAACATCTGACAGTTTTGTAAGAAGTAAGTTTTTAAAATCTTTACAACAGTAAGATCTAAGGGAATTACGTATTTAAAGTTTCACAGAGAAGTGATCCACAAGCTAAGTCACTGCACTCTGCTCACTGCAATTTGTGCATCTTCTGGATTTCAGAAAGGAGCTCTTTACATGAATTCGTCTGTGAAAAGACCCTCTCTGCAGTCAGAGCAAATGGAGAAATGATGTAATTGCTTGTATCGTATATTTTAAGAATCACAAAGTCAAATGCCTGCAGGGGCCAGACAGTTAATACAAAAATGTGACATGGGCCATGTAGGGATACTGGCACACTGGCGAGCATGTGCCCTGGTTAAGGACTCCACTCAGCAAGGGCAACAGGGTTGTGCAGAAACGTAGGCTCAGGACTCCCAGGGTGTCCCATTTTTTCAGTTAAAGTATGAATGTTAACGTGTAGTCTCTTAATTTCAAGTGTTGAAAAATATTCACAAAACTTCACACCCTTTGCAGGACACACCAAAGTATTATGCAGATCAAATATACACCACAGCCACCATAACCATCCAGTTGCAACATCCAATCTGGTATATTACATCAATTCTCTGCTTCATCTGATCAAATTTTTATATTACTTCCTCTATGCAAAGAGAAGATAAGCCCTGGAGAAGAAGAAGTGGATAAGTGGGGAACTGGAGAGTAGTACTATATAAAAAAAAGATTTTAAAACTCCATCGTGCCTTCTGAAATGATATAAAAGAAAGAGCTTTGACATCTCCCATTAGGACAGTAGAGCCACCGTGACAGGGAATTGTCTGCTCTGTTCTGTGGCACTTTAGTTATTCTAGCTTACATGTTTGACAACCTCTATCTTTTTTAAAATTTGAAATTCTATCACTCTTTTCAGAGTACCCAGAGCTCAAGTCTAATTTTAACTAATCCAGTGTATAGATGCTTGTTTTTTTAGGATTCTTTCCTCATAATAAACATCTGGGAAGTGGTTAAAGTTATGCAGTGTTTTTATAAATTTTTATAAAACATGAGTAAAAGAAAAGCAAGTCGAAGTTTCCCTTTCTATATACGGTCTAAAAAGATCTTACCACAGACCACCTTTTCTTATCTTCCCTTAAGAGTCAGCCATAAAACATGCCACTGGCTACTAAGAGCAATTTTCAGGTGATCCTCATGAGAAGGGAAAAACCTTCCATATATTTATGACTTTTCACAATCTATTTTCTTCATGTTCCAAATCATGTCAGACATCTTATTGCCATGACACACAATGCCCAGTAGAGACAGTCGGTATGGCTCCCATCACTTCAATAACACATCACTCAGAGCAATTATGCATCAGCTTCAAGTGCTTTTTAAAAAGCAGTCTCAGGAAGACCATTTCTGTTTTTCCAACTCAGTCTTTAAGTTGAATATATTATCTATATCCTAAACCAAAACTGGCGTTTATTCAGTCATTCAACACATATTTATTGAAGGCTTCTATATTTATGGAGGCACTCTGCTAGGAATCAGGAACATAATGCGAATCAAATGGACACAGTTCTGCCTTCATGGATCCAAGGGATCAGAAATTAATCAAACAAATCAGCGTATAATCACAAGCTTTGATAAGTACAAGTATGCTGAAGGAGGAATATGAAATGCAATGAGAGTCTAAAACAGGGAATGTGTCATGACCTGGTCTGGGGATGGAGGGGAAGTCTTCACTAAGGAAGCGATGCTCAAACTGATAGCTCCAGAGTGCTTAGGTAGCAACATAGGGAAGAGGAAGTAAGTTAGAATGTTCCACTCAGAAAGGACTGTACATGTCAGAGTCCAGGGAGGGAATAAGACACATTTAAACAGCTGAAAGCAAGCTAGCATGGCTGTGGTTCATAAAGGGAAGAAAGTGCAAAATGAAGCCTGATAGGTAAGTAGGGACCATATCATTCACGACTCCTAGGAAGAGCAATGGGGAGCTACTGATGGATTTGGGACTAAGGAGCAAATGTTTTCATATATGTATTTTTAAAGGATCTCTCACTCTGGTGGGGGAGAGGAGATATAAGTAGACTAGTTACAAGGTGTATTAAACAGGTGTTTCTGAGGTTTTGATATTTGGACTTTGCTGACCCTGAAGAGACTGCTACTCCCAGGGCTAATAGTAAAGAACTCCCCTGCAAGTACTCCTTTTATATGCAAACCAACCAATCCAAAGCCCAACCCTCCAACCACCTTTACTAGCTCTTATACTCCTGGCAATTATCCTCCTGCCCTAATCACCCAGGGACAGGTAACAGACAACCAGGGACAGCTCCTGTGCCCCAGAACCCATTGGAATTATTCAAAGTAGCACATCCTATGCCTGTTTACCCTGCCTCACCCATTTCTTCCCATGGAAACCATAATAAAAGCTCTTGTCCACAATTTCCCCTCACTCCCTCTGCCTCTTGACCAGTCCTGGTGCTTCCCCATGTGGGCCCACTGAGTGGTGTGCCATGCTTCCTGTTTCTAGAGATCTGTGACTTTTCCTTCATGTCAGTCATCTCTGTGTCTGTAGGTCTTACCATACCTGATTAAAACAAATCCTGGGTACATTTTAAAACACAACGTCAGGGCACTAAGACAAGTGACTTCTTTTTTTAAAAAAATATATTCTCCTATTATTCTTTTATTTTTTTGGCTGCACTGAGTTTTCATTGTTGCGCGTGGGTTTTCTCTAGTTGTGGTGAGCAGGGCTTACTCTTTGTTGCAGTGTGTGGGCTTCTCATTGCGGTGGCTTCTCTGGTTGTGGAGCATGGGCTCTAGGTTTGCGGGCTTCAGTTGTGGCATGTGGGCTCAGTAGTTGTGGCTCGTGGGCTCTAGAGTGCAGGCTCGGTAGTTGTGGTGCACGGGCTTAGTTGCTCCCCGGCATGTGGGATCTTCCCGGACCAGGGCTCAAACTCATTGGCAGGCAGATTTTTAACCACTGCACCACAAGGGAAGTCCAAGACAAGTGACTTCTGATGGAGGCTTGAACTAAGATGATCACAGTGGAGAAGAAGAAAAGTGGACGGTTACAGAAAAGTTAAGATGGATTGGATAAGGGGGTGAGGAAGAGGGAGGTATCTAAGATGATTTCTGGGTTTATGTTATGTTCAATTAAACAGATGAAGGTGCCATGTACAAAAGAGGAAATGCAGGAAAAGGACCAAGTTTGGGAGAGAGGATGATGAGTAAAATGTGCTTTCAAAATGGGCACTATTTAGAAGACCTAAATAGACATTTCTCAAAATAAGATATACAGATGGCCAAAAAACACATGAAAAGATGCTCAGCTTCACTAATTATTACAGAAATGCAAATCAAAACTACAGTGAGGTACCACCCCACACCAGTCAGAATGGCCAGCATTAAAAAGTCTATAAATAACAAATGTTGGCGAGGCTGTGGAGAAAAGGGAACCCTCCTATGCTGTTAGTGGGAATGTAAGTTAATGCAGCCACTGTGGAAAACAGTATGGAGGTTCCTCAAAAAACTAAAAATAGGATTACCATATGATCCAGCAATCCCACTCCTGGGCATATATCCAGACAACACTGTAATTCAAAAAGATACATGCACCCCTATGTTCATAGCAGCACTATTCACAATAGCCAAAACATGGAAACAACCTAAACGTCCATCAACAGGTGAATGGATAAAGAAGATGTGGTATATACAATGGAATACTACTCAGCCATAAAAAAGAACTAAATAATGCCATTTGCAGCAACATGGATGTAACTAGAGATTATCATACTAAGTGAAGTAAGTCAGAAAGAGAATGATAAATACCATATGTTATCACTTATATGTGGAATCTAAAATATGACACAAATGAAACTATCTACAAAACAGAAACAGACTCACAGACATAGAGAACAGACTTGTGGTTGCCAAGGGGAAGGGGAGTGGGGGTGGGAAGGACTGGGAGTTGGGGTTAGTAGATGCAAACTATTACATTTAGAATGAACAAACAACAAGGTCCTACTCTATAGCATAGGGAACTATATTCAATATCTTGGGATAAACCATAATGGAAAAGAATATAAAAAAGAATGTATATATTGTGTATAACTGAGTCACTTTGCTGTACAACAGAAATTAACACCACACTGTAAATCAACTATACTTCAATTAAAAAATGTGCTTTCAAGACAACCAAATGTAAATGTTTCAGGGAAAGTTCGACTTAAGCTTATATTCAGGGAAAGGAATCCCCACCACCCTTGTCCATTTACCCAAAGATGAGGACTCCAAGGCAATACTATTTATAGACTGTGAATTTTTCCCTAATATATCACACTTCTGCTTGATGGAAATGACAGTTTAAAATGAGAAACATTACTATATTTATATCTTACCGGCTGTGAAAAATTAATTTTCACATGCTCTTATAGATGCTATTTGATACACATCTGTCTGCCTACTGTCCATGTTAAACTAAAATGCATTCTCATAGTGAAATATTCTCCGAACCTGAGCCAAATTGCCTGAAAGTGCCCTTCATTCTATGAACCATAAGGATAGTACTTCCTTTAATGTGACAAGAAATCACACTGTCAGGTTCTCCTGATTCACCCTAATAATTGCACTTACTTGGATCACACTGCAACACAAGTTGTTCTCAGATTGATCTTTAAATTTATGGGATGAAGAAGATAACAGTTACGGGAAAATTTCCAAGTTGGCTGTCATTCTTGTAATTGGTGGGTCTTTTCATGGTTTCAGGATAAAAGTAGAGAGACCAACAGGGTGACATGAGATATTTCCCTCTCTCCTTCGAAACTGGAAAGACAAAGTGCTAAAATAATGACTTTGCCACTATTACTTTTACCAAGGAGGTTTGAGGGTTGTCTTCTCTCTTTTTCTGTATTTTGAGAAGTTCTAACAAAAAAGATTTCTGAAGTTTTTGTTATCTAGCTCAATTTTGACTGTGGAGCTAAGGAAAAAAAAGAAGTCTACGCTCCTTCAGGGAAGGCAAGTCTATTTCATGGTAACTAATCATACTCCCAGGATTCTGATCTTGGATTGTGTAAGAAGTCTAAATTGCCTACAAGTACCAGCTGTTACTTAGGAAATATAACTGTCCGAATATGGCAAGATAAGTAAGGACATAACCAGCTCCTTTTAAATTTTTTTAACATCCTTATTGGAGTATAATTGATTTACAATGGTGTGTTAGTCTCTGTTTTATAACAAAGTAAATCAGTTATACATGTACATATGTCCCAATATCTCTTCCCTCTTGCATCTCTCTCCCTCCCACCCTCCCTATCCCACCCCTCTAGGTGGTCACAAAGCACCGAGCTGATCTCCCTGTGCCATACGGATGCTTCCCACTAGCTATCTACTTTATTTTGGTAGTGTATACATGTCCACGGCACTCTCTCACTTTGTCCCAGCTTACCCTTCCCCCTCCCCATATCCTCAAGTCCATTCTCTAGTAGTACTGCATTTTTATTCCTGTCTTGCCCCTAGGTTCTTCTGACCATTTTTTTTCTTTTTTTTTAGATTCCATATATATGTGTTAGCATACGGTATTTGTTTTTCTCTTTCTGACTTCACTCTGTATGACAGTCTCTAGGTCCATCCACCTCACTGCAAATAACTCAGTTTCGTTCCTTTTTATGGCTGAGTAATAATCCATTGCATATATGTGCCACATCTTCTTTATCCATTCATCTGTTGATGTACACTTTGGTTGCTTCCATGTCTTGGCTATTGTAAGTAGAGCTGCAATGAACATTTTGGTACATGACTCTTTTTGAATTATGGTTTTCCCAGAGTATATGCCCAGTAGTGGGATTGCTGGGTTGTATGGTAGTTCTATTTGTAGTTTTTTAAGGAACCTCCATACTGTTCTCCATAGCGGCTGTATCAAATTACTTTCCCACCAACAGTGCAAGAGTGCTCCCTTTTCTCCACACACTCTCCAGCATTTATTGTTTGTAGATATTTTGATGATGGCCATTCTGACCGGTGTGAGGTGATAACTCATTGTAGTTTTGATTTGCAATTCTCTAATGATTAGTGATGTTGAGCATCCTTTCATGTGTTTGTTGGCAATCTGTATATCTTCTTTGGAGAAATGTCTATTTAGGTCTTCTGCCCATTTTTGGATTGGGTTGTTTGTTTTTTTAATATTGAGCTGCATGAGTTGCTTATATGTTTTGGAGATTAATCCTTTGTCAGTTGCTTCATTTGCAAATATCTTCTCCCATTCTGAGGGTTGTCTTTTCATCTTATTTATGTTTTCCTTTGCTGTGCAAAAGCCTTTAAGTTTCAATAGGTCCCATTTGTTTATTTTTGTTTTTATTTCCATTTCTCTAGGAGGTGGGTGAAAAAGGATCTTGCTGTGATTTATGTCACAGTGTGTTCTGCCTAAATTTTCCTCTAAGAGTTTGATGGTGTCTGGCCTTACATTTAGGTCTTTAATCCATTTTGAGTTTACTATTGTGTATGGTGTTAAGGAGTGTTCTACTTTCATTCTTTTACATGTACGTGTCCAGTTTTCCCAGCACCACTTATTGAAGAGGCTATCTTCTCCATTGTATATTCTTGCCTCCTTTATCAAAGATGAGGTAACCATAAGGGCATCGGTTTATCTCTGGGCTTTCTATCCTGTTCCATTGATCTATATTTCTGTTTTTGTGCCAGTACCATACTGTCTTGATTACTGTAGCTTTCTAGAATAGTCTGAAGTCAGGGAGCCTGACTCCTCCAGCTCCATTTTTCCTTCTCAAGATTGCTTTGGCTATTCGGGGTCTTTTCTGTTTCCATACAAATTGTGAATTTTTTTGTTCTAGTTCTGTGAAAAATGCCAATGGTAGTTTGATAGGGATTGCATTGAATCTGTACATTGCTTTGGGCAGTAGAATCATTTTCACAATGTTGATTCTTCCAATCCAAGAACATGGTATATCTCTCCATCTATTTGTATCATCTTTAATTTCTTTCATCAGTGTCTTATAATTGTAAGCATACAGGTCTTTTGTCTCCTTAGGTAGGTTTGTTCCTAGGTATTTCATTCTTTTTGTTGCAATGGTCAATGGGAGTGTTTTCTTAATTTCACTTTCAGGTTTTTCATCATTAGTGTGTAGCAATGAAAGAAATTTCTGTGCATTAATTTTGTATTCTGCTATTTTACCAAATTCATTGATTAGCTCTAGTAGTATTCTGGTAGCGTGTTTAGGATTCTCTATGTATAGTATCATGTCATCTGCAAACAGTGACAGCTAAACTTCTTCTTTTCCAATTTGGATTCCTTTTATTTCTTTTTCTTCTCTGATTCCTGTGGCTAAAACTTCCAAAACTACGTTGAATAATAATGGTGAGAGTGGGCAACCTTGTCTGATTCTTGATCTTAGTGGAAATGGTTTCAGTTTTTCACCATCGCATACAATGTTAGCTGTGGGTTTGTCATATATGGCCTTTATTATGTTGAAGAAAGTTCCTTCTATGTCTACTTTCTGGAAGATTTTTATCATAAATGGGTGTTGAATTTTGTCGAAAGCTTTCTCTGCATCTGTTGAGATGACCATATGGTTTTTCTCCTTCAATTTGTTAATATGGTGTATCACATTGATTGATTTGCATATATTGAAGAATCCTTGCATTCCTGGGATAAACCCCACTTGATCATAGTGTATGATCCTTTTAATGTGCTGTTAGATTCTGTTTGCTAGTAGCTTGTTGAGGATTTTTGCATCTATGTTCATCAGTGATATTGGCCTGTCGTTTCCTTTCTTTGTGACATCTTTTTCTGGTTTTGGTATCAGAGTGATGGTGGCCTCGTTGAATGAGTTTGGGAGTCTTCCTCCCTCTGCTATATTTTTGAAGAGGTTGAGAAGGGTAGGTGTTAGCTCTTCTATAAATATTTGATAGAATTTGCCTGTGAAGCCATCTGGTCCTGAGCTTTTGTTTGTTGGAAGATTTTTAATCACAGTTTCAATTTCAGTGCTTGTGATTGGTCTGTTCATATTTTCTACTTCTTCCTGGTTCTGTCTCGGCATGTTGTGCATTTCTAAGAATTTGTCCATTTCCTCCAGGTTGTCCCTTTTATTGGCATAGAGTTGCCTGTAGTATTCTCTCATGATCATTTGTATTTCTGCAGTGTCAGCTGTTACTTCTCCTTTTTCATTTCTAATTCTACTGATTTGAGTGTTCTCCCATTTTTCTTGATGAGTCTGGCTAATGGTTTATCAATTTTTCTTATGTTCTCAAAGAACCAGCATTTAGTTTTATTGATCTTTGCTATTGGTTCCTTCATTTCTTTCTCATTTATTTCTGATCCGATCTTTATAATTTTTTCCTTCTGCTAACGTTGAGGTTTTTTGTTCTTCTTTCTCTAATTGCTTTAGGTGCAAGGTTAGGATGTTTATTTGAGATGTTTATTGTTTCTTAAGGTTGGAGTATATTGCTATCAACTTCCCTCTAGAACTACTTTTGCTGCATCCCATAGGTTTTGGGTCATTGTGTTTTCATTGTTATTTGTTTCTAGGTATTGTTTGATTTCCTCTTTGATTTCTTCAGTGATCTCTTGGTTATTAAGTAGTGTCTTGCTTAGCCTCCATGTGTTTGTATTTCTTACAGATTTTTTCCTGTAATTGATATCTAGTCTCATGGCGTTGTGGTCAGAAAAGATACTTGATAAGATTTCAATTTCCTTAAATTTACCAAGGCTTTATTTGTGACCCAAGATATGATCTATCTTGGAGAATGTTCCATGAGCATTTCAGAAGAATGTGTAGTCTGTTGTTTTTGGATGGAATGTCCTATAAATATCAATTAAGTGCATCTTGTTTAATGTATCATTTAAAGCTTGTGTTTCCTTATTTTTCTTCATTTTGGATGATCTGTCCATTGATGAAAATGGGGTGTTAAAGTCCCCTACTATGATTGTGTTACTGTCGATTTCCCCTTTTATAGCTGTTAGTATTTGCCGTATGTGTTGAGGTGCTCCTATGTTGGATGCATAAATATTTACAATTGTTATATCTTCTTCTTGGATGGATCCCTTGATCATTATGTAATGTCCTTCTTTGTCTCTTGTAATAGTCTTTGTTTTAAAGTCTATTTTGTCTGATATGAGAATGGCTACTGCAGCTTTCTTTTGACTTCCATTTGCATGGAATATCTTTTTCCATCCCCTCACTTTCAGTCTGTATGTGTCCCTAGATTTGAAGTGGGTCTCCTGTAGACAGCCTATATACGGGTCTTGTTTTTGTATCCATTCAGCCAGTCTATGTCATTTGGTTGTAGCATTTAGTCCATTTACATTTAAGGTAATTATCGATATGTATGTTCCTATTACCATTTTCTTAATTGTTTTGGGTTTTTATTATAGGTCTTTTCCTTCTCCTGTGTTTCCTGCCTAGAGAAGTTCCTTTAGCATTTGTTTTAAAGCTGGTTTGGTTGTGCTCAATTCTCTTAGCTTTTGCTCATCTTTAAAGGTTTTAATTTCTATGTCGAATCTGAATGAGATCCTTGCTGGGTAGCGTAATCTTGGTTGTAGGTTTTTCTCCTTCATCACTTTAAATATATCCTGCCACTCCCTTGTGGCTTGCAGAGTTTCTCCTGAAAGATCAGCTGTTAACCTTATGGGGATTCCCTTATGTGTTATTTGTTTTTTTTCCCTTGCTGCTTTTAATATTTGTTCTTTGTATTTAATTTTTGATAGCTTGATTAATATGTGTCTTGGCATGTTTCTCCTTGGAGTTGTCCTATATGGGACTCTCTGTGCTTCCTGGACTTGATTAACTATTTCTTTTCCCACATTAGGGAAGTTTTCAACTATAATCTCTTCAAATATTTTCTCAGTCCATTTCATTTTCTCTTCTTCTTCTGGGACCCCTATAATTCGAATGTTGGTGTGTTTAATGTTGTTCCACGGGTCTCTGAGATAGTCCTCAATTCTATTAATTCTTTTTTCTTTATTCTGCTCTGCAGTAGTTATTTCCACTATTTTATCTTCCAGGTCACTTATCCGTTTTTCTTCCTCAGTTATTCTGCTATTGATTCTTTCCAGAGAATTTTAAATTTCATTTATTGTGTTGTTCATCACTGTTTTCTTTGCTCTTTAGTTCTACTCGGTCCTTGTTAAACGTTTCTTGTATTTTCTCCATTCTATTTCCAAGATTTTGGATCATCTTTACTATCATTATTCTGAATTCTTTTTTGGGTAGACTGTCTATTTCCTCTTCATTTGTTAGGTCTGGTGGGTTTTTGCCTTGCTTCTTCATCTGCTGTGTGTTTCTCTGTCTTCTCATTTTGCTTAACTTACTCTGTTTGAGGTCCCCTTTTTGCAGGCTGCAGGTTTGTAGTTCCCATTGTTTTTGGTGTCTGTCCCCAGTGGCTAAGGTTGGTTCAGTGGGTTGTGTAGGCTTCCTGGTGGAGGGGACTAGTGCCTGTGTTCTGGTGGATGAGGCTGGATCTTGTCTTTGTGGTGGGTAGGTCCATGTCTGGTGGTGTGTTTTGGGGTGTCTGTGGCCTTATTAGAATTTTAGGCAGCCTCCGTGCTAATGGATGGGGTTGTGTTCCTGTCTTGCTAGTTGTTTCGCATAGGGTGTCCTGCACTGTAGCTTGCTGGTCGTTGAGTGGAGCTGGGTCTTGGAGTTAAGATGGAGATCTCTGGGAGTATTTCACTGTTTGATGTTACGAGGAGTTGGGAGGTCTCTTGTGGACCAGTGACCTGAAGTTGGCTCTCCACCTCAGTGTCACAGCACTGATGCTTGACTGGAGCACCAAGAGCCTGTCCTCCACACAGCTCAGAATAAAAGGAAGGAAGCAAAGAAAGAAAGAAAGGAAGAAGAAGATAAAATAAAATACATTTATTATAATAAAAAACAATTATTAAAGAAATTTTTTTAAGTAATAAAATCAAAAAAAAGGACAGACAGAACCCTAGCAAAAGTGGTAAAAGCAAAATTATTCAGACACAATCACACATAGAAGAATACACATACACACTCACAAGAAGAGAAAAAGGGAAAAAAATATATATAT
Organism: Phocoena phocoena; assembly: GCF_963924675.1. Classification (NCBI taxonomy): domain Eukaryota; kingdom Metazoa; phylum Chordata; class Mammalia; order Artiodactyla; family Phocoenidae; genus Phocoena; species Phocoena phocoena. The sequence continues at coordinate 66,730,789 of NC_089229.1, read as the reverse complement.
ATCTCATTGCTCCCAATGTCCACCTCCTCATTTTGATATGATTCGTTGTCTATTCAGGTTGTCCACAGATGCAGGGTACATCAAGTTGATTGTGGAGATTTAATCTGCTGCTCCTGAGGCTGCTGGGAGAGATTTCCCTTTCTCTTCTTTGTTCATACAGCTCCCGGGGTTCAGCTTTCTATTTGGCCCCACCTCTGCGTGTAGGCCTCCTGAGGGCGTCTGTTATTTGCTCAGACAGGATGGGGTTAACGCGGCAGCTGATTTGGGGGCTCTGGCTCGCTCAGGCCGGTGGGAGGGAGGGGTATGGATGCGGTGCGAGCCTGCAGCGCAAGAGGCCGGTGGGACGTTGCAACAGCCTGAGGCACATTGTGAGTTCTGCCGGGGAAGTTGTCCCTGGATCACGGGACACTGGCAGTGGCGGGCTGCACAGGCTCCCGTCAGCGAGGTGTGGAGAGTGACCTGTGCTTGCTCACAGGCTTCTTGGTGGCAGCGGCAGCAGCCTTAGCGTCTCATGCCCGTCTCTGGGGTCTGCGCTGTTAGCCGCGACTCGCGCCCGTCTCTGGAGCTTCTTTAAGCAGTGCTCTTAATCCCCTCTCCTCATGCACCAGGAAACAAAGAGGGAAGAAAAAGTCTCTTGCTTCTTCGGCAGGTCCAGACTTTTCCCCAGACTCCCTCCCGGCTGGCTGTGGCGCACTAGCCCCTTCAGGCTGTGTTCATGCCACCAGTCCTCTCCCTGGGGTCTGACCTCTGAAGTCGGAGCCTCAGCTCCCAGCCCCCGCCCGCCCTGGTGGGTAAGCAGACAAGCCTCTGGGGCTGGTGAGAGCTGGTCAGCACCAATCCTCTGTGTGGGAATCTCTCCACTTTGCCCTCTGCACCCCTGTTGCTGTGCTCTCCTCCATGGCCCCGAAGCTTACCCCCTCCACCACCTGCAGTCTCCACCCACGAATGGGCTTCCTAGTGTGTGGAAACCTTTCCTCCTTCACAGCCCCTCCCACTGGTGCAGGTCCCGTCCCTATCCTTTTGTCTCTGTTTATTCTTTTTTTTTTTTTTGCCCTACCCAGGTATGTGGGGGGTTTCCTGCCTTTTGGGAGGTCTGAGTTCTTCTGACAGTGTTCAGTAGGTGTTCTGTAGGAGTTGTTCCACATGTAGATGTATTTCTTATGTATTTGTGGGGAGGAAAGTGATCTCCATGTCTTACTCTTCCGCCATCTTGAAGCTCCTCCATAACCAGTTCTTATAGTTTCCTAATGAGATACAAGCAGGAGGATGAAACTGATGGTCACATCCATGATGCATTATGGACCCTGGTGAAATCTGACAGCTTTGAGGAAGGCTGCAGAGTCAAACCAAGTCTGGAAACTAATCTACACTGGAGAAAGGAGAAAAGATTTCCAAGCCCATTTTATCTTGTTTCTCACTCATTATGGAACAAGAAGGGAACATCTCTAATATACTGTCACATTGCTTATTATTAATTATAATAATAATAATTTACCTTTCAGAGTCCTTACAATGTACTGGGCATTATACCATGAATTTACTTAAATTGTTTAATTTTATCTTCATTACAATGAAGGTAATGAGGTAATTATTGCCATTATTTCCATAAAAGAAAAATAAATACTATATATGTCAAATAATATATTTTCCCAAAATTATCCATCAAAAAAGTCCCTTCATTTCAATTCTATGGAAAGTTCTCCCTTATTATGGGGCACTATTTTAGTTACTAAATTTTGAACATCAGAATAGTATGAGAAAGACATATTTATCTGAAATGATCATAACTTGTTCTAGTTTTAGATGCTTGTGAAAGTAATCTAATAGAATTGTTTTTTTTTAAAAAAAGAGGTAAAGGTGTTTAACCAAGATTTATTAATTACTCCTTTGGGACCGCTAATAAAACTCATGACTCAAGTCTTTTTAATCACTCTAAGAGGTTATTTTGTAAACATAATGATTGTTCACTGATGAATTTAAAAATCCACACACCTAATGTTATGCAACTTTATGCTTACAGACTGGGATAAATTTTGTAGTTGACAGCATCAACTACATTCAAAAAGCTTGGATTCTTGCACAACTTGGATTGATGGGAAGATTGTGTGCAGCAGCTCAGAAAGTGGCCAAAGGAATGAGAAAGATGCTTGGGAAGAATTTGAATCAAAGTATTTCACGAAGTATGAGACTAAAAAACAACAATGCTTCTAAATTAACCTTATTTCATATGTAATAGAATTTAAATATATACATGTAACTAAATATGTAAATATTTTAAGTTATATCTCCCAATTGAATCTTTTTTCTCATGTTTGTATATTTAAGTTGACTAAAAATGTATTTTTGAGGCCCTTTCACTGGAAAACTGAAAATTCACCTTAATTTCAAGTTTGCCTGATTTGAGCATCTGTCATATTTTCCCAAGGTCCTCACGCAATTACCAAAGTGTGGAAGTAGGATTTGAACTCAAGTCTTTAGAATCTAAAACCTGCCCTTTTGAGAGTCTGCCTGCTGATGCAGGGGATGTGGGTTCATGACCCAGTCTGGGAAGATCCCATGTGCCGTGGAGCAGCTGGGCCCGTGAGCCATGGCTGCTGAGCCTGCGCATCCGGAGCCTGTGCTCCGCAATGGGAGAGGCCACAACAGTGAGAGGCCCGTGTACTGCAAAAAAAATAATAATAAAAAAAATAAAATAAAATCTGCCCTTATTCACTCTTCTTTATTGCTCTATGTGTGACCCCAAGCTTTTCTCCTCATCTATTTTAAGACAGTGTAATGGTTAATTTTATGTCTAACTTGGCTGGGCCACAGTGCCCAGATATGTGGTCCAACATTATTCTTGATATTGAGGGGTTTTATACGAGATTAACATTTAAATCAGTGGACTTTGAGTGAAGCAGATTGTCCTCCAGAGTGTGGGTGGGTCTCAACCAATCAGTTAAAGGCCTGAAAAGAACAAAAGATCGACTGTTCTGAGGAAGAGGGAATTGACCTTGAACACTGCCTCTTTCCTGGGTCTTCAGTCTGATGCCCTTTGGACTTGAGCCAAAGAATTAGCCCTTCTCTGGGCCTCCAGCCTGCCAGCTCACTCTGCAGATTTTGGACTTGCCAGCCTCCATAATCACGTGAGCAAATTCCTTAAAATAAATCTCTTTCCAAATATACACACATCCTACTGATTCTGTTTCTCATCAACACATCTTGATTCATACAGACAGAAACCAAGTTCTCAATTTCTTGGTATTCTCTGTTTTAACGCTTTTTTTCCCACAGTAATCTCTGAATACAATAAGTACCCAAAATGCTTGTTTATAGACTTATATTTAGTAAATATTAAAAATAAATACATTTTCTCTTAGACTACTGAAAACTTTTATGATTCACCTTTGGCTGAGAGGTACTACCACTCCCCTCTTACCCCATAGGTGTTCTTAAGGAGCAGTTTGGCTAATGCATAAACATGTACCTCCCTAGTATTTCTCTTCCTCTCCTAGAATGCACCAGCTTAGTCCCCACATTTTCTGGATTCTTAGAGATCCAATGGAGTGTCCTAAAGTAGAGAGAGTGAGCTTAAAAAAGATTTGCCAATTGAATCAGAGGCTGGAATAGACTTTCAGAATTCAACACAGAGATTCAATTGTGTCCCACTCAACAAACCTTTCGGGAATTCCTCTGATGTGTAAGGCACTGGAGTAGGTCGATATAAGAGACAAAGATGAATATTCATGGCACCATTATCCTCTCATCCCATAAATTAAAAACTTTGGAGGTTTAGTGGTATAAAAATAATTACATGCTTGATGCCAGGCAGCGTGCTATGTGTTTTTTATTTTTTAATTTCCTTTCATTTCAAGACAACCCTATGACGTATAAAAGACCATCATTTTTCGAAAATATCACATTCACAGAAAGACAGACAAGATGAAAAGGCAGAGGGTTATGTATCAGATGAAGGAACAAGATAAAACCCCAGAAAAACAACTAAATAAAGTGGAGATAGGCAACCTTCCAGAAAACGAATTCAGAATAATGATAGTGAAGATGACCCTGGACCTTGGAAAAAGAATGGAGGCAAAGATCGAGAAGATGCAAGAAATAATTAACAAAGACCTAGAAAAATTAAAGAACAAACAAACAGAGATGGACAATAAAATAACTGAAATGAAAACTACACTAGAAGGAATCAATAGCAGAATAACTGAGGCAGAAGAACGGATAAGTGACCTGGAAGATAGAATGGTGGAATTCACTGCTGTGGAACAGAATAAAGAAAAAAGAATGAAAAGAAATGAAGACAGCTAAGAGACCTCAGGGACAACATTAAATGCAACAACATTCACATTATAGGGGTCCCACAAGGAGAAGAGAGAGAGAAAAGACCAAGGAAAATATTTGAAGAGATTATAGTCTAAAATTTCCCTAACATGGGAAAGAAAATAGCCACCCAAGTCCAGGAAGCACAGCGAGTCCCATACAGGATAAACCCAAGGAGAAACACACTGAGACACATAGTAATCAAATTGGCAAAAGTTAAAGACAAAGAAAAATTATTGAAAGCAGCAAGGGAAAAATGACAAATAACATACAAGGGAATTCCCATAAGGTTAACAGATGATGGCTCAGCAGAAACTCTACAAGCCAGAAGGGAGTGGCATGATATACTTAAAGTTATGAAAGGGAAGAACCTACAACCAATATTACTTTACCCAGCAAGGATCTCATTCAGATTCGATGGAGAACTCAAAAGCTTTACAGACAAGCAAAGGCTAAGAGAATTCAGCACCACCAAATCAGCTCTACAACAAATGCTAAAGGAACTTCTCTAAGTGGGAAACACAAGAGTAGGAAAGGACCTACAAAAACAAACCCAAAACAATTAAGAAAATGGTCATAGGAACATACATATCGATAATTACCTTAAACATGAATGGATTAAAGGCTCCAACCAAAAGACACAGGCTTGCTGAATGGATACAAAGACAAGACCTATATATACGCTGTCTACAAGAGACCCACTTCAGACCTAGGGACGCATACAGACTGAAAGTGAGGGGATGGAAAAAGATATTCCATGCAATGGAAATCAAAAGAAATCTGGAGTAGCAATACTCATATCAGATAAAATAGACTTTAAAATAAATAATGTTATAAGAGACAAGGAAGGACACTACATAATAATCAAGGGATCAATCCAAGAAGAAGATATAACAATTATAAATATATATGCAACCAACATAGGAACACCTCAATACATAAGGCAACTGCTAACAGCTCTAAAAGAGGAAATTAACAGTAACACAATCATAGTGGGGGACTTTAACACCTCACCTACACCAATGGACAGATCATCCAAAATGAAAATAAATAAGGAAACAGAAGCTTTAAATGACACAATAGACAAGATAGATTTAATTGATATTTATAGGACATTCCATCCAAAAACAGCAAATTACACTTTCTTCTCAAGTGCACACAGAACATTCTCCAGGATAGATCACATCTTGGGTCACAAATCAAGCCTCAGTAAATTTAAGAAAATTGAAATCATATCAAGCATCTTTTCTGACCACAACGCTATGAGATTAGAAATGAATTTCAGGGAAAAAAAATGTAAAAACACTAACACACAGAGGCTAAACAATACGTTACTAAATAACCAAGAGGTCACTGAAGAAATTAAAGAGGGAATAAAAAAATACCTAGAGACAAGTGACAATGAAAACACGACGATCCAAAACCTATGGATGCAGCAAAAGCAGTTTTAAGAGGGAAGTTTATAGCTATACAAGCCTACCTCAAGAAACAAGAAAAATCTCAAATACACAATCCAACCTTACACCTAAAGGAACTAGAGAAAAAAGAACAAACAAAACCCAAAGTTAGCAGAAGGAAAGAAATCATGAAGATCAGATCAGAAATAAATGAAATAGAAACAAAGAAAACAATAGCAAAGATCAATAAAACTAAAAGCTGGTTCTTTGAGAAGACAAAAAACAATTGATAAACCATTAGCCAGACTCATCAAGAAAAAGAGGGAGAGGACTCAAATCAATAAAATTAGAAATGAAAAAGGAGAAGTCACAACAGAAACTACAGAAATACAAAACATCCTAAGAGACTACTACAAGCAACTCTATGCAAATAAAATGGACAACCTGGAAGAAATGGACAAATTCTTAGAAAGGTATAACCTTCCAAGACTGAACCAGGAAGAAATAGAAAATATGAACAGACCAATCACAAGTAATGAAATTGAAACTGTGAGTAAAAATCTTCCAACAAACAAAAGTCCAGGACCAGAAGGATTCCCAGGTGAATTCTATCAAACATTTAGAGAAGAGCTAACACCCATCCTTCTCAAACTCTTCCAAAAAACTGTAGAGGAAGGAACACTTCCCAACTCATTCTATGTGGCCACCATCACCCTCATACCAAAACCACACAAAGATGTCACAAAAAAAGAAAATTACAGACCAATATCACTGATGATATAGATGCAAAAATCCTCAACAAAATACTAGCAAACAGAATCCAACAACACATGAAAAGGACCATACGTCATGATCAAGTGGAATTTATCCCAGGGATGCAAGGATTCTTCAGTATATGCAAATCAATCAATGTGATACACCATATTAACAAATTGAAGAAGAAAAACCATATGATCATCTCAATAGATGCAGAAAAAGCTTTTGACAAAATTCAACACCCATTTATGATAAAAACTCTCCAGAAAGTGGGCATAGTGAGAACCTGCCTCAACATAATAAGGCCACATATGACTAATCCACAGTAAACATCATTCTCAATGGTGAAATAGTGAAAGCATTTCCTCTAAGATCAGGAACAAGGGAAGGATGTCCACTTTCGTCACTATTATTCAACATAGTTTTGGAAGTGCTAGCCACAGCAATCAGAGAAGAAAAAGAAATAAAAGGAAAACAAATTGAAAAAGAAGAAGTAAAACTGTCACTGTTTGCTGATGACATGATATTATACATAGAGAGTCCTAAAAATGCCACCCTCAAACTACTAGAGCTAAACAATGAATTTGGTAAAGTTGCAGGATACAAAATTAATGCACAGAAATCTCTTGCCTTCCTATACACTAATGATGAAAAATCAGAAAGAGAAATTAAGGAAACACTCCCATTTACCATGGCAACAAAAAGAATAAAATACCTAAGAATAAACCTACCTAGGAAGACAAAAGACCTGTATGCAGAAGACTATAAGACACTGATGAACGAAATTAAAGATGACACCAACAGATGGAGAGATATACCATGTTCTTGGATGGGAAGAATCAATATTGTGAAAATGAGTATACTGCCCAAAGCCATCTGCAGATTCAATTCAATGCCTATCAAATTACCAATGGCATATTTTACGAAACTAGAACAAAAAATCTTAAAATTTGTATGCAGACACAAAAGACCCCAAATAGCCAAAGGAGTCTTGAGGGAAAAAAATGGAGCTGGAGGAATCAGACTCCCTGACTTCAGACTATACTACAAAGCTACAGTAATCAAGATAATATGGTGGCACAGAAACATAGGTCAATGGAACAAGATAGAAAGTCCAGAGATAAGCCCACACATGTATGGTCAATTAATCTATGACAAAGGAGGCAAAGATATACAATGGAGTAAAGACAGTCTCTTCAATAAGTGGTGCTGGGTAAACTGGACAGCTACATGTAGAAGAATGAAATTAGAACATTCCCTAACATCATACACAAAAATAAACTCAAAATGGATTAGAGACCTAAATGTAAGACTGGACACTATAAAACTCTTAGAGGAAAACATAGGAAGAACACTAGTTGACATAAATCACAGCAAGATCTTTTTTGATCCACCTCCTAGAGTAATGGAAATATAAACAAAAATAAACAATGGGACCTAATGAAACTTAAAAGCTTTTGCAAAACAAAGGAAACTATAAACAAGACGAAGAGACAACCCTCAGAATGTCAGAAAATATTTACAAATGATTCAACGGACAAAGGATTAATCTCCAAAATATATAAACAGCTCATGCAGCTGAATATTAAAGAAACAAACAACCCAATCCATAAATAGGCAGAAGACCTAAATAGACATTTCTCCAAAGAAGACATACAGATGGCCAAGAAGCACATGAAAAGCTGCTCAACATCACTAATTATTAGAGAAATGCAGATCAAAACTACAATGAGGTATCACCTCACACCCGTTAGAATGGGTATCACCATAAAATCTACAAACAACAAATGCTGGAGAGGGTGTGGAGAAAAGGGAACCCTCTTGCACTGTGGGTGGGAATGTAAATTGATACAGCCACTATGGAGAACAGTATGGAGGTTCCTTAAAAATCTAAAAATAGAATTACCATATGATCTAGCAATCCCACTACTGGGCATGTACTCAGAGAAAACCATAATTCAAAAAGACACATGCACCCCAGTGTTCATTGCAGCACTATTTACAATAGCCAGGTCATGGAAGCAACCTAAATGCCCATTGACAGACGAATGGATAAAGAAGTTGTGGTACATATATACAATGGATTATTACTCAGCTATAAAAAGGAACGAAATTGAGTCATTTGTTGAGACGTGAATGGATCTAGAGACTGTCATACAGAGTGAAGTAAGTCAGAAAGAGAAAAACAAATATTGTATATTAATGCATGTATGTGGAACCTAGAAAAATGGTACAGATGAACCTGTTTGCAGGCAGAAGTTGAGACACAGATGTAGAGAACAAACGTATGGACACCAAGGGTTTAAAGCCACGGGGGTGTGGGGATGGTGGTGTGATGAATTGGGCGATTGGTATTGACATGTATACACAGACGTGTATAAAATTGATGACTAATAAGAACCTGCTATATTAAAAAATATATAAAATTCAAAAATTAAAAAAAAGAAACATCACCATTTTTCATGCCCATTTTACAAAAACTGAGGTTAAGTAATTCTTCAATGGTTACACAATTAGTAAATGGCCAAGGTAGGATTCAAAATCCAGGGAATCTAGTCCTCAAGTCCATGCTTTTCACCACTAGACTACCTGCCTATGTTCACTGCATTCCTCTACTCTTCCTCCTATAGGTAATCTGTTCCCACATTTTGTAGAGAAGAGCCACACCCCCAGGAGTTCTAGCTAATAAATTTGTGAAATAGCAAATAGAAGTGGAAATAATTGGGTTATTAAAGCTTATCTTTTCAAAGTATGCAAATTCCTTTCAATATATGATCAAAGCTACAAATCCCCTCCACATAGTCACAAATTTTACATATAACTTTGAAATATTCACAGCCTATCCAGAGGTCAGGACAAAACCCCTTGAACCAGACAAATGTGAATACAATTGAATGCTCTCAGTTAAGGACTGGATTTTGAGCGACACTGGCTATAGCGAGTGATAGAGCTCCTAAGAAAAAAGGTGATCAGCCTCGTGTAGACAAGCATGGAAAGCTGAACAAGTCCCAGAATGAGACAGAGCCAGTACAACAGAGGAATAAAATGAGGCAGAGCCAGTGCAATACAGAAGGAAGAGGATCTGGGCAGCAACAACACCAACACACTTGTAGTATTTCTGGCCTACACCATGCTTTTAAATGTAGATTATTTATGATTGGCACCAGTGAAGCAAAAGAGTATTGACTCCCTCCTCTAATCTCCAACTCTGAATAGTCCACAAAACAAGAGACTGGTTAGTGGATCCCAAGACAGTGAGAAATCTTTTGGAAGACAGATATAGTTGAATCCCAGTTTGGAGAGGAAATGACAGCCCAGCACAAAGGAGAGCCAGATAGCAGGGATGGGGATAGTTTGGAAGTAACATTTTCTATTTGTGCTTTTTTGGTATGCTCTGCATTCTTCTAGGACTGTCCTATGGCCCGTGTGGGAGCTGCAAATGGCAACATCAGCCCAACTCCAGCCAGGGGATGGAGTATGATCAGGGCAGTAGTAGATCCTGGTTGGGATGAGGGGTGGATGACAACAGGTACAGGTGGGCTAGCTGGTCCCTATGTGTCTTCTCTCCCCCGGTACTATCGGTCAGACAATTACAATATGGGGAGGTAGCCTTGGGGAAAGAGCAGTAGCAGGATTTTACTGGGAGGTTCCCTGAGGGAAAAGATGCCTGTGTGCGTGTGCGTGTGTGTGTGTGTGTGGGTGTGTGTGTGCACGCATGCATGTGCGTGCACACAGGGTGCACAATTTAGAGGAAAATAAGAGAATGATTACAATACCAGTGGTTCTACATCCTAATTCATGCTCTTCCCCCATGCATTTTTGTGGATACAAGCTAATCCCTGTGCTTTCTGCCTGTCTGTCCCCACATACACAGCACCAGCCAAGGTACCTGGTAGACCACAGAGAACATGAACTCCAGGAGGATTAAAGAAGACACCTGAGGAACATAAGTCGTGTAAAAGAAAAATGACAAATTAAACAACTTACATAAGAGAAAACAGATCTGATTGACCAGATAGAACAAGAATTTAAAATATGTAAAATCAAAATCCTCAGAGAGGAGAGAAAACATTAGAAAGGGAAGGCATTCAAAACATGAAGCAGGAAAAGCAATTTGAAGGAAAACCATTTGGAGACACTGGATATAAAAAACAACTCAAACAAATAAATTGAGTGGCAGAATAAATAGAGCCAAAGAACAAATTGGTAAGTTGAAACACCAGGTTGAAAAACATCATAAAGGACTAAAGAGAGAAAGTATAAAAAAAAAGTTTAAAAGATATGGAGGAAAGTGGTAAAAATGTCAAGATCTATATAATAGAAGTACTAGAAGGAGATAAAAGTAGATTGGAGTAGGAGGACAGGGCAGGAACTATTGGAAGAAATAATGACCGAGAATGAAAGTAAAATGTAAGGCCCCAAATTTAAAGAACTCAAGAAAACACCAGAAAAATGCTTACAACTAAATTCATTATGGTGAAATTTGAGAACATCAAAGACAAAGAGAACATTCTAAAGGCCTGCTAGTGAGAAAAGCAAACCACATGCATACAAACAAGAATCAGATTGATATCAGACTTCTCAAAAACAACAACACTAAATACAAGAAAATAATGGAGTAATGTTTTCAAAGTTTTGATGTAAAACAACATTTACTGAAGCTCCAATTCTATATCCAGCTAAAGTCCTGTTTGAATGTTAGGGCATAATAAATAAAGATACTCTCAAGCATAATCAAGAAGTGTATCACACGAACCACTTTGAAAGTACACTCAGGGAAGCAATCTAATGAGAAGATAAATTCAGAGATTGAAAGAAATAGCATCAATAAGTAAACATTACTGTTTGTCCAACAGTGAGACTCAAAGTGTGACAAATGAAAGCCAGATCAGCACAAGAGGTTATGGTGGTGTGATGGTTAATTTTATGTGCCAGCCTGGTTAGGCCTCAGCATGCAGATTTTTAGTCAAGCATGTCTGGATGTTGCTTTGAAGGTATTTTTTAGATGCGATTAACATTTATATCAGTAGATATCAAGTAAAGCAGATTACCTGCCATACTGTGGGTGGACATCATTCAATCAGTTGAAGGCTCTAAGAAAAAGACTGACATCCTTAAGGAAAAAGAAATTCTGCCAGGAGACTGCCTCTGGACTTGAACTACAACATCAATTCTTCCCTGAGTCTTTAGCCTGTCAGCCACCTTGCAAATTTTGGACTAGCCAATCTCCACAACTGTGTGAGACAATACCTTGACTAATACAGGTGACAAGCTATAAGAAGTTATTAAAAGATTTACTTACATTTATTTTTTTAATATCCTTCCTAAAAAATTCCACCTTATGAAAATTTTATAATATGCACAATCTACTAATATAGTGTAACATAATTTAAAAATAAGTAGATGTACATGTGTATGGTCACAGTTTGTTTTTCTTTTAACTAATATGGGCACACGATTAAAAAAGTTTGCAATCACTTCTTGTCCTTTTGGTCAAGATCAAGTGCAAAAAAATGTACAGATCAGTGGACAAATAAAGAATAAGTAATATACCCATAAAAGTACATAACGAAAACTATAGTGTATACCAAAATGGAAGGGAGGTGGGAGAGAAAAGCAGAAACTAATGGGAAGGAAAGCAAGTTAAGGTACCTGTTTTATTTTGAGGAAAGTTACAGATATTGATGACCTTAAGACATTGATAGGGGAAAATAAACATTATTTATGTATAACTTATTCTAAAGTACATGAATTTAAGAATTTCAGTGTTTTGTTTTGTTTTTTTGCTTTATAAAATCAAATTAAAAGCTGCTTCAGGTATTGCTAAAGAAATACACATCTAGATACCCATAAATGAGTCCCAGTGTTAAACATCAAGCACTGGAAGTGGTTGCAAAATGGAGTGCATAAAACATTGGAGTGAGAGAAGGAAATATATGAACTTTGATTTCTATTTAATTTTATCTCATATGTGTTAATTTCTATCTTTGTGGATGTTTTATATCATAAAATATAAATAGAAGAGAATATATGTGAAAGTTATTAAGAAATAAATATGCATATGTTTGGATGGGAATTCTTTTTTGTTCTCTTTTCTGAGAGTTACATCTTATTAAAATGTAGATTGTACCAGTCTTACAGCAATGGCTGGTCAATCGAAAGTCTCAATAAGGTAGTAGTTAAATGAATTACAACCAGTCTCCTCTAAAAAAAAATGTAGAGATACTACCACCTTGGAGAATAATGCCTAAGCACAGTCTATTGTTATCTGAGTATGCTGCTTGTTAAATTTTCTTCTTTGGTCAAACTTGTACCCATTTCTTATGTCAGTGAAGCTCAGGAGCTCCCCTCTATCACAGAGGGCCCCTTCTATGGAGACTGGTCAGCAAGTACCTTCAATCCTCCCTCTCATTTGCAGGGACAGGGCCCACCACACAGTTGTGCTAGCTAACAAAATGATCCAAACACCCTGATTACCAGTGATTAATCCAGAACTAGACTGAATTGGAACCAAAGTTAGATTAACTAGATTCTGTCTCTCAGAAATTTGGATTCAGAGGCACTAATTAAACTCTGTCCATCAACAGAAGCAAAGACATGCACATTTGGGAACTATGGGTTAAGCACCTTCTTCCTAGAATGAAAGAAAGCAATCTGATCTTTGCTTAGCTCTGCGGCCAGAAGCATTATGTTGCCGCTTTATTTAGTCTGTTAAAAACTTCAGTGTTTGTATTTTTTTCTCCCAACTTTTAATCTTGAAAATTTTCAAACACACAAAAAGTTAAAGACTAAAATACAATAAACTGTATATGCTTCACCCAGATTATTGATGTTTTGCCACATTTGCTTGCTTAATCCTCTCTCTCTCCAAGAAAACACACACACACACATTTTGAGCTGAAGCATTTAAAATTAAATTGTAGAAGTCATTACATATAACCTTAAATACTTCAGCAAGTTTATCTTAAGATTAAAATAGTCTCCTTCACAAACCCACAATAACATTATCACAACCAAGAAATATAATTAAATATTATCAAATTTTCCCACTTAACACTAAAATGTCTTTTATAAAATCTTTAAAAATTCTGATCTAGAATCCAATCAAGGTTTTAGCATTACACTTGGTTATTATATCTCTTTAGTTTTTAAAATATATAATGGGCTGCCTTTTTGTTTTTCATGACCCTTTTCTTTTTTAAAGAACATAGGCCAGCTGTCCCATAGAATACCTTTTCTACATTCTGAATCTGGCATTTTCCTCATGATTAGAGTCAAAATTTTGCAAAGTATTACATAGACAATGTTGTATATTCCTTATTGCGCATAAGGTAAGCTTGCTTACCATCGAAGATGCTAAATTTGATCCTTTTCCCTTTATAACAAGTAATCTGTGGGGTGATACTTTGAATAACCAGATCTTCAGTAAACTTTTACCCAGTGGTTTTAGGATCTATTATTAATCCTTACCTTAATCAATTATTAAATTGGAGGTTGTAAAATGGTGATTTTCTATTCTGTCTACATATTAGTTGGCACTCTTCTTTAAAGAAAAGCTTTCTTCTTCTTAAATACCACTCCCCTGTATGATTCATAGATTTCTTTTCCCTGCTCTTCTTTAAACCATTTTTTATTGAAGTATAGTTAACCTACAATGTTGCGTTAGTCTCAGGTGTATAGCAAAGTAATTCAGATATATTATATATTATATTGTATTTCAGATATATCATATCTGAAGTATATATTATTATATGTTACATAATATATATTATACATTATACATATTATATATAATATAATACAGTATTAAATTATATATAATAATTATCTATTATATTATAATATATTATGTTACATATAAACACAATAATTTTCTTATATATATAATATAAAATATTCATTATATATAAATGCATATGTATTATAATATATAATATATAATAATTATATATAATATATTAATAGTAACATATTATATTATAATACATATTTAATATATATGCTATACTTAATATACTGATATTAGATATCATATATATTATATATCATATAATGTATGATATAAATAATATATATCATATGATTCTATATTATTATAATTTTATGTATTTATTATATATTATAATTTTATATTATAGTATTATAATATTATAATATAGTATATATTACATATCATATAATATGTGATATATAGTATATGATATATTACATATCATATGATATATTATATATTATGCCATATAATATATACAATATATGATGTTATATATTATATTACATATAATAATTATTCAGTTAATATAGTCTATATATTATATGTTATATATTATATTACATATAATATATATGAATATGTGAATATAATATATAATATTTATAAAATAATATATTGTTATATTATATATGTAATATTATATTATATTATAATATGTTATGTAATATATTATATATTTTATATAATATAGAATATTACATATAATCTACTATATTAGAATATTATACTGTATATATTTATATATAATAAATAATTATATACGAATATATAATCTATTATTATGTATTATATAATTACAATATATATTAAATATGCATATTATTATATAATATATATTATTATATAATATATATTATATATATATTCTTTTTTGGAATCTTTTTCCTTATAGGTTATTATAAGATATGAATATAGTTCCCTGTGCCATACAGTAGGTCCTTGTTGTTTATTTTATATATAGTAGTGTGTATATGTTAATCCCAAACTCCTAATTTATCTCCCCCTCTTCCTGCTATGCCCTTTGGTAACTATAAGTTTCTTTTCCATGTCTGTGAGTCTATTTGTTTTATAAATCAGTTCATTTGTATAATTTTTTTTAGATTCTACATATAAGTGATATCACATGATATATATCTTTCTCTGACTTACTTCATTTAATATGATAATATCTAGGTCCATCCATGTTGCTGCAAATGGCATTATTTCATTCCTTTTTTATGGCCAAGTAATATTTCATTGTATATATATACCACATCTTTATCCATTCCTCTGTCAACAGACATTTAGGTTGCTCCCATGTCTTGGCTATTGTAAATAGTGCTGCTATGAACATTGTGGTGCATGTATGTTTTTGAATTAGAGTTTTCTCTGGATATATGCCCAGGGGGGAATTTGCTACATAATATCTACATATTTAACTCTATATTTAGTTTTTTAAGGAACTTCCATACTGTTCTCCATAGTTGCTGTACCAATTTACATTCCTACCAACAGTGTGGGAGGGTTCCCTTTTCTCCACACCCTCTCCAGCATTTATTATTTGTAGACTTTTTAATGATACCATTCTGACTGCTGTGAGGTGATACCTCATTGTAGTTTTGATTTGCATTTCCCTAATAATTAGCATTATTGAGCATCTTTTCATGTGCCTGTTTGCCATCTGTATTTTTTCTTTGGAGAAAGAAAGACCTTTTTAGGTCTTCTGACCATTTTTTGATTGGGATTTTTTTATATTAAGCTGTATGCTTAATATCAAAAAAATATATATTTTGGAAATTAATCCCCTGTCGGTAACATCATTTGCAATTATTTTCTCCCAGTCTGCAGCTTGTCTTTTCATTTTGTTTATGGCTTCTTTTGCTGTGCAAAAGCTTTTAAGTTTAGTTAGGTCCAATTTGTTTACTTTTGTTTTTATTTCCATTACTCTAGGAGATAGTTCCAAAAAAATATTGCTGTGTTTTATGTCAAAGAGTGTTATACCTATGTTCTCCCCCATAGATTTTATAGTATCCAGTATTGCATATAGGTCTTTAATCCATTTTGAGTTTATTTTTGTATATGGTGTTAGAGAATGTTCTAGTTTCATTTTTTTACATTTAGCTGTCCAATTTTCCCAGGACCACTTACTGAAGAGACTGTCTTTTCTCCACTGTATATATTCTTGCCTCTTTCATCATACATTAACTAACCATAAATGCATGGGTTTATTTCTGGGCTTTCTATCCTGTTCCATTGATCTATATTTCTGCTTTTGTGCCAGTACCATAGTATTTGATTATTGTAGCTTTGTAGTATAGTCTGAAGTCAGGGAACCTGTTTCTTCCAGATTCGTTCTTCTTTCTCAAGACTGTTTTGTCTATTCAGGGTCTGTTGTGTTTCCATACAAATTGTAAAATTATTTGTTCTAGTTTTATGAAAACGCTGTTGGTATTTTGACAGAGATTGCATTGAATCTGTAGATTGCCTTGGGTAGTATGGTCATTTTAACAATATTAATTCTTCGAATCCAAGGACATGGTATAGCTTTCTATCTGTTTGTGTTGTCTTTAATTTCTTTCATCAGAGTCTTGTAGTTTTGGGAGTACAGGTCTTTTGCCTCCTTAGGTAGGTTTATTCCTAGGTATGTTATTATTTTTATGCAATGGTAAATGGTATTGTTTCTTTGATTTCTCTTTCTGATATTTCACTGTTAATGTATAAAAATGCAAAAGATTTCTGTATATTAATTTCATATCCTGCAAACTTACCAGATTCATTGATGAGCTCTAGTAGTTTCCTGGCAGCATTTTTAGGATTTTCTATGTATAAAATCATGTCATCTGCAAACAGTAACAGTCTTACTTCTTCCTTTACAGATTGGATTCCTTATATTTCTTTTTCTTCTCTATGGCTAGGACTGCCAGAACCATGTTGAATAAAAGTGGCAAGAGTGGGCATCCTTGTCTTGTTCCTGATCTTAGAGGAAAAACTTTACCTTTTCATGATTATGACTCATGGATTTTAAAAAAATTCAATGTATTTCAACCCATTACAAACAGTATGCTTTATGGTGTTCAAAATGCCCCAAATGTGACTTATATTATTGAATCTCAAAGACTCTAGGCATTAAACTAAGGAAGAAAGCAAAATGTAGTGGGCAGAACATTGGCTTTCAAAGCAGACTGCTCCTCAGGAAGCTGCCACTTAAACTAACACCATGGCAAAAAGCAAGTTACTTAAATCCATGGAGCTTCTGTTTCTTCACCTACAAAATAATGCTAAAGATAACTACTTCATAGTAGGAAGTAGTACTCCTTCATAGGGATGGAGCCTAGTCTGGTTCACAGCTGCATCCCCAAACCCTTCGTCATCCAGGAGACTGTAATAAATACCTGTTGACTGTGTAAAGTATCTCGAACAGGGACTGCTATATAATAGTAGCACAACAAATGAGCTGCTAAAGAAAGGAGAGCTTTTAAAAATAAGATAAATAAAAGCAGAAAGTGTTCTTCATACAGGACAGTGTATAAGAGAGTGCATGACATTTACATGAAGAAGGACACATTTTACTAATAATGATGTAAGTTTCTTGTCCTAAAGTTTACTAGCATCACAATTTGTTTTAAAAGGTTCTATTTTGGAAGATGCTTAGACTGGTGCAAGTTCCAGTACTTAAGGAACTGAAGGCAATTTAAGCCTTGGAAAATTAGAAGTAGATGCCAGCTCTTATCTTCATCTTGTGTTTTATGGGAGCCATTCGGTGATGTACACGGTTGTGTGTGAATAATCTACCAGATGGTCCGGCTGTGAGAATGTTATTGTTTTCTACCAATTCATATTATTCCCATGGTTTCCCAAGTTCTAGTTCTTGAACCATCAAAAGATACCACAACTTTTTCCTTAGTCTATGACAAAATAATAGGTTTCCCAAATCCATCAGGAAAGGCCTGTCAGATCTATAAGTGAATTCACAGGCAAATGTCAATGCTTTTCATAATCTCTCTTAAAGACTGTATGTTTTGTTTACAAGACCTTTTCCTTACTAGAGGGACTAAAGTTTTGATAGAAAATTTTCATATGAGCAGGCCGTGTGCCTTTGCCACCCCTGACAATTAGCTAATGCACTTTGTGGAAAACAATCCCTGTCTCTCAAAGGCCATTTTGTTATTTCTCTTTACTCTCTTACCTTCCTCAGTGTTATGCAGAATTGCTTGCTGAATGTTATTTGAGTGAGTACACTGGTCATTCAAAGGCACTATATGTTCCCAGCTATCTGCATCCTACAAGAAAGATAAGCAATAAGAACTCACATAGTGTGAATTATAGTCTAATAATTAGTATCTTGTGCATTAGGAGATGCAGGACTGAGGGCTATGCAGCCATTCAAACAGTTAAGCATGAATTACCACACTATAATTCAGAGTCTAAAGCTTTTTCTATACATAGAAACAGATGTCTCTTTTGCTAGAAGAAGGAAGTAATCTGGAGGAGAAAAAGTGATGTTTCTTAAAAAAATTTCCAGAGTGACCCCATTACGGCTAGTGCACCCAGAACTAAGGCACATAATATACATCTACATCCTCCCTGCAGCAGCCCTTACCTACATTAATCCCAGCCCTCTTCAACCTCCCTGTGGTACTTGCAGGGTCAGCAATGGATTTGGGCATTTATCCAGGTCACCTAATTTCCCCGTGTACCCACCCAAAGGAGTTCTTCTAACAATAAAATACACAACAAAAACAGAAATGTCCCCCAGACCCAAAGACTCCACTGGAGGCTACATTTAAGCATATTCCTATTTGTGTGTGTCCAAGAATAAGTCTCCCCTGGCATTTCAGAGAAAGTAGGCACTCTGGAAACCTCTTACCACAGTCTACAAGGTCCTACACCATATGGCCCCAGCCTGTGTTTCAGACCCAGTCACCCTGCATCTCTTCTCTCCCATGTTGTTCTAGTCACACCTGCTACGTTCCTGTTCCTCACAAGAGCCAAGTATACAAACACATCAGGGTATCTGTTCTTCTTTCTCTCTGTACAACTCTTCAATCAGGCATCTGCGTAGCTGGCTACCTCACTTCACTCAGGTATCTGCTCAAGTGTCAACTCCTCAGAGATGAAGAAAAGATATGGAAAAAGTAGAATAAGGACTGAAAAAGAAGGCCTCAGAGAGTCCTTTCTAGACCGTAATTCATAATTGCATCGTATGCCACTTTTTTTTTGTTTCTTTACCATTTTTTCTTACAAACATTTACCACTACCTGGTTTTAAACTATGTATTTATGTGTGTGAGTCTGTCTCTTTCACTCCATGGTAAACTCCATGAAGCTTGTTCCTTTATCTTTTTGTTCACTGCTTTTTAGTGTCATATCCTCAGCCCTTAGAAAAGTGCTTGACACATACTAGGCCCTAAAATATTTGTTGAGTGGAAGAATGAATGAATGCACTCCATCTCAAGAAATGAAAGAACAAATATTTCTTTTTTTTCCTTTTAAAGAAGTGGAAACAGGAGTCTTTCAACTCAGCCCTTTGAATGCTTTCCTTATATATATCCCCTTTCCACTTGAATGACCAACTAGTTTGTGATATAATGATAGGGGCATACCTTCAAGGATTTGCTCTGGAAATGGATAAAATCTGGTGTCCCCTCCCACTTACAGAGACTATAGGTTGGAATGAGAAGCAAAAGTTCTCTGACCTGAGCCCTTTCTAAAATGTGATCTTGAATTTTGAAGTATTAAAGGCAATCTGTCATTTCAAAGCTTCCACTCATCCTTTGGAGAGCTTAAGAAAAAACCCCAGGGAAACACATTAATGGCATTTTGACTATGAATGACAACACATTGGGTTTGTCTTACAATGAGACTTGAGGCTAAAGAAACTAAATTTCTCAGCATAATAACTAACAAAAATATTCTGTTTGCACCAAACTTCCCAGAAGAAAGACTTCTAGCCTTGAGGAAGAAGTAAGATGGAAAAGCACTTTGTTGGGAGAGAATGGGTACAACAAGATGGTGACAGCTAAAGAGGGAGACAGAAAGGAGAATACAAAGAGCAGATTATGGTCCCAATTTACTTATGCATGTAGATTCAAAAATCCTAAATAAAATATTAGTCAATCAATTCTACAATATTAAATGTATCTAATACATAAAATGTATTAAATTAATTTGTTAAATATATTAGATAAAATTATAGAATAAACAAATAAAATACATTAAAACAATATATCATAACCAAGAATGTAAGGAACACCATCAGAAAATCAATATCAGAAAATATATTATTGTATTTTTTGACATAATAGACTAAAGGGGGAAAATAATGTGATTATCTCAGTTGATGCAGAAAAACATTTGATGAGGTTCATGCTTACTAAGATAAAAAATAACAAGCTAGGAATAGTAAAGAACATTCTTGGTAAAAATTCTGTACCAAAACCCCTAATGTAATACTTAATGAAGGAACTTTAGAGTCCTGCCT
Organism: Phocoena phocoena; assembly: GCF_963924675.1. Taxonomy (NCBI): domain Eukaryota; kingdom Metazoa; phylum Chordata; class Mammalia; order Artiodactyla; family Phocoenidae; genus Phocoena; species Phocoena phocoena. The sequence continues at coordinate 66,710,089 of NC_089229.1, read as the reverse complement.
TTTAAGATTAGGAACAAGATAAGGACACCACTATTACCCACTACTGGATAAAGTATTGGAGATAATGGCTAATACAATAGGGAAAGAAAAATAAGAAAAATATGTTTATTGATAATTACATGCTATATATTTCCCTTTACATACTGCTTTAGTTGCATTCCACAAATTTTTATATGTTTTATTTTCACTTTTATTCAATTAAAAATATTTTCTAATTTTCCTCATAACCTTCTCCTTGGTCCATACATGGATTCTTTAGAGGTGTGTTGATTTATTGCAAATATTTAGGGATTTTCCAGATATTTTTCTGTTCATTTCTCATTTAATTCCATTATGATCAGAGAACTTACTTTGTATGATTCCAATTATTTCAAAATTTTAAAGGTTTGTTTTATGGCCCAGAATATAGTCTATTTTGGTGAATGTTCCATGTGCAATTGAAAAGAATGTATTCTGCTGTTATTGGGTTTACTTTATGATAAATGTCAATTAGGTCATTGTTGATAGAGTTCTTTCAGTCTTCTATATCCTTAATGATTTTATACTGCCTTGTTCTACCAATTATAGAGGAGAGAGGAGTGCTAAAACCTTCATCTATAATTGTAAATTTGTCTATTTTTCCCTCTAGCTGCAACAAATTTCAAGGCTCCATTGTTAGGTGTATACACATTTAGGATTTTTATGCCTGCTTGATGCACTGACCCCTTGTCATCATGTAATGTTCTTCTTTATCCCTGGTAATAGTCCTTGTTCTGAATTTCACTTTGTCTGATATTAATATAACCACTACAACTTTCTTTTGATTAGTGTTTGCATGGTATATCTTTTTCTATTCATTCACTTTCAATCTACCCATGTCATTATTATTGAATGAGTTTCTTGTAGACAGTTGGGTCATTGTTTAAATTCATCCTGCCAATCTCTGTTTTTTTCATTGGTGCATTCAGACCATTTACATTTAATATAATTAGTGATATGATTGGGCTGTGGTCAACCATCTTGCTAGCTGTTTTCTATTTGTTTTGTCTGTTCTTTGCTCCTTTTTCTTCTGCTTTTTTTCTTCTTGCTTTATATTTCCACAATTGGCTTTTGTTAAAAATCTCTTCTGTGAAAATTTTTAGTGGTTACCCTAGGGTTTATAATATATACAACTCCAAATAATATTGTTTCATGTTTAGTATCAGAACCTAACCTTGCAACAGTATATTCCCAATTTCTTCCCCCCTTCTTTTTTGCTATTGTTTTCATATATCTTACTTTTACACGTACTTGTAAACCAAACTACACTGCTACTCCTTTACCGATAGTCACTTACCTTTTAGAGCAATCAAAAATAAGAAAAAATGTCTTTCATATTTACTTTCATTTTAGCCATTTCCAAAGATCTCCATTTTCTTGTGTAGATCCAGGTTTTTATCTGGTATCGTGTTCCTTCAACCTGGAGGACTTCCTTTAACATTTCTGGTAATGCAGGTTTTCTGGCAATGAAATCTCTCAGGTTTCATTTGTCTAACAAAACATTTTGTTTCATCATTTTTTCTTTGTTTCTGATAGGTACTTTCACTGAATTCTGGGTTGACTTTTTTCCTTTTAGCACTTCAAAGGCTCCAATGTCTTCTAGTTTCTGATGAGAAGTCTATTGTTATGGGCTGAACAATGTCCCTCCAAAATTCATATGTTGAAGCCCTAATCCCCAGTACCTCAGAATGTGACTGTATTTGGCAATGAAGTTAAAATCAGACCATTAGGGTAGCCTCTATTCCAATTTGACAGGTACTCTTATAACAATAGGAAATGTGAACACAGAGAGACCCCAGGGATTCACATGCATAGAGGAAAGACCATGTGAGGACCCAGCAAGAAGGTGACTATCTGCAAGCCAAGGCAAGAGACCTTGGATGAAACCAACACTGCCAGCACCTTGATCTTGGACTTCTAGCCCCCAGAACTGTGAGAACATTAATTTCTGTTTTTTAAGCTGCTTAGTCTGTGGTATTTTGTTATGGCACCCCTAGCAAAGTAAAACATCTATGAATTTTTGTTTTGTTCTTCTGTATGTAATATGTTTTATTTCTCTGGATACCTTTGAGATTCCTTCTTCATCTTTGGTTTTTAGTTGCTTGAATATGATTATCTAGATATGGATTTATCCTTCTTGGCATTCTCTGAGCTTCTTGGTTTGATGATTTCATTATTTTTGGAAAATTCTAAGCCATTATCTCTTCAAATATGTCTTCTGTCTCATCCTCACTCCCTTCTCCTTAGATTCCAAAAAATTCACATATCTTAGATTGTTTAATATTGTCTCACAGATCTTAGATGCTCAGTTTTGGTTGTTTTCTTTTTTCCCCACTCCTTTTTCTTTGTATTTCAGTTTAGGTAAATTCTATTGATCTATCTTCAAGTTCACCATTTCTTTCCTCAGATGTACTGAGTCTACTGATAAGCCAAAGCATTCTTTACCTCTGCTACCACATTCTTCCCCTAGTATTTTCATTTGGCTATTTCTTATAGTTTCAGTGTCTTTGCTGATATCCCCATCTGATTGTACATGTTGTACACTATTTCCAAAAGAACCTTTAACATATTAATCACAATTGCTTTAAATTCCCTGTTGAATAGTTCCAACATCTGAGTCACTTATGAGTCTGATTGTGTTGATTATTTTGTCTCTTAAGAATGAATTCTCTTTCTTGCATGTTTGTAATTTTTCATCGAATGCTAGACATCATATGTAACAAAGTAGAGACTGAGTCAAATAGTATTTGTGTCTGGAAGTTGAAAATGAGTGCAGTTTTACTTCTGCTAAGTCATTGGACTGTGTGTGCATGTGCTCGTGTGCATGTGTGCACACATGGTGAGCGGGGAGGGAGTAGCGGTAAGAGGGGGATAGTCAATCTAGTCAGGAGTTGAGTTGGGTTTTGGTTTTTTTTTTTTTTTATTTTTTTTATTTTTGGCTGTATTGGGTCTCTGTTGCTGCACGGTGGCTTTTCTCTAGTTGCAGCGAGCGGGGGCTGCTCTTCGTTGCGGTGCGTGGGCTTCTCATTGCAGTGGCTTCTCTTGTTGCAGAGCACGGGCTCTAGGCATGCGGGCTTCAGTAGTTGTGGTGTGCAGCCTCAGTAGTTGTGGCTCGCGGGCTCTAGAGTGCAGGTTCAGTAGTTGTGGCACATGGGCTTAGTCGCTCTGCAGCATGTGGGATCCTCCCAGACCAGGGCTTGAACCTGTGTCCCCTGCACTGGCAGGCGGATTCCCAACCACTGCGCCACCCGGGAAACCCCTGGGTTTCGGTTTTATTACTGTTCTGATTACCTTCAATGCGCCACTTTTTTCAAACTCATCTAGCATGACCTGTACTTACATGGAGGCTGGCTTGGCAGAGGGATTTTCTCAACATTCCTGCTTCATGTTCAGCTTTATGTCTTAGCTGTGCACCTGTGCCTTAGAAAGGGCTGGCCCCTCCCTCAGAAGAAGACTGCTGTTGCTTGTTACCTGGTGCTCTCCACCTTGCTGGGGATGGGGGATGGGGGAAAGAGGAAGGGGATTGTTTGTTGTCTTAGTCCAGCTTCTGTCCTAGGCAGGCTCTGTGTCTCTGCATCTCAGAGGTAAGACTTTCTTAATGATCCTACCTCTCACCCAGGTATGAGGCATAAGAGACCCCTAATGTCCTCAGTCAGATGGTTTCTTGTCCCTTCTCTTGAAATGGAGGGCTTTTTCCCCTTTTACCTACCCTTCATCCACATTGGTTTTCACAATGTCTTAGGGGTTCCAGGCTTTCTGCTCTCCCTCCAGGGTCTTAAGGCCTTCATTCTTCAAATAAAAAATGATCCAGGGGCTTCCCTGGTGGTGCAGTGGTTGAGAGTCTGCCTGCCGATGCAGGGGACGCGGGTTCGTGCCCGGTCCGGAAAGATCCCACATGCTGCGGAGCAGCTAGGCCCATGAGCCATTGCCACTGAGCCTGTGCATCCGGAGCCTGTGCTCTGCAAAGGGAGAGGCCACAACAGTGAGAGGCCCGTGTACCACACACAAAAAAAAAAAAAAAAGGATCCAGACAGGGCTTCATGGCTTTTCCACAGAAGGAATTGCTTCCCTCTGTTAAGCCTGCATTATAGATGTAGGCTTTCTCTAGGTTTCCATCTACCCTTAATCTTTCTTGTGAACACTGGTAAAGAAGGGCCTGTGAGTTGATGTATTTTCCTTGCTTGTGTGGTACCCCGGTGTTCTGTAGTCTCATACTAGCCCACCCTTAGGCTTTAGCAATTCATTACACCATTTAACTGAACTCTTCTTACCTGCTGGCATGGTGGACCCTGATTTGTGCCAGGGTTGCACCCTGCCTCTTCTTGGAGAACCCTGACTTCCCTTGGACTTCAAGACAGCTATTTTCACTATGAGCTCAATTTTCTGACAGATTCAAGAAAATTTATGGTTTTGTCAATTATTTAAGTTTTTCTTGTTGGTAGGATGGGAGCAACACTCTTTCCAGCTTTCTACATCCTATTTGGAAATCAGAAATTCTAATATTCATTTTTGGATTGCTTCCTGTTCTATGTTATAATTTCCCACTGAGTCCCTACCTTTCAGCAAAAGTCCATTACATTCTATAGCATTGTTAGAGGGGCTTTTACAAAGGAGGAAAAAGGAACATGCTTTGGATGAAGCAGTAGAAGAGAGGTCAGTAGGTGGCAGATGACCAAGAGGTGATCAAGAAATATGTTGACAGCAGGTAACATCTGCAATCAAGGGTGAAATGCAACCGTCAAGAAAATACACTTCTTCCCACACTGGGGAGAATTTGATTGGGAAGGATCTTTGACTTTCCACAGTTGTGGCTTTTTAAAAGAAAGAATAATTGGGCATTGCTAGAGGACTTGGGCTACTCAAATTACAGGGATATAGACAAATCATTGTAGCTGTTTGTCATCAAACCTAAGTAAGGTAGCCATGGTCTAAAGATAGGAGATTAAGCTCTTTGCATAGAGGGAGTTAATACTAAACTCATGAGTTTATTTAGGCCCAGTTTCCACCACACTCTTCAACAGAATTATCTGAATCTCACCACAATAGAGAAAAAAAACCTCAGAACCTTTGGGTACCTTCTTTCATGAAAAGAAATGATACAATTTGGTTTCCTGTGTTATCCTGTTTATTAGGCATTCTGATGATGAAACTTGAGGTTTAATTTCTATCATACTGTCAAGAGGAAAGGGGATCAAATTTTAGAGGCTATCTCAGTGCCTGAGTAAGTTTTTCCAATCCAGCAAGATCAGATGGTATGATTTCTTGCTCAGTGTTTCTGGTAGAAAAGGCAATTTTCAAGACTGAAATAGCAATTTCTTAGCTATCACTGAGACTCTTAAAATCCATTTTTTAAACTCCCATAGACTTCCATCTGTAAATGAAAGAAGACTCCTGGAAACACACATTTTTCTATTTTGAGAGATAACTCACTCAAGCATAAAGTTAATACAATTTATTACACCAAAGGTAAAGTTGCATTAGAGTGAGCTCATAACAGATGAGTAAACACACTTCACGAGAATGGGGTTGGCATGTCTGCTATCCTGAGTTTGTCTCCTTCAGCTTCAATGCCTCCTCAAGTATCTCATTGTGGCTTCAGCCCTGCTGACATAAGACAGGCCTGTCCTCCTTAGAGAGGTTTTTGAAACACACTTAGATCCTTGAAACTTCAGAGCTAACCCTTAGGTGGATAACTAGACTTTGATTATTCTGAGTGAACCAAATATTCAATAGTGCCTAACTCATCCAGTTGCTATGAGTAGAATTGTATGCAAAGCACTTAACAGAGTACATGCAGTAGAGGTTGGATATTTATTAACATCATGATCATCATTATTTTTATGTCATCAAATATCAGGCCAACTTGCTACCCATCTTACCACCTTAGTTCATTCTTTCGACAAATCCTTGAGCATCATCTGTGTGCCAGGATCTATGCTAGAAGCTCGTAGATAGTAAAGTAAGAACATAGACTTTGTCCCCTCTACCATCTGCCAGCAAGACACTTCATCTCCTGCACCTGGGTTTCCTCCTCAATAAAATGAAACTAATCAGGACGAGGACTAGTGTGAGGTACACAAGACACTTGCACAAACCTGAGAATAAGTGCCTCCTTAAATTTTGTACTCTAGGCACTTTCCTTGCCTCACCCTTATCCAAGCCTCTAGGAATAGTAATACCTACTTCATATGGCTATTGTACAACTCATGGAGTTGAAGAAGCAGAGAGTAGATCATATTTGCCTGGCATGGAAGTGGGATTTGGGAAGACTTGTCCAATGAGGGGATATTAAACTGAGTCTTAAAGGATGAGAAGTTCACTAGCGAGGCACTTGGTTGTCCCCATAGGTGTATCTAAGAGTGAATGATGGGTTACCCTTAGAAATGACAATGTGGCTTGCAAGGAAATAATGACAAGAGTTAAGAGCTATTATTTATTCAGCACTTGCTATGTGTGGGGCATGGTTAGGCATTTTGCAAATACAGTTGATCCTTGAACAACATGGGTTTGAAATGTGAGAAGCCACGTATGCACAAATTTTTTTCAAAAATATGTACTACAGCACTACATGATCCATGGTTGGTTGAATCTGTAGGTGTGGAAGCTCAGATACAGAGGGCTGACTATAAAGTTATATGTGGATTTTTGACTCACAGAGGGATGGTGCCCCAACCCCCTTGTTCAAGGGTCAACAGCATCATCTTTAATGCTCACAATAGCCTTAAAAGGTTGGTATCACGTTTCCCATTTTCCAGTGTAGCCTTGAAAAGCAAAGCCGAAGGAGGCAAAAAAGTTACAGTATATTCTATTGCTGCTATAACAAATTGTCCAAATTTTGGTTGCTTAAAACAACACAAATTATTATCTTATAGTTCTGGAGGTCAGAATTCTAATACAGATCTCGCTCCATTAAAATCAAGGTGTCAGGGCTTCCCTGGTGGCGCGGTGGTTGAGAATCTGCCTGCCAATGCAGGGGACACAGGTTCGAGCCCGGGTCTGGGAAGATTCCACGTGCCACGGAGCAACTAGGCCCGTGAGCCACAACTACTGAGCCTGCGCGTCTGGAGCCTGTGCTCTGCAATAAGAGAGGCCACGATAGTGAGAGGCCCGCGTACCACGATGAAGAGTGGCCCCCGCTCGCCACAATTGGAGAAAGCCCTCGCACAGAAACGAAGACCCAACACAGCCATAAATAAATAAATAAATAAATAAATAAATCAAGGTGTCAGTAGGGTAGCATACCCTTCTGGAGGTTCCAGAGGTGAATCCATTTCCTTGTCTTTCAGCTTCTAGGAGCCACACACATCCTTGGCTGGTGGTCTCCTTCCTCCATCTTCAAATCCAGATGGTCAACTCCTTCTCATATTGCATTACTCTGACCTTCATCTGTAGTCACATTTCCCTCTGACTCGCTTCCACTTTTTAAGGACAACTGTGATTATATGAGACCCACCCAGATAAGGATAATCTCCTTATTTTAAGGTCAATTGATTAGCAACCTGAATTCCATCTGTAACCTTAACTTCCCTGTGCCATGTAGCCTAACGTATTCACAGGTTCTAGGGATTACAGCATGGACATCTTTCTGTGTGTGGTACATGGTGGGTAATTATTCTGCCCACCTCACAGGGCTTGCTAGTGGCAGAGCTGTTAGGTTAGGGTCAATTTGGGTTTCATCCTGGATTGATAGGGAGGGAGGTATTGAAGGTTTTTAAGTACTGCAGTGACATAAATAGATCTGTATTTTACATAAATGATCCTTGAGTCAGAATGTAGCAAGGAATTGGAAGAGAAGACAAAATATTGGCATTAGAGAAATCAGTAGGAATGAATGAAGTGGCAGGGGTAGAAATGGAGAAAAGTGTGTGGATTGAAGGATATTTCAGAGGCAGAATCCTCAGGACCTAGTGACCAACTGGATATGGAAAGAAAGGGAGAGAAAAGGATTCAAAGATGAACCCTAGATTCTCTAGTTTAGGTGTTTGCAGGGATTATCATTTTTCTTTACATTTTTATTGACTTGCAACTACTTTGTAATTCATTCATTCATTGTAACCGTTCATTTATTTACCAAACATTTGTTCAGTGCCTGTTATATGGCTTGCTGCTGTCATAGCACTTGGGATACATCCATAAACCCAAAATGCAAAAATCCCTGCCCTGTGGGAGCTTACCTCCTACTTGGGGGGAGAAATACATAAACAATAATCATAATAAATAATACAGAGTATATATATATATATATATATATATATATATATATATAAAATGGATAAACAACAAGGTCCTACTGTATAGCACAGAGAACTATATTCAATATCCTGTAATAAACCAGAATGGAAAAGAATATGAAAAAGAATATATATATATATGTATAACTGAATCACTTTGCCATACAGCAGAAATTAACACAACATCGTAAATCAACTATACTTCAGTAAAATAAATTTTTTTAAAAAGCATGGTAAGTGGTATCAGAAACAGTGAAGGTAAGAGGGTGCGTGCAACTGTTACAGGGAGGTCAGAGTAAGCCTCAAGTAGAAGGTGACATTGGAGCAAAAACCTGAAGGGGGTGAAGGAATCAGCCGGGGGATGTCTGGGGAAATGCATTCCTGGCAGAGGAAACAGCTAGTGCAGAGGCCCCGCTGGGGGTGGGGGGCATGCCTGGTGTATTCCAGGAAAAGCAAGGAGGCAGTGTGACTGGAGCAGGGTGAGCAAGGGGACAAGAGGAGATGGTCCTTATTCTATCCATAGGCTGATGAGCCCCATATCACAACTGAGGAAAATGCGCCAGATGACATAACTAGAAAGTGTCAGCCTGGGATGCAATCCCAGACAGCCCAGCTCCAGTCTGCTCACTTGGCCTCTCCTCCCCACACCTGGACTGCACAGGAGATGAAGGGTACCAGAAAGAAGTCCTTTCCATTTAAAACCATCCCTCACTGATCCCTAAAATCCCATCATTAACACTTCACTCCTGACATAAGCACTGTCCAAAACTTAAATGGGTGATATGAAAGCTCCTTATACCCTACAGTGAATGAGTCCATGCATCCAATCTATAAGAGCTACTGATCACCTACTAATTGTTAGATCTCTGGGCTAGGACTTTTCTCCATGGCAGGGAGGACCTGGCAGCGAGAAAGTGCGTGCCAGAAAAGAAAAGAAGGGCCATAAGGACAAATTTCAATTATTTGAAGTTTTGCCTCAGGAGACGTCCACATTCATCACTTAGTAACCATTAGGACACCACATAGTATGATGGTGCTCATACTTCCTGCTGGATAACTCTCCCTCTACAGCTAATTGCCTTCCATCTATAGTCTAGTTCTTGTCAGTTTTGTCACACTGTTATTACAGACAGCAATGGTGTGTAAGATATTAGCCTGTCATTATATATAAATGTGTCTAAGGAAAACTCATTTCCAAGAATCATTTTTGAAAATGAATCCAGAAGAGAGGTAAAAGCTTATTTTCTGTCTCCAAGGATAACATAAAATAACTCTGAGGCTGGTATGAGAATCATTTAAGGTGGACTTTATGCCCCCGGGAATACCAAAGCCACACATACATTTTGGGTGTTACGTAAAGCCCAGGAAAGAGTTAAGCTGGAAAGAAGCGGCAGCTTTCATCTCCTGCAAACTGTGCCATGCCTTGAGGGTATGAATAACCCAGTCTTTTCCCCAACTTACCATCTCTCTATTTATATTATTATGGTTAATAACATGTGACCAGAAACTCATTTTTACCATTTTCCCTCTGGTGCCATTAAGTTTAGTTTCCTCGTTTTAATAATACAGCATCAGTGATGGGTCTGACATTAGAAATTTTTTCTTGCAGTTATCTATTAAAGTAACACTTTACTTGATTACAGAATATACATTTCATACAACTCTCAAAACCCCGGGCTTGTCATATCCCTAAGGGTCAAACACTGTGTTCCCCACGTTTTCCCACTTTGTTTCTGACAACTTTCACCACTGAGATGTAAACTCTATGGAAGACAAGACGTTGCATGTCTTGTGTCCCCAGCACACTGTCTCCGTGCAACAGGTGTTCAAGAATGCAGGTTGAATGACCAACAAAATGTACATCTATTCTAACCTCTTAATACCCTCTCACCTCTGACCATACACAAAAGAGACAAACCTTTTTTCCACATGAAGAGTTTGTCTACAAAATGGGATGGAAATGGATTCTAACCACACCCAGAAAACTGATTAATCTTAGGATATTTGAAAGTCAAGTCCTGACTCAACCAAATACTAGCTCCATGACTTTAGACTACTTACTTTTTTCTGTGCCTCAGTTTCCTCATTTGCAAAATAAGAATAAAAATCAGACTAATGTCATAGAGCTGTTGTGATGATTAAATAAGTCCATTTATGAAAAAGGCTTAGAACCATACCACACACACAGTAGGCATTCAATTAATATTAGCTATTATTTGGTTTATTATTGCCACTTTGTAATAAATTGTATTTTACATGGCTTTCTTGAGCTACTATTAATTTCTATGGTGGCATATTTTAAATAGAAATATCTTTATTGCTCTTTGGAATGATACATGATCATTATAAAAGATGTAAATTAATCAGAGAGGGAATGTTTCTCTATAATCTTTCCGCCAAAGATAACCATGATTCACAATTTGGCAAAACTCCTTTCCACATAACAATTTGCCTATTTATGAATGTGTAGATATATTTTCAACATAAATGCCTTATACTGTTCCACAAATAGCCTATTTGTTAAACTCACTGTATTGAAATTATCTATCTGTGTCAATATATAAATATCTATTCTATGATTTATATAACTATTGCCTTATAGGCAGACGTTTAGCTCCTTTACTGGCTACAGTTTTTATAAAGATCTGGGCTGTAGTGTTCAAGCCAAAGCTCATGTTTCTTGAAAGAAATCTAAATGAATTCTCAAAATGCTCTTCAGATAGAAACTTCTGAGCAAATACTGATTGAGCAATTGACTGACTGACCATTTTAGGGGAACTGAAGAAGCAGAAGTGAGCTTCAACTGCAGAAAGTTTTATTTCTAAACTTTGTCTAAAAGTTCTAAAAAAGATTTTGACTAACATGATATAACTATTTTTCAGGTTGTTGTGATGACAAAATATGTATGTGAAGTACCTGAACCCTAAAAATGCTCAATAGATGCTGACTATCATTGCTATTAGAATAGCAATTCACAGGGAAAGAGATTAGACACCATTTGTCTTGATGACTTAGTCACTGACCTATAGAAGGTGAAACAGATACCTCTGACCACCACCCTGGGCTCTAGGATGTTATTCTGTAATGACTAGGTATTCTACCAAAGATAAGCCACAGCATGGAAATAAAAACACAGAATAACTGCTCATCCTGACTCTTCCAGCAAGCAAATTATCTACCTGATGTTTGTTGATTAATAAGAAAGGTTAAAAATAGTGTTTATCAAATTTGCTTCTTCTGTCTACTGACCTGTAGAAGGAGTCGTGCTTTCAATTAGCATTTCGTTCCCTCATTCATCTTGCCCACAAGAGAGGAAGACTACTTAGGAAAGTATCTGTAAGCACTGTTGGATGTGAGAGAGGAGCAGGAGAGAGGATGATTACTGAACAAGCCTCAACTTCTGCTTTTTTATATCAGTCTTTTTATTTAGGGTTTCCCAACCTTGGTGCTACTGCCATTTGGAGCCAGATAATTCTTTGCTGTGGGGCAGTTCTGTGTATTATAGGATATTTAGCAGCATCTCTGGCCTCCACCCACTAGATGCTAGCAACATCTCCCCCACCAAGTTTTGACACCCCAACATGACTCCAGAGATTGCTAAAGATTCCCTTGGAGGCAAAAGCACCCCAAGATGAGAATCATTGATAAATGTATGTGCATATATGTTTCGTATGGCATGTTATACTTTGCAAAGGCATTTAATATTCACAATAGTTGTGTGAGTAGGGTGAGTATATATTCTCCTCCATTTTATAGACAGGGAAAACATGATCCTGTGATACTAACTGTTGTGAAATCAAAATTTAAATTTTGAATCACTGAGATGACTTCATGGGTCAGACCAGAAGACAACAGTCTAAATTTTTTTTTAAATAAAGTATTTCAGTAAAAAGACAAAGCTTTTTCCCCTGCCTTGAGAACTACAAAAGGGATGATCAGGCAGCCAACCTCAAAGAGGACTCCTTAAACAAAAGATGAGTGTGATATGCAGCCATGTAATTCAGAGTTAATTTGGGCTCAATTCATTAGCTGTAAAGATAATGGTTTAAAGAAAAATTTGCCTGCTTCTGCAGAGATGGAAAATGGGATAACATGTGAGTAAATGATTCTAAGAGCTGTGATGATATATCTTTAGGAGGTATGAGCATTCTATCTCTAAAGAAAGTCTGCCCATTAATTAAAATTTTTATGGAGAGGTACAAAGAAGATTAAAATAGATAAAAGCCACAGCATCAACAGGCCTAAAACCAAAGGCTTGGAAAATAAAGAAATCACCCAAAGACAGGGACTCATAATCTACAGATATTAAAAGAAGAAAGGTTTCTAGATGCCAGGATGAGCTGGAATTCCAAGGTGCTGGGGAATAAGATGAGGCCTAGGTCATCGACTTTCAAGCTGAACCCCTAAGTGGTATAAGCTGGCATCTATTAATTTGCACATGTCATTTCACTCATTGTGTAGATATCAACACAGCTGCTCATTTCTGCTCATATCTGCTGAGGCTTTTTACTACGTCAGAACTCAGGTTTGTAGACAGTGAAAATGTCATCACATTAAAAACAATCTGCTTCACATGTGTGAGATAATAGAATTTGGGGTTAATGAGCTCATGTCTGGGATATCGATCCAAAGGTGAATAACTTGTAACAGGCCATCACTCAATGACAGCTTATAACAGTCCAGGCTACATGAATTTGAGACTTTATTCACTGAAATAACTACAGAACCACAAAAACCAAAACTTGCTCACGGAACTGGCCAGTTGCCAAACATCTCCCCTCCTCCCTCACCCCTCACTCCCCTACTGTCAGTTAAATACTAAATTGATAGGAAAATATAAGATAATACATAGGCTCATCATAAATTCCTGGCCTGGCAGGCCCTACATATAGAACGAAAAATCTGTGATTTAAGACAGAAGAACACTCCTTCTTTTTCACCAACAAGCATCACTTCCATTATTTTGCCATCACAAACCCAGGTTTCAAAAGATTTGATCTCCAAATACTAAGGTTTTTTAAAACAGGAAATTTTTTAATATAAATTTATCTATTGTATTTATTTATTTTTGGCTGCGTTGGGTCTTCGTTGCTGCCCGTGGGCTTTCTCTAGTTGCTGTGAGCGGGGGCTACTCTTCATTGCAGTGTGCAGGCTTCTCATTGTGGTGGCTTCTCTTGTTGCAGAGCACGGGCTCTAGGCACATGGGCTTCAGTAGTTGTGGCTTGATGGCTCTAGAGCGTAGGCTCAGTAGTTGTGGTGCATGGGCTGAGTTGCTCCGCAGCACGTGGAATCTTCCCAGACCAGAGTTCATGTCCCTGGCATTGGCAGGCTGATTCTTAACCACTGTGCCACCAGGGAAGCCCAAAACAAGGATGTTTTAAACAATGCCCCATCTGGCTCTAATTTTCTACAATTCTATCTATGGCACCACCCTTTTGGGTGAAGATACTGAGAATATTATTCACAAACCATACATGTATACAATGGAATACTAGTCAGCTATAAAAAAGAACAAACTAATGCCATTTGCAGCAGCATGATGTAACTAGAGATTATCATACTAAGTGAAGTAAGTCAGAAAGAGAAAGATAAATACCACATGATATCACTTATATGTTGACTCTAAAATATGGCACAAATGAACATATCTGTGAAACAGAAACAGACTCACAGACATAGAGATCAGACTTGTGGTTGCCAAGGGGGAGGGGGTGGGGGAGGGGAGGACTGGCAGTGTGGGATTAGCAGATGTAAACTACTATATATAAGATGGATAAACAACGAGGTCCTATAGTATAGCATGGGGAACTATGGTCAGTATCTTGTGATAAACCATAATGGAAAGAATATTTAAAAAGATGAATGTCTATATGCGTATAACTGAGTCACTTTGCTGTACAGCAGAGACTGGTAAAAAAAATTAAAATTTAAATTTAAACAAATGTTAGGAATTAGACAGAACCTGGTATCAGGAAATGTTATCAACATGGATGTTTATTATAGGTGGCCAAATATGTAGAAAGCAAAACCAGAAACCTGATTAGGCTCTAGAAAGTCATATCTATGAACCATGTATGTCAGTTGCTTACCATATATGATCAATTACCATGTAGCACAAAAATAATTATGTCATTAAAATGCATGTGAATCAAAAAAATATTAAGCATAAACCAAAATACTACCTGTGAATAGTAACACCGGGAATTTATCAGGCTAACTATCGAAGAACAGAGCCCCTAAAGCTAGGACTGGTAAGTTAACTGAACGAAGGAAAGAATACAGAGAAACATGCGGTATCAGCCTCTACTGGGTGGAGGCTTGAACTGTTGAGGCACCATATTGGGCCCTCTGAGAGGCCAAGGGCAGCCGGTCAAGCAGCAAAGTGTAAAGGACAGAGCATGTAGGGCTTGAAGACTACAGCTATCATGTATTTGTTGTGTAGTAATTGGGTAAGCCCCTTAAGCTCTCTGAGCCTCAGTTCTCATATCTATGAGTAAACTGATACCTGCCTTAAAACTCATTATGTGAATTGAAAAGATGATGATTGCTAAGGAACCTGTCACTTAGTAGGTACCCAGTGAAAACTAATTTCCTTTCTTTACTTATCCAGCGTTGCTCAAGTCAATCCTTTCCTGGATCATAGAGTAATTACTATTAATCTTGAACTGATGAAGGGTCAAGCATCTTAAAACTAAATGGTTAAAAGAAAAATGGGCAGAACATGTGTGACTATATAGCTATTTGACAGTGTGTGGCTACATTCATCCGTAGCTCATATAAAACACTTAATATGTTAGATAAATCCCCACTTATGCTGCTGTAGAATTGGGACTCTGAACTCTTACCCCCAAAAGTCACACTTCATTCCTGAGAATAAGGCTAAACCAAAAAGCCCCCGTAAAGAGCCTGAAATGCGGTTTAGATCCTTCTGCACAAAGATCAACACTAGGGGGAGACTCTTTACCTCCTCAGCTGAAAAAGTCTTGTAAATTCCCTTGCTCAGTCACCAGCCCAGAGCTCTCTCATCTCCTGAATTGTATCAAGTTGGGCTGGCAGCAAATGCCACTTATGCGATGGGAGAACGAAACCCAACAAAGTGACAAGAAATTATTTTCCCAAAGTCATTCAGAAAGTCTAAAAAAAAAGTTACGATTAAAAAGCCTCAGCTTTTAACACACTAACATTATCAATTACCCAGCAGTGTTTTTTATAACTATAATATTCTATTTTTCTTGATATACAAATGATATTTAATGATTAACACTATTAGTGATAACATAGTAATGATAACAATAAAAGTAATAATACCTGTGTACAAAACTTTATGTATACTTCTTTTTGTTTCTTAATTCTTCCAACCATCCAGTGGGTAGATATGTTAATCAATTATTCTGTTAGAAAAATTAAGCTCTAGAGAGGTTAAATGACTTAAAAACAATCCGGAGGAAGAGCTTCAAGATGGCAGAGGACTAAGACGTGGAGATCACCTTCCTCCCCAACGATACACCAGAAATACATCTACTGGTGGAACAACTCCTACAGAACACCTAGGAGTGTGTTCTGAACGCTAGCAGGAGACCTCAGACCTCCCAAAAGGCAGGAAACTCCCCACATACCTGGGTAGGGCAAAAGAAAAAAGAATAAACAGAGACAAAAGGATAGGGACGGGACCTGCACCAGTGGGAGGGAAAGGTTTCCACACACTAGGAAGCCCCTTCGTGGGCAGAGACTGCGGGAGGCGGAGAGGGGAAGCTTCGGCACCATGGAGGAGAGCACAGCAACAGGGGTGCGGAGGGCAAAGCGGAGAGTTTCTTGCACTAAGTATCGGTGACAACCTGCACTCACCAGCCTGAGAGGCTTGTCTGCTCACCCTCTGGGGTGGGCGGGGTTGGGAGCTGAGGGTTAGGCTTCGTTTGGAGCGCAGGGAGAGGACTGGGGTTGGCGCCTTGAACACAGCCTGAAGGGGTTAGTGTGCCAGACTAGCCGGGAGGCAGTCCGGGAAAAAGTCTGGAGCTACCGAAAAGGCAAAAGACTTTTTCTTGCCTCTTTGTTTCCTGGTGCGTGAGGAGAGGGGATTAAGAGCGCTGCTTAAAGGAGCTCCAGAGATGGGTGTGAGCTGCGGCTAAAAGCGCGGACCCCAGAGACAGGCGTGAGACGCTAAGGCTGCTGCTGCCGCCACCAAGAAGCCTGTGTGCAAGAACAGGTCACTATCCACACCTCCCCTCCCGGGAGCCTGCGCAGCCCGCCACTGCCAGGGTCCCGTGACCCAGGGACAACTTCCCCGGGAGAACGCACGGCGCACCTCAGGCGGGGGCAACGTCAAACGCAGGCCTCTGCCGCCGCAGGCTCGCCACGCATCTGTACTCCTCCCTCCCCCGGCCTGAGTGAGCCAGAGCCCCTGAATCAGCTGCTCCTTTAACCCCGCCCTGTCTGAGCCAAGAAAAGACACCCTCAGGTGACCTACACGCAGAGACAGGGCCAGATCCAAAACTGAACCCCAGGAGCTGAGCGAACAAAGAAGAGAAAGGGAAAACTCTCCCAGCATCCTCAGGAGCAGAGGATTAAATCTCCACAATCAACTTGATGTACCCTGCATCTGTGGAATACCTGAATAGACAATGAATCATCCCAAATTGAGGAGATGGACTTTGGGAGCAAAGATATATCATTTTTTTCCCTTTTTCTCTTTTTGTGAGTGTGTATGTGTATGCTTCTATGTGTGATTTGTCTGTATAGCTTTGCTTTCACCATTTGCCCTAGGGGTCTGTCCATCCTTTTTTTTAAAGAATTTTTTTCTTAATAATTATTTTTTACTTTAATAACTTTATTTTATTCTACTTTATTTTATTTTCTCCTCTTTCTTTCTTTCTATTTAGTCTCCCTTTTATTCTGAGCAGTGTGGATGAAAGGCTCTTCATGCTCCAGCCAGGAGTCAGTGCTGTGCCTCTGAGGTGGGAGAGCCAACTTCAGGACACTGGTCCACAAGAGACCTCCCAACTCCATGTAATAGCAAATGGCAAAAATTTCCTAGAGATCTCCATCTCAATGCCAAGACCCAGCTTCACTCAACGACCAGCAAGCTAAAGTGCTGGACACCCTATGCCAAATAACTAGCAAGACAGGAACATAGCCCCATCCATTAGCAGAGAGGCTGCCTAAAATCATAATAAGTCCAGAGACACCCCAAAACACACCACCAAACGTGGACCTGCCCACCAGAAAGACAAGATCCAGCCTCATCCACCAGAACACAGGCACTAGTCCCTTCCACCAGGAAGCCTACACAACCCACTGAACCAACCTTAGCAACTGGGGACAGACACCAAAAACAACAGGAACTATGAACCTGCAGCCTGAGAAAAGGAGACCCCAAACACAGTAAGTTAAGCAAAATGAGAAGACAGAGAAACACAGAGCAGATGAAGGAGCAAAATAATAACCCACCAGACATAACAAATGAAGAGGAAATAGGCAGTATACCTGAAAAAGAATTCAGAATAATGATAGTAAATATGATCCAAAATCTTGGAAATAGAATGGAGAAAATAAAAGAAACATATAACAAGGACCAAGAACTAAAGAGCAAAAAAAAAACCAGTGATGAACAAAACAATAAATGAAATTAAAAATTCTCTAGAAGGGATCAATAGCAGAATAACTGAGGAAGAAGAACGGATAAGTGACCTGGAAGATAATGGAAGTAGTGGAAATAACTACTGCAGAGCAGAATAAAGAAAAAAGAATGGAAAGCATTGAGGACAGTCTCAGAGACCTCTGGGACAACATTAAATGCACCAACATTTGAAATATATAGGTCCCAGAAGAAGAAGAGAAAAAGAAAACGACTGAGAAAATATTTGAAGACATTATAGTTGAAAACTTCCCTTATATGGGAAAAGAAATGTTAATCAAGTCCAGGAAGCACAGAGAGTCCCATACAGAATAAATCCAAGGAGAAACATGCCAAGACATATTAATCAAACTGTCAAAAATTAAATACAAAGAAAACATATTAAAAGCAGCAAGGGAAAAACAACAAATAACACACAAGGGAATCCCCATAAGGTTAACAGCTAATCTTTCAGCAGAAACTCTGCAAGTCAGAAGGGACTGGCAGGACATATTTAAAGTGATGAAGGAGAAAAACCTACAACCAAGATTACTCTGCCCAGCAAGGATCTCATTCAGATTTGATGGAGAAATCAAAACATTTAAAGACAAGCAAAAGCTAAGAGAATTGAGCACCACCAAACCAGCTTTAAAACAAATGCTAAAGGAACTTCTCTAGACAGGAAACACAAGAGAAGGAAAAGACCTACAATAACAAACCCAAAACAATTAAGAAAATGGGAATAGGAACATACATATCGATAATTACCTTAAATGTAAATGGATTAAATACTCCCCCAAAAGACACAGACTCACTGAATGGATACAGAAACAAGACCTGTATATATGCTGTCTACAAGAAACCCACTTCAGACCTAGGGACATATACAGACTAAACGTGGGGGATGCGAAAAGATATTCCATGCAAATGGAAATCAAAAGAAAGCTGGAGTAGCAATTCACATATCAGGCAAAATAGACTTTAAAATAAAGACCATTACAAGAGACAAAGAAGGACACTACATAATGATCAAGGGATCGATCCAAGAAGAAAATATAACAATTGTAAATATTTATGCACCCAATATAGGAGCACCTCAATACATAAGGCAAATGCTAACAGCCATAAAAGGGGAAATTGACAGTAACACAATCATAGCAGGGGATTTTAACACCCAACTTTCACCAATGGACAGATCATCCAAAATGAAAATAAATGAGGAAACACAAGCTTTAAATGATACATTAAGCAAGATGGATTTAATTGATATTTATAGGACATTCCATCCAAAAGCAACAGAATACACATTCTTCTGAAGTGCTTATGGAACATTCTCCACGATAGATCATATCTTGGGTGACAAATGAAGCCTTGGTAAATTTAAGGAAATTGAAATCATATCAAGTATCTTTTCTGACCACAGTGCTATGAGACTAGATATCAATTACAAGAAAAGAACTATTAAAAATACAAACACATGGAGGCTAAACAATACACTACTTAATAACCAAGTGATCACTGAAGAAATCAAAGAGGAAATAACAAAATACCTAAAAAGAAATGACAATGG
Source organism: Phocoena phocoena (assembly GCF_963924675.1). NCBI lineage: Eukaryota > Metazoa > Chordata > Mammalia > Artiodactyla > Phocoenidae > Phocoena > Phocoena phocoena. The sequence goes on along the minus strand of NC_089229.1, from coordinate 66,690,660 downwards.
AGACACCACGATCCAAAACCTATGGGATGCAGCAAAAGTAGTTCTAAGAGGGAAGTTCATAGCAATACAATCCTACCTTCAGAAACAGGAAACATATCAAATAAACAACCTAACCTTGCACCGAAAGCAATTAGAGAAGGAAGAACAAAAAAACCCCAAAATTAGGAGAAGGAAAGAAATCATAAAGATCAAATCAGAAATAAATGAAAAAGAAATGAAGGAAATGATAGCAAAGATCATAAAACTAAAAGCTGGTTCTTTGATAAGATAAACAAAATTGATAAACCATTAGCCAGACTCATCAAGAAAAAAAGGGAGAAGACTCAAATCAATATAAATAGAAATGAAAAAGGAGAAGTAACAACTGACACTGCAGAAATACAAAGGATCATGAGAGATTACTACAAGCAACTCTATGCCAATAAAATGGACAACCTGGGGGAAATGGACAAATCCTTAGAAATGCACAATGTGCTGAGACTGAACCAGGAAGAAATAGAAAATATGAATAGACCAATCACAAGCACTGAAATTGAAACTGTGATTAAAAATCTTCCAACAAACAAAAGCCCAGGACCAGATGGCTTAACAGGCGAATTCTATCAAACATTTAGAGAAGAGCTAACACCTATCCTTCCCAAACTCTTCCAAATTCTAGCAGAGGGAAGAACACTCCCAAACTCATTCTACGAGGCCACCATCACCCTGATACCAAAACCAGACAAAGATGTCACAAAGAAAGAAAATGACAGACCAATATCACTGATAAACATAGATGCAAAAATCCTCAACAAAATACTAGCAAACAGAATCCCACAACACATTAAAAGGATTATACACCATGATCAACTGCAGTTTATTCCAGGAATGCAAGGATTCTTCAATATATGCAAATCAATCAATGTGATACACCATATTAACAAATTGAAGGAGAAGAACCATATGATTATCTCAATAGATGCAGAGAAAGCTTTCAACAAAATTCAACACCTATTTATGATAAAAACCCTGCAGAAAGTAGGCATAGAGAGAACTTTCCTCAACATAATAAAGGCCATATATGACAAACCCACAGCCAGCATTGTCCTCAATAGTGAAAAACTGAAACCATTTCCACTAAGATCAGGAAAAAGACAAGGTTGCCCACTCTCACCACTATTATTCAACATAGTTTTGGAAGTTTTAGCCACAGCAATCAGGGAAGAAAAAGAAAGAAAAGGAATCCAAATTGGAAAAGAAGAGTAAAACTGTCGCTGTTTGCCGATGGCATGATACTATACATAGAGAATCGTAAAGATGCTACCAGAAAACTACTAGAGCTAATCAATGAATTGGGTAAAGTAGCAGGATACAAAGTTAATGCACAGAAATCTCCGGCATTCCTATACACTAATGACGAAGAATCTGAAAGTGAAATTAAGAAAACACTCCCATTAACCATTGCAACAAAAAGAATAAGATATCTAGGAATAAACCTACCTAAGGAGACAAAAGACCTGTATGCAGAAAATTATAAGACACTGATGAAAGAAATTAAAGATGACACCAACAGATGGAGAGATATACCATGTACCTGGATGGGAAGAATCAACATTGTGAAAATGACTCTACGACCCAAAGCAATGTACAGATTCAATGCAATCAATCACTATCAAACTACCCCTGGCATTTTTCACAGATCTAGAACAGAAATTTTCATAATTTGTTTGGAAACACAAAAGGCCCTGAATAGCCAAAACAGTCTTGAGAACGAAAAATGGAGCAGGAGGAGTCAGGCTCCCTGACTTTAGACTATACTATAAAGCTACAGTAATCAAGACAGTATGGTACTGGCACAAAAACAGGAAGATAGATCAATGGAACAGGATAGAAAGCCCAGAGATAAACCCACGCACATACGGTCACCTTATCTTTGATAAAGGTGGCAAGAATATAGAGTGGAGAAAAGGCAGCCTCTTCAATAAGTGGTGCTGGGAAAACTGGACAGGTACATGTAAAAGTATGAAATTAGGACACTCCCTAACACCACACACAAAAATAAACTCAAAATGGATTAAAGACCTAGATGTAAGGCCAGAAACTATCAAACTCTTAGAGGAAAACACAGGCAGAACACTCTATGACATAAATCACAGAAAGATCCTTTTTGATCCTCCTCCTAGAGAAATGGAAATAAAAACAAAAATAAACAAATGGGACCTATTGAAACTTAAAAGCTCTTGCACAGCTAAGGAAACCATAAACAAGACGAAGACAACCCTCAGAATGGGAGAAAATATTTGCAAATGAAGCAACTGACAAAGGATTACGCTCTAAAATACAGAAGCAGCTCATGCACTTCAATATCAAAAAAACAAACAACCCAATCCAAAAATGGGCAGAAGACCTAAATAGACATTTCTCCAAGGAAGATAAACAGATTGCCAACAAACACATGAAATAATGCTCAGCATCATTAATCATTAGAGAAATGCAAATCAAAACTACGATGAGATATCATCTCACACTGGTCAGAATGGCCATCATCAAAATATCTAGAAACAGTAAATGCTGGAGAGGGTGTGGAGAACAGGGAACACTCGTGCACTGTTAGTGGGAATGTAAATTGATAGAGCTACTATGGAGAACAGTATGGAGGTTCCTTAAAATACTACAAATAGAACTACCATATGACCCAGCAATCCCTCTACTGGGCATATACCCCAAGAAAACCAGAATTCAAAAAGAGTCATGTACCAAAATGTTCATTGCAGCTCTACTCACAATAGGCAGGACATGGAAGCAACCTAAGTGTCCATCATCAGATGAATGGATAAAGAAGATGTGACACATATAAAGAATGGAATATTACTCAGCCATAAAAAGAAATGAAATTGAGTTATTTGTAGTGAGGTGGATGGACCTAGAGTCTGCCATACAGGGTGAAGTAAGTCAGAAAGAGAAAGACAAATACCATATGCTAACACATATACATGGAATCTAAGAAAAAAAATATGTCATGAAGAACCTAGGGGCAAGACGGGAATAAAGACACAGACCTACTAGAGAATGGAGTTGAGGATATGGGGAGGGGGAAGGGTAAACTGTGACAAAGTGAGAGAGTGGCATGGACATATATACACTACCAAATGTAAAATAGATAGCTAGTGGGAAGCATCCGCATAGCACAGGGAGATCAGCTCGGTGCTCTGTGACCACCTCGAGGGGTGGGATAGGGAGGGTGGGAGGGAGGAAGACGCAAGAGGGAAGAGATATGAGAACATATGTATATGTATAACTGATTCATTTTGTTATAAAGCAGAAATTAACACACCATTGTAAAGCAACCATACTCCAATAAAGATGTTAAAAAAAAGAAAAAAAAAGACAAAAAAAAAAAATACAATCCGGAATAGTTGTTAAGAGCACAGATTGCAGACTCTGACTTGGCTCAAGTCTCAACTCTACCACTCACTAGCTGTGTGACCTGGCAAGTTAATAAAACTCTCTGTTCTTTATTTTCCTCATGTGTAAACTAAGATGAATAATAATACGTACCTCCTTGGATTGTCAGGAGAATGTAAAACACTTAAAAACAGTGCTTCACTCATTGTATGCACTTAATATGTGTTAGCCATTACATGACCCAACATCACGTTTATTTGTTAATTTATACATCAGTTACTTAATTACCGCTTGTGTCAGGCACAGTCTTAGGCACTGGGGGGGGAACTATGAAAAAGATATAGTTTTTTGGGAGAGACATTATGTAATTCTAGTAAGATGTGATGAGTTTAATGGAGGAAGTAGATGCCATGCAGCCCACAGATGAGAGAGGTTAGGGACCAGGTAATGGGTAATGCCAGAGCCCAGACTGGACACCAGCTGCACTTGACACAGCAGCATCACCAAAACGGGATTCCCATCAACAGCTCTGAAGCTATTTTCAAGGCTTATGGATGGAGAAGACTCTAAGAATTGTAGTAACTAATCCTAACTATGAAATTCTCTGGGCAAATCAACTGACCATTGAGATTCCATTTCTAGACCCAGAAAAATGCCAATCTCCTTAAAGTTGCTCTGGGAAAGAATTAAAATTACTATGTGGGCGTCCATGGTTTGTGAAGAATCTTACAAAGGCATGGAAACCTGGCAGTGAGATCGGTGGATAACTGCCAGATCACCACACAACTTTTCTTAGAAGAGATCATGTCAAAGGAGAACACACAGAGCAACACCAGGGGGTTTCTCCATAGAATCCCAGAGCCAGGAAATATCGTTGGGTTCTTGTCTGGTGGCTTCCAAACCTCTCACTACTACGAACACCTTTTACTAGTTGTCCATCATGAACTCCATGTTTTTAAAGCTACCATGTTGAATATATTAAGTAAAAATCAATAAATTCTCTATCATGATTCATTGGAGAGCATTACGTGAATGTAAGATGCAAGTGTTACTATCCTGAGCTTATATAATCCAATAAAATAAAAATTTAGCATTAAACACTCATTGGAAAAATTAGGAAAACCGAGAAAAGAGTAAAGGAATGGAAATGCCACCCATAATTCTCTCACCACTCTAAGATTTTCACACATTTCCTTTCAATCTTTATTTTAGGCACTATTTTTCTTAAAGTAGTAGAGAATATACTGCATATTCCTAAGGCAAAAAATATGGACATTTCTTTAGGTGGGGGTGAAGGGCAATTGGGTACCATTTACCCTTCCCAAACTCTGTCCCCTCACCACACCTGTGACACCATACCACCCTGTAATACCTTTATTATTGCACTTTCCACAAGGTACTAAGTTAATCTGTTACTAGATGTGATTCTCCCTCTGCTATGGTGTGAATATTTGTGTCTACCCAATATTCATATTTTGAAACCTAATTCCCAAAGTGATGGAATTTGGAGGTGGTCCCTTTTGAAGGAGAATATGTCATGAGGGAGGAGCCCTCATGAATGGGATTAGTGCCCTTATAAAAGAGACGCCAGAAAAATCCCTTGCCCCTTCTGCCATGTGAGGTTACAGCAAAAAGACAGCTGTCTCTGAACAAAGAAGTGGGCCCTCACCAGATATTGAATCTGCCAGCACCTTGATCTTGGATTTCCCAGGCTCCATAAATGTGAGAAATAAATGTATATCGTCTATGAGCCACCCAGTTTATGATATTTTTGTTATAACAGCCTGAATGGACTAAGACACCCTCTATACTGTAAAACTGTGTCTTAGTCATCTCCATACCCCAGCACTCTGCAACTTAGCACACATTCAATATTTTTTTTGCTGTACTGAATTAAAATGTTTAGATAGATAGATAGATAGATAGGAACCCTATTACTGCCTTTGCACATCACAAGAGGCTTGGTTCAGTACTCTTATTTCACAGGTGAAAAAATGAAAACCAGAGTGGCTAAGGGACAGAGGTTTCCATGTAGGACCGAGTGATCACCAAAAAGCAACAGATGATGATAGAAGCTGGCATATTTCAGAATTCCTTCACTTTAAGATAACCACTATTCATATTTTAGTGGCCATCTTTCATACAATTTTCACAAATAGGACAATATAATATTCTTTTTTTTATTGTGAATAGTTTATAAAAATGCAGTCTTTTTTTTAAAGCTCCCCTTGCCCTCTGTCCATCCCTCTCTATCAGACATTCCTCTGCTCCATCCCAGCTGCCATGTAACCAGTGTTAATGACCTGCTATGTACGATTTCATGACATTTCCATGCTGCTAGAATTATGAGCTAAAATAACTACATGTATGACGTGGGGTTGTCATTATCTGCTCTTCAAAAATGGGATCATACTGTATATACGCTTCTCTAGATCTTGCCTTTTGCACTTAACAATCACTGCAGAAATATGTCCAAGTCAACTGGTTTTGACCTACCTGCTGTGAAGTGGGGGCTGTGGTCAGATGTTATGCTGTACAGGGTTTCATGCCTGTGAATCAAGCATTCTGTAAGTTCCTGGTTGAGCTTTGGCTGTGGCTTTGTAGATAGGAAAGGCAAACCCATACTGAGAATATGGTATCTATCCCCATGAGGACAAATCACTGGCCCTTCCAAGAGGAAAGGGACCCAATGTAGTTGAGTCGCCACCAAGGTGCTGGTGGTCTTCTTGAGGAATTGTGCCCATTCTTTTCCTTCCAAGCCCCTTACCAGCCATTTCGGCCACTGGCCACAGCCCACCACTCTAAGCGGCAAGTTTGCCCCATCCCCTGGGGTCCTTGCCAGGGTTAAACCCCATGTCCTGAGAAAGTTCCCTAAGGCGAGTGAATTCTTGCTTATCCAGTTTTATGTTCTGCCTCCCTGATTAAGCCCCATCAAAATTTATTCTCAGGCAGACTGCCCTGGCTCCTACCAGTGTGTGCTAGTCAGTCTCTGCAGCTCCTTGGAGGGGTAATCTTTCCTTCCTTGTCAGGCCTAGAGCATCTCCAGCCGGGTTCTGCTGGCAGTTAACCCTCAATATCCCACTGGCGCTCAGGAGAGGCAGCAGGGGCTACCGTTTAGAGGGGCACATGCTACCTTGTGGAGGTAAACCTCTGCAGTGCCTTCCCTCACAGGGAAGGGCTTGCCCATCATAGAGAGGGGTGGGCTGAAGTTTTGTGGGTTCAGAGGAGTCTACAGAGCCATGATCCTTGGGGGCCTCCACCTAAGATGTCCACATCCCATATGTCAGGATGGTACCGTGGAGAGTCACGGAACACACACACACACACACAGCTAGAGCTACAGCTACCAAAATAACAAGCAAAGGAAGCAGTTTTCCCAATCAGGATCCTGCCCTTAGCACTACAAGACCTGGCTTGTTGAGAATTCA